>NC_089840.1:159172064-159481609 GCF_035609145.1 Eleutherodactylus coqui
TCAATCTCTCTCTCTCTGTCCTCTAATCAATCTCTCTCTCTCTGTCTCTCTCTCTGTCTCTCTCTCTGTCTCTCTCTCTCTGTCTCTCTCTCTCTGTCTCTCTCTCTCTGTCTCTCTCTCTCTGTCTCTCTCTCTCTGTCTCTCTCTCTCTGTCTCTCTCTCTCTGTCTCTCTCTCTGTCTCTCTCTCTCTGGTCTCTCTCTCTCTGTCTCTCTCTCTCTGTCTCTCTCTCTCTGTCTCTCTCTCTCTGTCTCTCTCTCTCTGTCTCTCTCTCTCTGTCTCTCTCTCTCTGTCTCTCTCTCCTCTGTCTCTCTCTCTCTGTCTCTCTCTCTCTGTCTCTCTCTCTCTCTGTCTCTCTCTCTCTCTCTGTCTCTCTCTCTCTGTCTCTCTCTGTCTCTCTCTCTCTCTGTCTCTCTCTGTCTCTGTCCTCTAATCTCTCTCTCTCTCTCTCTGTCCTCTATCTCTCTCTCTCTCTCTCTGTCCTCTAATCTCTCTCTCTCTCTCTCTGTCCTCTAATCTCTCTCTCTCTCCTCTGTCCTCTAATCTCTCTCTCTCTCTCTCTGCTCCTCTAATCTCTCTCTCTCTCTCTCTGTCCTCTAATCTCTCCTCTCTCTCTGTCTCTAATCTCTCTCTCTCTCTCTCATCTCTCTCTCCTCTGTCCTCTAATATCTATCTCTCTCTCTCTCTCTCTCTGTCTCTAATATCTCTCTCTCTCATCTCTCTTCTGTCCTCTAATATCTCTCTCTCTCTCTCTGTCTCTAATCAATCTCTCTCTCTCTGTCTCTCTCTCTCTCTCTGTCTCTCTCTCTCTCTGTCTCTCTCTCTCTCTGTCTCTCTCTCTCTGTCCTCTCTCTCTCTGTCTCCTCTCTCTCTGTCTCTCTCTCTCTGTCTCTCTCTCTCTCTGTCTCTCTCTGTCTCTCTCTCTGTGTCTGTCTCTCTCTCTGTGTCTCTCTCTCTGTCCTCTAATCTCTCTCTCTCTCTCTGTCCTCCTCTCTCTCTCTCTCTGTCCTCTAATCTCTCTCTCTCCTGTCTCTAATCTCTCTCTCTCTCTCTCTCTCTCTCTCTGTCCTCTAATCTCCTCTCTCTCTCTCTCTGTCCTCTATCTCTCTCTCTCTCTCTCTGTCCTCTAATCTCTCTCTCTCTCTCTCTCTGTCTCTAATCTCTCTCTCTCTCTCTCTCTGTCTCTAATCTCTCTCTCTCTCTCTCTGTCCTCTAATCTCTCTCTCTCTCTCTCTCTGTCCTCTAATCTCTCTCTCTCTCTCTCTCTCTGTCCTCTAATCTCTCTCTCTCTCTCTCTCTCTGTCTCTAATCTCTCTCTCTCTCTCTCTCTCTGTCCTCTATCTCTTCTCTCTCTCTCTGTCCTCTAATCTCTCTCTCTCTCTCTCTGTCTCTAATCTCTCTCTCTCTCTCTCTCTCTGTCCTCTAATCTCTCTCTCTCTCTCTCTCTCTGTCCTCTAATCTCTCTCTCTCTCTCTCTCTCTGTCCTCTAATCTCTCTCCTCTCTCTGTCCTCTAGTCTCTCTCTGTGTGTCTCTCTCCTCTCTGTCTCTCTCTCTGTCTCTGTCCTCTAGTCTCTCTCTCTGTCCTCTAGTCTCTCTCTCTGTCCTCTAGTCTCTCTCTCTGTCCTCTAGTCTCTCTCTCTGTCCTCTAGTCTCTCTCTCTGTCCTCTAGTCTCTCTCTCTCTGTCCTCTAGTCTCTCTCTCTCCTGTCCTCTAGTCTCTCTCTCTGTCCTCTAGTCTCTCTCTCTGTCCTCTAGTCTCTCTCTCTCTGTCCTCTAGTCTCTCTCTCTCTGTCCTCTAGTCTCTCTCTCTCTGTCCTCTAGTCCTCTCTCTCTCTGTCCTCTAGTCTCTCTCTATCTCTCTCTCTGTCCTCTAGTCTCTCTCTCTCTCTCTCTCTCTCTGTCCTCTAGTCTCTCTCTCTCTGTCCTCTAATCTCTCTCTCTCTTGTCTCTCTCTCTCTGTCCTCTAATCTCTCTCTCTGTCTCTGTCCTCTAGTCTCTCTCTGTCCTCTAATCTCTCTCTCTCGTGTCTCTCTCTCTGTCTCTCTCTCTGTCTCTAATCTCTCTCTCTCTGTCTCTCTCGCTGTCCTCTAATCTGCTCTCTCTCTGTCCTCTAATCTCTCTGTCTCTGTCTCTCTCTCTCTCTCTGTCTCTCTCTCTCTGTCTCTCTCTCTCTGTCCTCTAGTCTCTCTCTCTCTCTGTCCTCTAGTCTCTCTCTCTTCTGTCCTCTAGTCTCTCTCTCTCTCTCTCTCTGTCTCTAGTCTCTCTCTCTCTCTCTCTCTGTCCTCTATCTCTCTCTCTCTGTCTCTCTCTCTAGTCTCTCTCTCTCTGTCTCTCTAATCTCTGTCTCTCTCTCCTCTGTCTCTAATCTCTCTCTCTCTGTCTCTCTCTCTCTCTGTCCTCTAATCTCTGTCTCTCTCTCTCTCTCTGTCTCTCTCTCTCTCTCTGTCCTCTAATCTCTCTCTCTCTGTCTCTGTCCTCTAATCTCTCTCTCTCTGTCTCTCTCTCTCTCTCTCTGTCCTCTAATCTCTCTCTCTGTCTCTCTCTCTCTCTGTCCTCTAATCTCTCTCTCTGTCTCTCTCTCTCTGTCCTCTAATCTCTCTCTCTGTCTCTCTCTCTCTGTCCTCTAATCTCTCTCTCTCTGTCCTCTAATCTCTCTCTCTCTCTGTCTCTCTCTCTCTCTGTCCTCTAATCTCTCTCTCTGTCCTCTAATCTCTCTCTCTCTCTGTCTCTCTCTCTCTCTGTCCTCTAATCTCTGTCTCTCTCTCTCTCTGTCCTCTAATCTCTCTCTCTGTCTCTCTCTCTCTCTCTCTGTCTCTCTCTCTCTCTGTCCTCTAATCTCTCTCTCTCTGTCTCTCTCTCTCTGTCCTCTAATCTCTCTCTCTCTGTCTCTCTCTCTCTCTGTCCTCTAATCTCTCTCTCTCTGTCTCTCTCTCTCTCTGTCCTCTAATCTCTCTCTCTCTGTCTCTCTCTCTGTCCTCTAATCTCTCTCTCTCTGTCTCTCTCTCTCTCTGTCCTCTAATCTCTCTCTCTCTGTCCTCTAATCTCTGTCTCTCTCTCTCTGTCTCTCTCTCTCTCTGTCCTCTAATCTCTGTCTCTCTCTCTCTGTCTCTCTCTCTCTCTCTGTCCTCTAATCTCTCTCTCTCTGTCTCTCTCTCTCTCTGTCCTCTAATCTCTCTCTCTCTGTCTCTCTCTCTCTCTGTCCTCTAATCTCTCTCTCTCTGTCTCTCTCTCTCTCTCTCTCTGTCCTCTAATCTCTCTCTCTCTGTCTCTCTCTCTCTCTCTCTCTGTCCTCTAATCTCTCTCTCTCTGTCTCTCTCTCTCTCTCTCTCTGTCCTCTAATCTCTCTCTCTCTGTCTCTCTCTCTCTCTCTCTGTCCTCTAATCTCTCTCTCTCTGTGTCTCTCTCTCTCTCTGTCCTCTAATCTCTCTCTCTCTGTGTCTCTCTCTCTCTCTCTCTGTCCTCTAATCTCTCTCTCTCTGTCTCTCTCTCTGTCCTCTAATCTCTCTCTCTCTGTCTCTCTCTCTGTCCTCTAATCTCTCTCTCTCTGTCTCTCTCTCTGTCCTCTAATCTCTCTCTCTGTCTCTCTCTCTGTCCTCTAATCTCTCTCTCTCTGTCCTCTAATCTCTCTCTCTCTGTCTCTCTCTCTCTCTCTGTCCTCTAATCTCTCTTTCTCTGTCCTCTAATCTCTCTTTCTCTGTCCTCTAATCTCTCTTTCTCTGTCCTCTAATCTCTCTCTCTCTCTCTCGCTCTCTGTCCTCTAATCTCGCTCTCTCGCTCTCTCGCTCTCTGTCCTCTAATCTCGCTCTCTCGCTCTCTGTCCTCTAATCTCTCTCTCTCTGTCCTCTAATCTCTCTCTCTCTCTGTCCACTAATCTCTCTCTCTCTCTGTCCACTAATCTCTCTCTCTCTCTGTCCACTAATCTCTCTCTCTCTCTGTCCACTAATCTCTCTCTCTCTGTCCTCTAATCTCTCTCTCTCTGTTCTCTAATCTCTCTCTCTCTCTGTCCTCTGTCTTCTAATATCTCTCTCTCTCTCTATCTCTGTCCTCTAATCTCTCTCTTTCTCTGTCCTCTAATCTCTCTCTCTCTCTGTCCTCTAATCTCTCTCTCTCTGTCCTCTAATCTCTCTCTCTCTGTCTCTCTCTCTCTGTCCTCTAATCTCTCTCTCTCTCTGTCTCTCTCGCTCTCTGTCCTCTAATCTCTCTCTCTCTCTGTCTCGCTCTCTGTCCTCTAATCTCTCTCTCTCGCTCTCTCGCTCTCTGTCCTCTAATCTCTCTCTCTCTGTCCTCTAATCTCTCTCTCTCTCTGTCCACTAATCTCTCTCTCTCTCTGTCCTCTGTCTTCTAATATCTCTCTCTCTCTCTCTCTGTCCTCTGTCCTCTAATCTCAATCTCTCTCTCTCTGTCCTCTGTCCTCTAATCTCAATCTCTCTCTCTCTCTGTCCTCTGTCCTCTAATCTCAATCTCTCTCTCTCTCTCTGTCCTCTGTCCTCTAATCTCAATCTCTCTCTCTCTCTCTGTCCTCTAATCTCAATCTCTCTCTCTCTCTGTCCTCTAATCTCTCTCTCTCTCTGTCCTCTAATCTCTCTCTCTCTCTCTCTGTCCTCTAATCTCTCTCTCTCTCTCTCTGTCCTCTAATCTCTCTCTCTCTCTCGCTCTCTGTCCTCTAATCTCTCTCTCGCTCTCTGTCCTCTAATCTCTCTCTCTCTCTCTGTCCTCTAATCTCTCTCTCTCTCGCTCTCTGTCCTCTAATCTCTCTCTCTCTCGCTCTCTGTCCTCTAATCTCTCTCTCTCGCTCTCTGTCCTTTAAGCTGTCTCGCGCTCGTGCTCCCTGTCCTCTAAGCTGTCTCTCTCGCTCTCTGTCCTTTAAGCTGTCTCGCGCTCGCGCTCCCTGTCCTCTAAGCTGTCTCGCGCTCCCTGTCCTCTAAGCTGTCTCGCGCTCCCTGTCCTCTAAGCTGTCTCGCGCTCTTGCTCCCTGTCCTCTAAGCTGTCTCGTGCTCTCTGTCCTCTAATCTCTGTCCTCTGAGAATATGGCTACTGCTATGTTTCTGAGTTCGTCAGGGACATGGGTCTCCGGTAGGCCCTTTATCCTTATATTGCGTCTCCGACTCCTGTTTTCCCGGTCTTCTATTAGCACTAGGGCTCTATCGATTTGGTCTCTCTGTTTTGCAATATGGTCCGTAAGATTGTTTGTTTTGGTGATAACATCTGAGTGCGAATTTTCAAGTTCTTCTACTTTACTGCCAATATGGAGGATTTCGGTTTTGATAACGTTAAGTTCCCAGAGGATTGCTTGGATGGCTTGTGCAAGGGCACTCTTCAGAAATTCTTTAGATATATTAGCTTTCAATGAGGAGCTCTGTTCTGTTTCATTATCACTCTCAGCGTCAGATTCTGTAGGATTGTCGCCCTCGTTCGATTAAGTTAGAGTGTTTTTAGCGGCTCCTGCAGGAGAATCGACACTTCTCTTTTTTAAGTATCGCTGTAAATCTGCTTGATTTTTAGAGGTGGAAAGTTGGCCAGGGGTCTGGCTAGTTTTTTCTTTGCCGGTTTTAACCATTATGTTGTTGTATATATGGTGTCGCTTGCTGTGTAGGCCACAAGATCTGCTTAAGGATTAGGGCATATTAATCGCCCAGGTCTTTTTGCTGGAATAACTGTACTCGAGGATAGTTTGGAGAGCCAGGTGAGCGCTGGCCTGGGGGGAGGGAGGGGGGCTGTGGACAGTAGCTTTCAGGAATAGGAGTCTCTTTAGATTGCCCAGCCGCCAGCCAATAGACCCCTTGGGTTTCAAGATAGTCTCTTGTTCGTCACAATAAGAGAGCTGACTAAATGCTGCAGGTGTTATAGTGTTTCTGCGCACTGTTCACTGGTTACTGATTGCTAAGGAAACAGCAACCTTCTCTTCCCGGAGAGGGTTGTAAGCTTTACTGTGGAAGAGTCTCACACTCTGAGCTGTAATCGCCCGGGAGCCGCTGAGCTATTCTCTCTGGTGTCTGCTGGCGATAACTGCGTTCGGGTAGGCTTCATAAAGAGGGCTCCGCAGCGTAGTAGAGTCGGCTGCTGTGTGACACCTCAGCTAGGAGAGACCCGATGAAGAAATGTGCAAGCGCGCTCTGCCGCACCACCTCCGCTCTGCACCCCGCGCTCCCCGTCACTCTCAGTGGTGTGGTGTGAGCCCAAGATGGCACCTCCGACACTGTGACCTACCAGGGCTCAGAATATGAAGTCCCGCTGGAGGGCTCCGATGAAGACTCGCCGCGACACAGATCCACTCTCACTGCTGTGGGTGGCACTCCACGACTCAGCTGAGTACTCTCCGGTGTAATTGTCTGCTAAAATCACTCAGAGTTGTGCTTTGTGGCGGAGAGCTCCTCTTCTTGCGGCCTCACTCCTCGGCGGCTAAACCACGCCCCATCACTTGTGGAAGTTTGACACAACTACGTGAAATGGTTTTCTGGGACTTGGCTATTAATGAACTATTCACAGAGCAGGCCATCAATAGTTGATCAACGGTGGTCCACTACTTGGGATCCCCACCAGTCAGCTGATTGAAGAGGCTGCAGTGCTTGAGAGAGCACCGCAGCCTCTTCTCAGACCACTGGCATCATATGTATTGGCCTGATATCAGTCCCGTCTCATTCAAGTGAATAGGAATAAGTTGCAATGATTTTTATTTTTTACCAGGGGCAGAAGGAAAAAAAGTACCCCTTGATGCGTTACCCAGTTGTTCTCGAGCACGGAAATTCCCCATATGTGGACGTAACCTATTGTATAAGCACATGGCAGGACTCAGAAGGAAAGGAGCGCTTCTTGGCTTTTTGAACGCAGATCTGCTGGAATAATTTTCAGACCCCATGTAGTGTTTGCAGTGCCCCTGAGGTACCAGTGCATTTGAAACCCCCAACAACTGACCCCATTTTGGAAACGACCTCTCAGGGTATTAAGGGGGTGTGGTGAGTGGTTTAAACCCACAGGTGTTTGAGGAATTTTTTTTTAACAATTTGAGTTGAGAATGAAAAATTCAAATTTTTTTCAATAATGTTTAGCTTTTGGCCCAGATTTTAATTTTTTACCAGGGGCAGAAGGAGGTGAAGTACCCCATGCTGTATTACCCAACAGGAAAATGCCCCATATATGGATGTAAACTGTTGTTGGGGCGCAGGGCTCAGAAGGAAAGGGCTTGGCATGTGGTTTATGTACAAGCTGTGCGAAGTACATTAGTGTAAAATGTCAGGGCAATAATAAAATTAAAATTTCAGGGACGTGTGGTAGATCTTAAAACAATTATTTATACACAGGCCAGGTTGTGTGGGCACGTTTCACAGTGGTATACAGTGTCTTTTCTTATCCCCTGTTTATAGGAGACTCTGCACCTCTTTTGGGTTCTGCCCTTCGTCACAGTGGAGGGAATTTCACTGGGAAAATGCTGCCCTGGTACAATCCTCCTGGCCTCACTTCCAGAAGTACTGGGCCTCTCCCCCACCTCCTTGTCCCCAAATATTAGGTCCTTGATTACTTCTTCCTGAAATTCATGGAATGTCCCCCTATGGCCTCCACCTCGGAACAGCATCTAGGCATTATACAGTGCCATCTGTACGAGTTGCACGGCCAGTTTTTTTTGTACCACACCCGTGTTTTCTGTATGGCTTTATACGGCTCCAGTACCTGGTCTGATAGATCTACCCCTCCCATGTATTTATTATAGTTGAGGGCGCAGTCTGGTTTGGGGGTCTGTGCACTGGTACCTCGTACTGCTGTGGCCATGTATTGTGGTCAACATAAGGAAATCCCTCTTGTCCTTTTTGACGCACAATACATTTTTGCTGCATTGGGCCCGACTCTCATCCCTTCTGAGCAGTTGCCCAAGCAGCGTCTTAGGGAGGCTTTCCTGATTTTTTTTTTTTTTTTTTTTTTCGAACAGTGCCACATGCCACTGTTCCTCTGAAAGCGAGGCACTGAAACAGGGGGACACTGGTATAAAAGTTATCCAGGTACAGCTGGTAACCCTGGTCTAATAGTGGGTGCACCAGTTCCCACACTATTTTTCCTGTTACTCCCAGCACGGGGGGACATTCTGGGGGCTCAATTTTAGTGTCCTTCCCCTCATAAATGCGGAACTTGTGGGTGTACCCCGATGAACTTTCGCACAGCTTGTGCAATTTCACGCCATACCGTGCCTGTTTACTGGGCAAGTACTGGTGGAATTTTAGCCTCCCCTTGAAGTGTACCAGGGACTCATCTACAGCTATATTTATCTCTGGGGTATACGCCTGGGCAAACTTGGAGTTAAAATGGTCTATTACGAGCCTGATTTTATACAACCGATCGTAATTGGGGTGCCCCCCCCCCCCCTCGGGCACTGCTGGTTATCTTTATAGTGCAGGAATTTTAAAATACTTTCAAAGCGCATCCTCGACATCGCCGTGCGGAACATTGGGGTATGGTACAAAATATCAGTACTCCAGTATGCCCTGATTGTTGGCTTCTTTATTAGCCCCATAATTAATATAAGCCCCCAAAACTTTTTTATCTCTAGTGCATCCACTGGAGTCCATCTATCGGGTCTGGCATAGCTGGAATTGGGATTTTCCCCAGTCGTCTCCACGCCAGCACCAATTGAGATTGCCTCCCCCTGGTAGGACAGGAACATACTGAGAGGTTAAAAGCTCCCCCCCTTCCCCACTTTCCTCAGTGTCTTCCTGTCCTGCCAGGAGGCAGGATCGCTGAGAGGAGCTGGTGGAGAAGCCAGCCCGAACTACTTACCGGCGGATCGGAGGGCAGTGGCTCAGTCTGTCCTCCCTTCCAAGCCAGACGACTCCCGGGACGCCACATGGGGTGGTAACCCCCGGGCCAGGTTCCTCCTGCGGCGGCCCATGGGGGGTACAAAGCGGGAGCCTCAGTCCCCCTCGTCCTCCAGGCAGAAGTTACAGCACGGCGCTCCAGGAAGCCCTTTGACGGCAGGGGGCGGGGCGCCGCGTCACGGCGCGATGACGTCATCGCGCCTGCATTAGGAGCCGAGGGGGCGGGGCTTAGCGCAGGAGCGCGAAAATTTAAAAAATAAGGAACCTGAGAGAAGCCAGAACAAACCGGCACTACAGGTCGCAGGGTGTCTGCAGCACCGGTACAGAAATGAGTGCTCCAGCCCCAGAGATAGCTGAAACTTCAGCCTCAGCGGCCGTAAGTAGCCAGTGCGGCAAAAACACAATGCAAATATCCAGTATGTGTGTATGGAAAAATTGTATATTTACCCGTAAAAAATGCTTTGTTTGTCAGGGGGATAAAAAAGACATCACCCCCAGAACAAAATTGCGAAAAGGCGTGGAATGCGGGACGAGACTGCCAGCCACGTACCAGAGGCCTCTATGCAAGGCATGCGTGGCTAGGCTAGTCAGAGAGGAATCGGGGGGATTCCTGGAGGACGTTAGGAAGCTGGTGAAAGAGGAGGTTCAATCAGCCCTAACGTCACAGTCGGCGCCGCCAGCGAAACGCCAGAAAAAGGCGTATGTTCCCGACGAGCTTTCCGATTCCGAGAGTTCTATCGGATCGGAGCAAGAGGAACAGGCGGCCGAGGAGTCCTCAGACGAGGAGGGCCAAAAAAGATATTTATTCCGTCAGGACGATTTAACGGAATTAAGTCGGTCAGGGCTACACTAATAATGGAACAGCCCAGAGAACCACGCACACTGCAAGATGAGATATTCGGTGGACTAGGGGAGAGGCGCAAGCATACCTTCCCTGTCCACAAGAATATCACTAAAATAATTGAGAAAGAGTGGAGGAAACCAGACACAGGCTCCTTCTCCGCTAGAGGCGTAAAAAGAAGATATCCACTCGAAGAGGAAGTTTGCGCAAGCTGGGAAGAGGTACCTAAGGTAGACGTCCCGGTGGCCAAAGTAGCCAAGAGGACGACTCTTCCCTTTTGAAGACGCCGCACAGTTAAAAGACCCCATGGATCGCAAGGCGGAGGGCCTTCTAAAGAAATCATGGGAGGCAGCGGCAAACATACTTAGGCCAGGGATCGCAGCCACTTGTGTGGCGCGGACCCTGGGGGTATGGTTAGAACAGCTAGAGCTTCACCTAACCAATAAGATGCCAAAGGGAGCAGATCCTAAACTCTCTTCCGATCCTGCGCATGGCAACTAACTTCCTAGCGGACGCCACGGCCTAAACTGTTGAACTTTCGGCGAAGGCCTCAATCCGTTCTAACTCAGCCAGAAGGGTGTTATGGCTGAAATCATGGTCAGGCGACCTAGCCTCAAAAAATAAGCTATGCGCCCTCCCGTTCTACGGCCAGTTCTTGTTCGGACCGGACCTAGACAAAATTTTAGAGAAAGCAGCCGACAGGAAGAAGGGGTTCCCTGAAGAAAAACCACAAAGAGGGAAGACCACCTTCCGGGCTCCAATGCAACAGCCCGAGGCCTACCGAGGCAAGGGCAAGACAGGCCGCTAGAGTTACCCCAAGGGGGGCAGAGGAAGGAACATCCTCTTCAACCCCCACCAGGGAGAGCCGAAGCAGAGACCCTGACGCCATCCCCGTATGGGCAAGGCTGGGGAACTTTGTGGATCAATGGGCTGCAATCTGCGGGGGCCCATGGATCCCAAAGATCTTACCGCAGGGATACCAGATAGAGCTGGTGTCCCTCCCCAGAAGAAAATTCGTTATCACGGGAGGCTCAAAAAGACTGTTACACCTACTAAGACGAAGCGTGCGCGACTTGCAACAACTAAATGCATTATCCCCCGTACCGCAAAACGAGGAAACCCAGGGCCATTATTCCAGGCTCTTCCTAGTAAGAAAACCCTGCGGAAAACATCGGTTGATAGTAAATCTGAAACCCCTGAATACCTGCGTCCGATACAGAAAATTCAAAATGGAAACCATCTCCTCAACGATAAAGTTGATCCCCAGAGGAGCCTACATGGCATCCATCGATTTTAAAGGACGCTTATTTCCACGTACCGATCCACAAGGGGTCCCAGAAATACCTAAGGTTCGCAGTAGACATGGGCAAAGGAATAGAGCACCACCAATTCAGATGCCTGCCCTTCGGGATATCCTCAGCACCCAGAATCTTTACCAAAATTATGGCAGAGGTAGCCGCCTACCTGAGGAAAAAATCGGTCCTAATAGTACCCTACCTGGACGATATTTTGATAATAGCAGAGTCTAGGGATCTCCTAACAAAACACCTGGAGATAGTGCTAGAGCTTCTCCAATCGTTAGGATGGATCATAAACTGGGAAAAATCCAGCCTAGATCCCGACAAGCAGAAGACGTTTCTGGGAATAACGCTCAACTCAGAATCGCAATGCTCCTTCCTACCCGGGGAGAAAATACAAAAAATCCGAAGAATAGTCAAAACCTTCCTACGAAGACGATTTTGCTCAATTCGGGAAGCAATGTCTCTCCTGGGAAGCTTGACATCATGCACTCCAGGAGTGGCATGGGCCCAGGCCCACACTAGAGCCCTGCAGGCCTTAGTCCTATCCTCGTGGGACAAAAGGCAGTCCTCCCTAGGAGCAAGAATGTACATCCCAGGCGGGGTGAAAACATTCCTGCGTTGGTGGGCATCCCCAGAGAACCTGCGAAAAAGGGGTTCACTGGCTACAAAACCCAGCCACCCACATCACAACGGACGCAAGCGCCTTGGGATGGGGAGCGCATGTGGGGAACCAGTTCTTTCAGGGCCCCTGGCCTCAGAGGACAAAAGAACAGTCCTCAAATTACAGAGAACTACAGGCAGTATGGCAGGTTCTACAGCAGTTGGGGAACTCGCTACAGAACCGACATATAAAGATGCTGTCAGACAATATCACCGCGGTCGCCTATATACGACACCAAGGGGGCACAAGATCTCCCGCCCTGCAAAGCATCACACAGAAAATTTTTCACTGGGCAGAAGGCCGGATCCTCTCGATCACGGCAACCCACCTGAAGGGGACGTTAAACCAAAAAGCGGACTTCCTCAGCAGGAGGCAAATAGACCCAGGAGAATGGTCCCTCTCCCTAGAGGCATCAGAATCCTGACCAACCGGTGGGGGACCCCACAGTTGAACCTCTTCGCAACCAGGGAGAACGCCAAAGTAGGCAACTTCTTCTCCCTCCGGCCAGGGGATCGTCCGACAGCAGTAGATGCCCTAGGCCAGGACTGGGGACAAGGGCTGGTGTACGCCTTCCCTCCTATACCACTGATCCCCAGGGTTCTGCAGCATTTCAGAACCCAGGTATGCACACTAGTCCTGGTGACCCCCTTCTGGCCGAAAAGAAGCTGGTTCGGTCCTCTAGCAACATTGAGCGTCCAGGACCCAGTCACCTTCCCTACCTGGACAGATCTCCTATCGCAGGGGCCACTGAACCACCCAGGCCTAGACAAACTCTATTTAACGGCATGGCTCTTGAGGAATCCTCACTAAGAGAGAAGGGATTCTCAGAGAGAGTAGTAGAAACCTTAATGTCCAGTAGAAAAAAGACGACCCAACGGATCTACCAGAAGGTTTGGAGAAGGTTTTCCTCATGGAGACAGGGAAGGGATCGCGGGGAGTCTATCCCTGATACTCCGCTAATCTTAGAGTTCTTGCAGGAGGGCCTAGAGATGGGCCTCTCTCCGAGCACCCTAAGGGTCCAGGTCTCAGCCCTTAGCGCCATATGTGACACAAAGTTCGCAGACAACAGATGGGTCAACAGGTTCCTAGCAGCAGCAACTAGATTGCGACCTAGGCCCATAAATCTTTTTCCAGACTGGAACCTTAATTGGGCTCTAAGGGCCATGACAGCGGCATCGGTCGAACCGATCGAAGCACTACCCATAAAAATGCTTACAATCAAAACAATCTTTTTAGTAGCCATCACCTCCGCAAGACGGGTTAGCGAGCTACAGGCCTTGTCCATCCGCCACCCGTTCATGAAAATCGCAGACACCAAACTAGTATTTAAAACGGACCCTGCTTTTTTGCCAAAGGTAGTATCAGACTTTCATAGGTCCCAGGATATAATAATCCCCTCATTTTTCAGTAATCCAAAGAACGAGGAAGAAAAAACCCTAAGCTGCCTGGACGTTAGGAGAGCAGTCCTAGGCTACATAGATGCAACAAGCCACTGGAGACGGGACGACAACTTGTTCGTCCAGTTCAGTGGCCCAAATAAAGGTAGCAAAGCAGCAAAAAACTCCATAGCCAGGTGGATCCGACTGGCCATCATAGAATCCTATAAGGCCCTCGGGAAGGAAATCCCGTTAGCTCTTAAAGCCCATTCCACAAGGGCAGTAGCATCCTCATGGGCCGAACACAGCTCAGCCTCGGTCGAACAGATATGCAAGGCCGCAGTCTGGAAGAAACCCCATACGTTCGTGAAACACTATAGGGTCAAAGTGCAGCAGGACGAGGACATGGCCTTCGGCCGCAAGGTCCTCTCGGCAGCAATCCCACCCTAAGAAAACTTTAGTTGGTACGTCTCAATTGGTGCTGGCGTGGAGACGACTGGGGAAAAAATGGATTATACCTACCTGATAATCAGGTTTCCAGTAGTCTCCACGACAGCACCCGTACCTTCCCCCCCCTAAGAAAGTAGTATAGTATATAATTTCCAAAAAAACCCCGGTTAAGGGAAGAAATTTAAGTTGAGCTCCTGCCCCGGCAATTCGTTAGAATCCACTGAGGAAAGTGGGGAAGGGGGGGAGCTTTTAACCTCTCAGTATGTTCCTGTCCTACCAGTAGGAGGCAATCTCAATTGGTGCTGTCGTGGAGACTACTGGAAACCTGATTATCAGGTAGGTATAATCCATTTTTTCTTCTATAAAAATTCTGGGCATACAAATTAGTCTGGGTAACAATGTGGGCAATAAACTCTTCTGGGGAAAAAAAAAAAACTTGAAGAAGTCCTTCACTCTGAGCCCTTCCGTATTAAATTGAATCCCTGGGTTCCCAATAAAGTCAGGGATCTGGGGTCTGAAATCTTCAGGGGTACTCCAGTGAGCATCAGATACGTTGGGGTCAGTGGCAGTCCTTGGACACCTTCTCGGGGGTGCAGGGAGCTAAGACTCGCTTGATAATGATGATAAGGAGTCGGAAAATGCCAGAAAAGTGGGGTCGTCACCACTATCTGAGTCTGATTCTGATGCAATGATTGCATACGCAGTGAACCTCCTGCGGGCCATTTTTACACTAACAGACTAAACGCTACACTGACTAACCACACGCTACGCTGACTAACCACGCGCTACGCTGGCGAACCACGCGCTACGCTGGCGAACCACGCGCTAGGCGGGCGAACCACGCGCTAGACGGGCGACGGGATAGGTAATGAAATGGGGACAGGAATTTTTTTGGGGGGTTTTTTGTATTTTTTTTACCCAGACCAATACAGTGACACTAGACGGACTAACTACACGCTACACTGACTAATGACGGGTGACGGGATAGGTAATGAAATGGGAACAGGAACTTTTGCTGGTTTTTTGTATTTTTTTTTTCTTTACACAGACGAATACACTGACACTACACGCTACACTGACTAGTGACAGGATAGGTAACGAAATGGGAACAACCAGAATTTTTTTTTTTTTTACACCAAGGGATACACTGACACTACAAGCTGCGCTACACTACACTGCTGATCGCACACTACAGGTCACTCACTACACTACACTTCTGATCCCTCACTCACTACACTTCTGATCACACACTACAGGTCCAAGCTACACTACACTTCTGATCACACACTACAGGTCACTCACTACACTACACTACACTACACGTCTGACTACACTCCTGATGACTACACTATACTACACTTATGATCACTCACTACACTACACTGCTGATCACTACACTACACTACTAATCACTCACTCCCTGCCTATTCTACACTCTAATCGCTCGTTTTTCTCACATATAACACATTAGATGCTCTGTCTACAAGCACCGGAAACACACTGAGCTGCTTGCAGACAGAGCCCGAGCCCCTATTGTAAACAGCGCGAACTCCGCTGCCGCGCTGTGATTGGTCAGGGAGTTTTTCACTGACCAATCACAGCGATCGTAGAGGAGGGACCGCTGTGATTGGTCCCCAGCCCGCACGCAGCGCTTGTCTGCTGTCTGTCAGCAGTCATCACTGCTGTGTCGCCGCGATTGTCACCGCGGTGACACTTCAATGACATGACGTACTAGTACGTCATGTTGCGGGAAGTACCCCGCTCCCATGACGTACCGGTACGTCATGGGGAGGGAAAGGGTTAATCTTATTTTCACTTTTCGTTTAAGCCCTGCTGGGGAACTACAGCATGCGATGCTTTGATCGCTCTGGCAGTATGACATAATGTTGCATTACATTATACTGCGGTTTGACAGGCAGTCTACCAAGCCACCCCATGGGGATGGCTTGATAGGCAGTCACCTAATGCAGCCCCATGAGGGCTTTCAGAAGGCCCCCGGCTGCCATGACACCTGCACGGCCCCCCCGATTTCACTGGGGGTGGGGGGGGGTGTACGGAACCCCCGAACATCGTAGTCAGAATTGACAGAGGCAATTGAAGGGTTAATAGCAGCTAGGCCGATTGCAGCTATTGCCCGTGGGTGTCAGCTGTAATAAACAGCTGACGCCCTCGCTGTATTAAAAGAGGTCGCCCCGCGACTTCTCTTCACACGTACCCTGAAGCTCCAGGACGTAATCTTGCGTCCTGGAGCTGGAAGGGGTTAAACGCTTCCCGTGTACATAGAATGTGAAGCACTGAGTGAGAAATGAACAATTCTCAACGATGATCTGCCTGTCTACACATGATACAAATACCCCAAATACCACACCAAACGATTACCTTTTGCAAACACATTGATTTTGATTGGTTAATCCATGATGGATTATAATTGGATCACTACTGGAGATTGTGGTCATTGACTTTAACCGTTCACATAAAACAGTGCCTCGTCACTGAAAAATTGTGATGAGCACAATGGTTCCGCTTCTGCTTGCTCCCGGCCATTCTATAAACTGCATCATTTGACTTGGCATTTTGGATCATTAGACTTGCAGAAACACAAAATATTCAAGGTTCAATCCTTGAGTAAGGAGATCATTGAAACAAGGAAATTAACCTGATTCTTCTCTATTACTAAAACGGCCAATAATGCATTTCGGGGAAAAAAGCCTTCCTAAGAAATGGCTGGGTAAAACGAGATGGTTGAAGTACAGATATAAATTGATAAGAAGCAAAATCGTACCAGGTTGCAGCTGATATAACCAATAAATTTACCTTAAAATAAAGTCATAAAAAGTAAACATGTATTAAGGAAATAACAGAATCGCTGAAGAATGGAAAACTTTAGGTATTACGAATAGACTTTGATCAATCATGTGGCAAATTGCTGAATGATGTAAACTAACTATGTCATGTTTGGCTCAGAATCAACGTCATTTTAAATATGTGAAATGTCTATAAAAAGGACGTGCAATGAGTAATAAATTAGAGCTGATTTGGTACACGAATAGGCTAACGGTGTGCTTATTTCTGCTCTCTATACCCTAAAAGCAGGGTAGGCATCCTGATTAGATTGGTCCCGCGCTAGAACCTCAAGGCTAACTTTTCCTGATAGGATGCAGAGAAGAGGTACTGAACATGGCACTCACAAAACAGGACTGGCTTACCACAGAGATTGGAATGATGCACAGAATGGAAGGAAATGAACAAACACACAGAGGCAAAAGCCCAAGGCACAGAACATACAGAATAAACAGATACAGGAACAGGCTCAAACAGACAAAACAGTCCTGAGACAAGCGACCTAGATATGCTGAGTGTCTGAGACAAATGCACAGCAACACTAAGACAAAGGGAGGATTCCCAGCTCCTTTAAATATGAAGGTGATTGCCATTTAAGCTGCAGAGAGCACTGAGCAGGGTTAACTAGTGCAGTGCTGATAGAAAATAGAAGAAACAAGTATATTTACATAGAAGGAGCAGAGTGACGCCCGAGTCTGCCCGGAACAGCAAGAGGGCAGTAGACGCGGTAGCAAAACTAACACATGGTACTCCACTTTAATTCTCATTGTTCCAATATAGTCCATACACACATAAATGATTAAATAATTTTAATCTTAAAACAGCTGGATGAAAAATGAGGGTAAAGGCAATAAGTATATAAACGGCAATATGCAGCTACAACAGTCACCACCAGTCTAATATACTAATTAATCAATAAAGCAGTTTAAAAACCCAGAACATACTTTGAGTAAATTTTGTAATTTCTATTTCCCTCCGACATCATGACAGCATACACCTGGAGGTTGCTCACCTGCTGACCTGATGGGACAGGAAAAGGCAGAGCATAAAAGAAACCTCCCCTCCAGCAAACACCAGTGCTTTTCCTGTTCCTTCAGGACAGCAGCGGCAGAGCTCCGGCGATGCTGTCCCATGCCGGAGGTTCCAGGGCTTACCGGTGAGCGGCGGCATCTCTCCTGGCAGCCCCGGTTGCCCCAGTGGGAAGTACCTCATCTGGGAGCTAACCGGGGACTGAGTGGGCCTGGGTCCAAGTACGGGCTTTCCGGCACCACCACGGCCGTCATTTAGGCGGCGGCCGCCATCTCTGGGTCCAGGGCCAAGCAGCAGCATTTTTTCATGGGGGCGTGGCCTCAGCGGCAGGAAGTGACACAGCGACGGAAGACGCTCAGTAAGGGGCGTGGCCTAGTGTGAAAGAGGCGTGGTCTAGTGGAAATTGGGCGTGGCCTAGCGCGACTGGCGCCAGATTCCATTTTAAAAGCTCCTCTGCACCAGGGAAGACGGCTGGTGTTTCTTCACGCCGGGGAATCGATCCTAAGTACAGGAGTTGATCCCACAAGCGCAGGATGTCGGCCAGAGAGGACCCAGAGAATCTCCAAACTGTAAGTGGTCCAGTGGGCCAACCTACAGACACATGCACTACATACAGTTCCTTACTAACAGAGTTCTCCCTTGTCATTTCAGGACAGGGATACTCAAAAACCTAGAGAGGCTAGGAGGAGTAAAAAGTGTCCAGTGTGCTTGGCCAAACTCGACGACTCCTACACCAAAACATTATGTGCCGCTTGTTCTGCAAAAATTCTGCAGGAGGAAAAATCTTCCGTTATGTCGGAAATTCGGTTGGTCGTCCGGGAAGAAGTTCAGTCCTCCCTCTTGGACCTCCAACCTGGGCCCTCAGGGGTTACACAAAGGTCTGCTCCGGCTGTGTCAGTCCGACTCTGACATGGCAGAAGATTTGGAGTTTGATAATCTTGTGGAAGTGTTGCAGGAGGAGAAAAAGTACCTTTTTTCCACCGCTGACATGGATCAACTTTTAAAAACTGTACGTAGAACCATGCAGGCGGAGGAAGAAGTGCAACAACCCCGCACAGCGCAAGACAATATGTTTGCGGGATTGCTTCCATAACGGAAATCTTCGTTTCCTGTAAATGCCCCACTAAAACAACTAATCCTGAACGAGTGGGATTGTGTGGATCAGGCTCCGCTAATCCCTAGGGAGTTAAAGGAGCGCCTTTTATATGCGGGAGACGAGGTGGCGTTTCTGGACCAAATGCCGAAAGTAGATGCGGCTATCGTTATGGTGTCCAGGAAGTCTGGATTACCATTTGAAGATACGTCCCACTTAAAGGACTCCTTGGACAATAAAGTAGACATGACCATGCGTAAGGCCTGGTCCACGTCCAACCTTATTATAAAATCCAATATCACGGCCACTTTTGTGGCTCGCTCCATGGCGGTCTGGCTGGATCAGCTCGCATCCCTAATTGACCAAAAAGCCTCCAGTGAAGAGTTTGCGAGCGGTATCCCTCTGCTACAGATGGCAACGGGGTTTCTGGCGGATGCCTCTATGGAAACGGTCCGCTTTGGAGCTCGCATGGCAGCCCTATCCAACACCGGCAGAAGGGCAGTCTGGGTCAAGGAGTGGTCGGGGGACTTAACATCCAAAAACAAGCTGTGTACCCTAGCCTTTCGGGGCGCACGCATTTTTGGACCGGACCTGGATCGCCTGCTGGAAAAAGCAGCTGACAAGAACCAGGGACTGCCAGCCATCAGACTGCCCAAGAGACCCTTCACTCCACGTCCCTCGTCTACATACGCTGGGAAAGGGAAGACCGGAAGATGGTCTTATCCGAAGGGTGGAAGGGGTAAGACTCTTATTGTTGTCCCTCAGCCCGCATCTTTGTGCCCGGTGGGCAGTAGACTGGCTCGTTTTGCCACTAGTTGGCGTAACATAACGACTAACGAATGGGTGCTACACCTGGTGGCGGAGGGGTACAAGATCGAACTAGAATCTCGCCCCCCCCCCCTGACTGATTTATTGTAACCTCAATCCAGTCTCCAGGCCTACAGCAGGCCCTGTTGAGAGGTGTACAGAACCTGCTTGATCTTGGCGCGGTTATCCCTGTCCCCAAGAAGGAACGGGGGAAGGGATTTTATTCCCCCCTTTTTCTGGTTCCCACCGCACAATAATTAACCTCAAAGAACTGAATAAATTCATTGAGTATAGGAAATTTAAAATGGAGACTATCAGAACTGCAACTCCCCTAATTGCCAGGGATAATGTAATGGCTACAATTGACTTAAAGGATGCTTACTTTCATATCCGTATTAACGCCATCTCGCAAAAGTTCCTGAGGTTTGCGCTGAGAATGGAAGTGGAAATCTGTCACTTTCAGTTTATTTGCCTCCCATTTGGAATTTCCTCTGCTCCGCGGATTTTTTCCAAGGTGGTGATAGAAATGGTTGCCTTTTTGCGCAATCGTGGGATTATTATCGTCCCCTACTTGGACGACTTCCTGTTGGTGGCAGATTCCCCGACTATTCTGAGGTCACACTTGGGTTCCACGCTTCAACTGTTTAAGGACCTGGGTTGGATTATTAATGATCTAAAATCCAACATGGAACCGGAAACCAGGAAAAAATTCCTGGGAGTCATTCTGGATTCCAGTCTCCAAAATTTGTCCCTTCCTCCTCTAAGGAAACCGCTTATTTTAGAGGAATGTTCCACTCTCTATAAAAAATCTAGAGTTACAGTAAGAGACGCAATGCGGATCCTGGGGCTAATGACTTCATGTATTGGTGTGGTTCCCTGGGCCCAGTTCCATAGTCGCGGTCTCCAGTCACTGATCCTTCAGAATTGGGACAAGTTACAGTCCTCACTTGACCAGACAATCTCTATTTCTGCTAAAGCCAGATCTTCACTCCGCTGGTGGTTGTCATCGGACAACCTGTCACGGGCATCCGAATGGAACTTGGACCCTGCAATAATAATCACAACAGATGCCAGCGCCAAAGGGTGGGGGCCCCACTTTGAAGGCAGTCATATACAGGGTACTTGGGACGCTCATGAGAGATCTGGTTCATCTAACTTTAGAGAACTTAATGCGGTGTGGAAATCCCTACGTAGTCTGCAATCGCTCTTAGGGATGAAGCATGTGAGGATCTTTTCAGATAATATGACAACAGTGTCACTCATTCGCCACCAGGGTACCACCAGGAATCCTCTACTGCAGCAGTTGGCGGGAAGGATCCTTCAGTGGGCGGAACTCACAACCAAGTCGCTGTCGGCCTTTCACATAAAAGGAGCCGAAAATTCAGCCGCGGACTTTCTAAGCAAGAAGAAAGTGGACCCAGGAGAGTGGGAACTCCATCCCGAGGTGTTCAGCCTGCTTGTGACGAAATGGGGGGTACCAGAAATAGACCTATTTGCGTCAAGCGCAAATACCAAGTGCCGGGTTTTCTTTTACCAAGGCGCAGAGAAACAGGCCTTGGGCACGGACGCTCCCTCTCACCCCTGGGTTTGGGACTTAGCGTACGCTTTTCCCCCTTTACCATTAATTCCGCTCCTACTAAGGAAATTACTGCGGTCAAGCCTGTCAGTAATTCTGGTAGCACCTTATTGGCCCAAAAGACCTTGGTTTCCCCTCCTGAGATCTCTGTCAGTAGGAGAGCCTTTCCACCTTCCACCAAGACCGGACCTATTGCTGCAGGGCCTATTCTTTACCCGGAGGTTCACAAGTTCAGGCTTACGGCCTGGATCTTGAACGGGTGAAATTCTTGGGGAAGGGTCTTTCTCCTAACGTAATTTCCACTATTAGCGAGAGCCTTAAACCCTCGACAAAAAAAGATCTATTCCAAAGTCTGGAAAAAAATCTCGGAGTGGATGGGCCAGGACATCCAGCAGTTAGATCAGCCAGACATCCATAAAATCCTAGATTTTCTCCAGGCGGGCCCTGGATAAAGGGTTGAGTCCGAATACCCTCAAAGTCCAAGTGGCGGCTTTGGGGGCATTCTTTGATCTTGCGCTTGCGGAGCACAGATGAATTAGGAGATTTCTTAGACGCGCAAGTAGATTGCATCCATTTACAAGGCTTACGGCACCCCCATGCCTCCATCGCCTTGCTGACGTATAAGGTAGCCCTCCTTGTGGCAGTCACGTCGGCTAGACGCGTGGGTGGAATCCAGGCCCTCTCACGAAGGGCCCCATATATGACTATTCACCCAGACAAAATAGTATTTTCTTTAGACCCGTCCTTTCAGCCTAAAGTCTTGTCAGATTTCCACAGAGGCCAGCCAATAGGTATTCCAGCCTTCTGCCAAGATTTCAAAAATGAAAAGGAGCAGAAGCTCCATAATTTAGATGTCAAAAGAGCAGTACTAGCGTAACTTGAGGCATCGGAAAGTTTCAGAAAGACTGATAAACTTTTCGTTCAATTTGAGGGGCAGGCCAAAGGAAGGGCCGCTTCTAAAGATGCGATCGCCCGGTGGCTCAGGAGAGCTGTCCAGGAGGCTTACAAGGCCAAGAGCATCCCTCCTCCAGAAGGATTGAAGGCCCACTCAACGAGAGCGGTGGCATCTTCTTGGGCAGAAAGAGCGCACGCGTCAATCGAGCAGATTTGTAACGCAGCCACGTGGACTTCTGGCCATACTTTTATTAAACACTACAGGCTGGACTTTAAATGTAGTCAGGACGCAACCTTCGGTAGGAAGGTGCTCCAAGCAGTAATCCCTCCCTAAAAAAGCCCATGCCAGTTATTTTGGTATTCCTCCAGATGTATGCTGTCATGATGTCGGAGGGAAAGCGGGAATTTTTCTTACCAATAATTCCCTTTCTTGAAGGTATCATGACAGCATACGGCTTCCCCCCCCCCCCCCCCCCCCTACCGACATGGTTACCCTTGTTTTGTCTAACACATGAGGTAATGTGTATGCTTATGTTTCTTTGTCTGAGGTGTGTGATGACAATAAAAACACACCTTCTGGTTAAGTATACTGTCACTGTGGTTATTTGGAACGCACTGGTGTTGGTAGAGGGGAGGTCCCTTTTATGCTCTGCCTTTTCCTGTCCCATCAGGTCAGCAGGTGAGCAACCTCCAGGTGTATGCTGTCATGATGCCTTCAAGAAAGGGAATTATCGGTAAGAAAAATTCCCGTTTTCATTGGCTGTTCTAGTAAATTAATAAAGAAGAATCAGGTTAATTTCCTTGTTTCAATGATCATCCTTGTCAAAAGAGTTGTGTCTTGAGTCCACGTATTTTGCTTTTTTGCAATTACATTATTATGCCCCATTATATTCGGTGACAAAAAGTAGATGAGCCTCACCTTATTTTTCTCGCAAACCCAGCAGAAGTCGCTCCACCCTTTTCTGTTTTTTTTGATGGTAAAGAATCCGCAATATGGGAGATTTAACTAATTCAGGTTCCTAGCGATTACCTGGTCTGGCGAGCTTTTCACAAATGATGCTAGGACAATTGTGGCAACCACCTCTCTTCTTGGAGACCATACTTGTCCTCTCTGCTTTATGTCAACGATGGAGACAACTTAAAAAAAAAACTTTATTTTGCATGCAGTTGAGTTTGACATCGGGTGCAGAATGCAAATATTGAAGAAGCAAAAAAAAAAACCCTCTGTACTGCCCAAGACCAACTGTATGCTGTCACAGTCATCCGCAATACAGGAAAATGAGGTATGCAGGGTCACTGACCCGACTCAGAGACGGAATCCACTGCAGGGCATTCCTGTGTGAGCCTGGCCTTGAATAATGGCATAATGGTTCACCTATAACAACAAAACATGTAAAGATGGGGCAAAACTGACTCTGTGTTACAGAGTAAATTCTAACTAAGTTTGAAATCACATGGCCCCCTTTCCATTGGAAAAACCTGAGCTGAATTCAATACAGCGGTTTTCAAAATGCCCGCTAAACCGTGTGCACCAAAAAAATGCAGCCTCCCTTCCAAATAATGCTTTTACACCTTGAAATTCAATTTTCTCATTATTACACCAGTTAAATCGGTGTGTCCAGACTTTTTCCTTACCCTGGATTTTTCCTGAATACAAGTACTACATCTTTTCATTCTTCAGTTAATAAGAATAAAACTTTGCGGGTTCCAATTATAAATTGGCACAGTTAACAGAAAAACTATGTAATTAAAAAAGCAGCTGTCAGTGGATAGTCAGCTTGGCTAGCTGTATGACTCTGCAGCCGCAGGCCAGGTGACTCTACCTCTGTGTGTGTCTCTGTTGACTTTTACAACTGATCAACAGCTTCTTCTAGGGGTTGTAGTTTTTTTTTATTTTTTAATTTTTTAATTTTTTTTGGTGTATGTAACATGTGTTTTTGTCCAGACATGTTCTTCCTCTTTTCATTTAAAAAGGACCTGTCACACTATAGAATTAGTGAGGCTGGCGGTATGGCTCTGCAGCTACAGCAACACTGACTCTATAGCTGTTTTTCTTGTCTGACGTCTCCCATTGACAGTGAGCGGTGGGGACCACCCACTTGATACATTGATAACATAGGGAGCCCGACTTAAGAAGAGCCCATCTGGGCAAATGAAAGGGCGTATGAACAAACAATACAGGAATAGTCAGCGGGCCTGCAGAGCCGTGCAGTCAGTCTCGCCGACAATGTCCTGTAACAGGTCTTCTTTAATTGACTTGCTTGAAGAAAATTACATGTGAGTATTTTTGTCTAATTTTCTCTCTCCAAATTGACAGACCCTTCAATATCTGCAACAAAATGCTAAGGACAGAGCAGAATTCACTACCGTTACTGCTGCTACTAGCAGCCTTCCTATTCCTCCTGGTACTTCCAAGATCTCCATGCAAGAGCTTGAAGAGTTACGAAGACAACTTGGAAGTGCAACAGCTTCAACAACTAGTGGCCCCCAGGTAGGGCTTACCTGTCTGATAGTAGATTTATATTCACTCTTCTCACTTTTTTGTCTAAAATGTTTTAACACTTTTTTTTTTTTCTTTTTTTAATCCTTGTATTACAAGTTTTTTGTTGCTTTGTGAGATATTTTCAAGTGGATGCTGCAAAAACTGTAAAGTAGAAACTGAATGACGACCAAGAAGTCAGACATATTCAGAGGAACTAGGCAGGGGTGCCCCTTTTCACCCTTGATATTTAACCCCTTTATGACCAAGACCTCTATACCCCACTACAAATTGTTTTTGTAAAAACTATCATACTTAATGAGAATGGCTTGTGTGAAGGCCTAATCTAAAAAAAGAGACACACGTACAAAAGGTTTGTTTTTTTTCTTTTAAATTTGAGAAAGCTGTATTGCTACACACCCAAAACGTATCAAGGAATCCATTTAAGAAAGTTTCCAGGGAACCACGTGGTTTCAACGCTTGCTGCGTTGTGTGTGAGGAGTGATATAGGGAGCATTGCATACAATAAAGATCTATGCAGAACAGCTGGCTTGGACTCTTTGTTAGATTATGGAACCTGAAAAAGAAGTGGAAAGACTAAGTGAGCTCTGTGTTTCTCCCTTCCAATCAATCACCCTTTTTTGTTTCTGTTTTTTTAATGTCAACAGGAAGCTTGGCCAAAGAACAAGCCAAAATGCTTGTTGGATACATCCTGATCTGTAGTCTGACTATGCTTCCATAGCTGTCTGAGATATTCCTTTCCTTTTTGTTGGGACTGAATTGTGAGATTTGCTAATTCACACAGGTACCATCTTGTACCTGCGAAGCATAGACACGTATCTTTTGAGCCCTTAGGCACCATCGCCAATGCCTAGAAACAATGTAGATTAACTACTTACACTTGTTGCCTTCTGCGTCATTTGGAAGTGCAAGATATTATGTCATGAGAGTTGGGTACGTCTTGGCTTAGCATTTGGCTGTATGTTGTAATCTTTTTCTCTCCTCACCCTGATTGCTACCGGAAGGTTACTGCACCTCACTATATGGGCTCATGTCCTTGGGCGTTTTGGTAAAATACTGTAGGTCTCCTTGCAGCACTTTACTGGTGTTTTCAAACACCGGCCCTGCTGGCAGCGAGTGCATCACACGCATGCGGTCATGTGCAGTGTGACTTTTTTATGTTTTTTTTTTTAATTCCACGCTCCATTTCATTGTGTGGTTGTGTACGGAAATAACGCCCATATGCAATGTATTGCGTATGGACATTTATCTACTCTGCCTATAGAAAAGTACAGGGCTCATGCTGCATGGTAGTTGAAAACGTGAGCATGCTGCAATGTATTTCACATGTGTATCTACACCCACTTGCGCATGAAGCAATGAAAGTCGATTGACCTTCATTGACACCATTCTGTGTGTATCATGCGCGGTAGTGCATCACAAGCGTAATACGTTGTGCAAAAACCATGAGCTCTGTGGCACATTCCTCTATGCAGCTATCGCATAACGCCAGTCATACATTATGACATTTTATCATTTGGTCCTGTTCTGTGACTATGGATGTCACTGGTTTTGTTATTATAATGCAAATAGTAATAAAAACTGTATGCTAAATCGCGTTATTCTCTCAGCCAGTGGAGATTCTGCGAAAACGGCTTAGAGACAAACTGAACAAGAAGAACGTTGGCCAGCCGATCCCGGTGTTCCCGCATTGGATGTATGAGCGGCCCACTCTGATAGGGGATTTCTCTTATCTGTCCAATACAAGTACAGATGTCTCGTTGCCAATAGGTTTGTGTGACTTTATTCATGAAATCCTTGTTTAATCAATACTCATTTGTCTCCTTATTTTTTCTGACATTCTGCATTGGTTATGTAGATACCGCTCTAAGTTTGCAATTTAGCTGTTTTGCTAGTGTCTGTTTTTTGTTTCACTTTAGGAAGCCTTCCTCTGCCCACCCAGGAAGCAGCCATAGTTGAGGATCTACTGTATATTCTGATTGGAGTTGATGGGCGGTATATCACTGCGCAGCCCACAGCGGGACGCCAGATGCGCTCTTTCTTAGTGGATCTAAATCTAGATATGTCTATAAAAGAACTGGTGAACAGGATCCTCCCTGTGGCGGCCAGCTACTCCACGGTCACCAGGTACTAGAATAATGCTGCAATACACACCAAGCGTGTCCTCATCTCAGTAAGGTCTATTTCAGTTTTATAAAGATTTTGAACGAGTGAGGTAAAGTCTATATACTTAACGGGTTGTCTGGGTTATATAAAGGGCATCTCAATAGGTCCCCTGTGGTGTAAAATCACAAAGCAAATCCCACTTCTCTCCCTCGGTGGCTCCGTGTCTCTGCTGCTTTAGTCAGTCTGTGAAATCCCGTAAACCTGCTGCAGCCAGTGACAGCGATCAGCCATTATCTCTGAGCGCTGCAGCCTGTAAAGATGACATCAGAGACCCAAAGCCACCAGCGGAGGAAGGTTTTGTTTTTTACACAATGGAGAACCTATTGAAATGACCTTTATACAACTCTGATAACCCCTTTTAACAAAACATATTTTACCCTGGGAACGTTATGTAAAATTGGCTATGGGAAGAAAGCTGAGTGCCATAGGTCTAAACCTTCATAGATGGTGGAATAACTCTGAATATTATTTCTCATGTTTTCGCATCCAGTATAAGAACTTTGCATCATGGATTTCACCTATAGAATGAATAAATGAAGATAATGAATATTAATTTCTTGGATGGAACAAGTGTTTTAGTTAAAGGCTGGAAGTTCTGATCGAATAACAATTAGAGCTTAGAATATCACTAAGTCCATTCTGCAGATCCACAACTTGCTGTTACCCCTTATCAGATAATTAAGGTCGATGAACCACACACACATGTACTACTCTCCAGCAGTTCCAGGGCACTACTCTGAAGCTGGATTCACACGGGCGAGAATCTTGTACGAGTTTTGTGTGTTATGAGAACTCATGCAAATATGACATCCACTCTTTTGAATGGACTTCTTGACATGAGTGACTTTTCTTTTTTCCTCACAGCGATGCTGCAAAGAAGAAAAATCACAGCATATTCTATCTTTTGGCGTTCCCTTGCCCATTGTTTCCAATGTGACTTTAAATGGCATGGCACTCGCATGTTGTGCAATGTGATGTTTCCCATTGAAATCTGGCCTTAGTCTATGGCTCTTCAGAGCATTCAAGGACCAAAGTCTTTAAAGTAATAAGCTTTAATGGGAAAAAGGTGCAGTGCTAATGTGCTAAGGTAATTACGGAAATATCTAATATCTAATTTCTAATACACATAGGCCTTTAACCATGACAAGGGGACATCCTCTAAGGCAGTGATGGCGACCCTTTTAGAGACAGAGTGCCCAAACTGCAACCCAAAACCCACTTATTTATCGCAAAGTGCCAACGCTTCAGGGGGTGGGGCTTACCACGATGCATGATTTTTTTTTTTTTACCTCAGTCATAAAAAGGAAGGGCCACTTCAAAACTTTTGGGTTTTCACTGGAAATTGGCTGCATAACTGCAGCTGATTTCATACTAAGCGGTGCTCCCACTCTTCTCCTCCAAAGGCTTCCTGCAGTCAGTCCTTCCCAACTTCTAGTTCACAGTGGCCTGTAGTGGCCTCACCTGACCAGCATCACATGACCATTCCACAGCATTTCTGCCATATGTAAACGAACCGTAAGTCAGCTTGAGATATGCTTCCATGTGCAGAGGGGCCTCTGTAGTAATAGTGAGCCCCCCACAGTAATACTGTCCACTATATCAACCCCTAGTAGTAATAGTGACTTTAGCAGTGACTTCAGTAGTAATCATAGATTCGTAGAGTTGAAAGGGATCTCTAGGGTCATCTGGTCCAACCCCCTGCTCAGTGCAGGATTCACTAAATCATTCCAGACAGATATTTGTCCAGCCTTTGCTTGAACACTTTCATTGAAGGAGAACTCTGAGTGGTCTCAATAGTAATATTGACCCCCACAGTGGCCTCATTAGTAATAGTGACCCCTATAGTGGCCTCAGAAGTAATAGTATCCCCCACAGTGGCCTCAGCAGTAATAGTGACCCCCTCAGTGGTCTCAGTAGTAACAGTGTCTCCTATATTGGCCTCAGTAGTAATAGTGACCCCCACATTGCTTTCAGTATTAAGTGTCCCCTATATCAGCACCAGTAGTAATAGTGACCCCCACATTAATACTGTTCCCTATAGCAACCCCAGTAGCAATAGTGACCTCCATAGTGGCTTCAGTAGTAATGGTGGCCTCTATACTAAGAGTGACCCCCACAGTGGCCTCTGTAGTAATAGTGCCCCCCACGTGGTCTCAGTAGTAACAGTGTCTCCTATATTCGCCTCAGTAGTAATAGTGACCCCCACAGTGGTCTCAGTAGTAATATTGTCCCCCACAGTAGTACTGTCCCCTGTAGTAACCCCAGTAGTAATAGTGACCTCCATAATGGCTTCAGTAGTAACAGTGACCCCCCCCCCACAGTGAGCTCTATACCAACCGTGACCCCCCCACACAATGGCCCCTATGTCAACTGTGACCCCCCCCCCCCCCCCCCCCGCACAGTGGTCTCTATACCAACTGTGACCCCCCCCACAGTGGCCTCTATACCAACCGTGACGCCCACAGTGGCCCCAGTTGTCACAGTGGCCCCAGTTGTCACAGTGGCCCCAGTTGTCACAGTGGCCCCAGTTGTCACAGTGGCCCCAGTTGTCACAGTGGCCCCAGTTGTCACAGTGGCCCCAGTTGTCACAGTGACGCCCACAGTGGCCCCAGTTGTCACAGTGACGCCCACAGTGGCCCCAGTGCTAACAGTGGCACCCCACAGTGGCCCCAGTAGTATTAGTGACACCCCACAGTAGTCTCAGTAATCATATTTGTATTACTGGGGCCGATAGAGGGGACACTATTACTAATGGTGTCCCCTCTATCGGCCCCAGTTATAATATTAACCCCACAGTAGCCCCAGTAATATTAGCGCCACCCAGTACAATGAGCTATGTTGACGCGTTTCTCGCACTGCACCCCAGTTGTGACCAGAGAGCTAAAAACATCACACCATATTTAAGAGGGAAAAACATGTCTATCTGAATCATGTGATATGCCAGCAAATACACACTCATCAATTATGAATGTTTGTCAGGTGGAGTGGTCAAAATAACCAATGAATGAATCAATGTCAATCCTTAAAAAACATATATGTATATTAAGACACAAATGTAAAACAAAACGGAACAACACAAATATCGCCAATGTCTTCTGTGACTGGAGAGGCTGATGTATACAGTCTATACTTTGAGATCATATGCCACAGAAATGTAAGGCCCACGTCAAATGCATAGTAAATGCAATATAGCCTTACATCCCACCCCTCCCAAAAGTAAATGGAAATCATAACGCATTTCATGGTTTTTATTTTGTTAACGAGCTTTTTGTGTGAGGTTGCAATTCAAATAATTTTTGTTTAAAAAGTATGAAGAGACAAATTTTTGATTTGGATTTTCCAAGCCTTGTTTGAGCTGACTACCTACAATTTACTTAACTTTTTTTTGCTTTTGTCTAAGTTGTTTTTTTTAGCTTGCAAAAAAGAAGGCTGAGAGGAGACTTAATAGCGGTCTACAAATATCTGAAGGGCTGTCACAGTGCAGAGGGATCAGCCCTATTCTCACTTCCACAAGGAAAGACTAGAAACAATGGGATGAAACTGAAAGGAAGGAGACAAATTAAATATTAGAAAAAAACTTTCTGAGCGTGATCAATGAGTGGAACAGGTTACCACGCGAGGTGGTAAACACTTCAGTGGAAGTGTTCAAACAAAGGCTGGACAAATATCTGTCTGGGATGATTTAGTGAATACTGCACTTAGCAGGGGATTGGACCCGATGACCTTGCAGGTCCCTTCCAACTCTACCATTCTATGATTCTACGAGTCCTACAGTTCATTAGGCAAATGCAGTATTTCTAAATGGATGCTGAGGTAATGAGGAGAAAAACTAGGAATATTAACACTTTTCAATTCACTGTCTGATGTCTTCCAACATTCTGATTGAAGCCTGTACAGCTCCGATGTCAGAAGATGTCCGGTAGGGTATTCTTACTGTATATTACTGGCCGCTCTGTTGTTGGGGGGCCTCTCCAGCACGTCACATACTGCAGTACTAGCTCTAATCAGCAGATGGTGCCATTGCAAAAAGGCAGAAAGAGAACGCCCCCTAGGAAACCCTGAATCCAAAATTGAATTGCAAACGGTTTAAAAGTTCATTCTTTAAGGGCTCCTGCACACTTGAGTTTTTCCTGCACTTTTTTTTCACTCAATTTTGCTGTATTTTTTAATGCGGAAATCAATAGCACTTTCTAATGTTAAAAACGCATCACACGAAAATCGCTGTGCATTCTTAACATTAGAAAGTTAAAAAAAAAAAAAAAAACGCAACAAAATCGCATGAAAAAATGCACAAGAAAAACGCAAGTGTGCAGGAGCCCTAAATTTTTCCTAATGTCTGCAGTACTTGTAAATAATATAAATAAAACATTGGCATAATTGATATTGCTGTGTTTGAAAGCCATCATACAGCTCCATGGACATTAAAAAAAAAGAAAAATAATTGGCACAAAGCAAATTAGTTAAAAATAAAATTATATTTTTTAAAGCTAATACAGAATAACAAAAACTAGTTGCGCTATTGCTTAAAACGCAGTCATGTTTACTATAAAAAATAAAATCAAAGATATGGCAGAATTGTATTTTTTGCATTTTCAACCCCACTTAATGTCAATATATTCTATGATACACTAAAGTGGTGCCGTGGCTTTTGGAATGCTGGGAGAAGAAAAAAGACAAAAAAATTGCTGTGATAGAAAGAGGGCTAATTCACCTAAAATAAAATGGATATGCATCTGCCTATCCTTTTGAAGCTACAAAAAAAGGGCCTAGGTGCCACATGTCTTACTCTTTTCTCTAAGAGGTAACCCTCCTCAGCTCTGATTCCTGCTATTGTCTCCTCATTTCAATACATTGTGGATGATAGAAAAGGGATAAAAAGTCAAAAATGTCAAGAGCTGCAAAAAAATTTCCTTTGGGATCCCTGCTATCCTGTCTTTCCCTGACCGTAAAAAACTTGCCTTGTCCCTACACTGCCCTCTCCTACTGTTGGGGAACGTTTTAGGACCTTCATTGCTCCGCTGAATAGCAAAACTCAGCTGTGGCCTACTGAGGTCTGGGTTAGATTACCACACTCTGCTGCCTGAGGGAGAACCTGGTAAAGACACTTTTACTTACCAGACCACACGCGACTTCTGCTCCCTCGGCCTCCTCTGCACTGGTTGCAGTGGATTGCTGGCCTCTGTGTGGCTGTGGCTCCCGGCTGATCCCTCCGAAATCGTCGTGCTGCGACGGCCAGATATGCATCGCTCCTGATTGCTGCGTTGACGTGTGACTGGCCTGCCTATTTTCAGCTTTTGCGCTTTCCATCTGGCGTCCCGAGGTCAGAGCTCCTTGGACATCTGTGCCCTGAGCGCTGCATGTGTCCCTGGATCTGTTCTGCCCTCCATTCTGTAGATGGCCACCATCTTTAAGGCTAGGAGGTGAGAGGGCATTGCTCCATTGGTTCTCCCCTACAGCTGTAGAGGGGAAAGGAGGGGAGAGGAGGAAAAGAAGGTGAATATAGCAAATTTAAGAAAGAGGGAAGAGAAGAGAGCGCAAAAGGAGATAAAAGTGAAGAACTAAAAGCAAAAATGAAAGAAAAGGGATGAGGAAGCAGGAGAGAAAATGTGTCTAATCTGTCCTTTGTCCCATGCCTAGAATCCTTTAATCCTACACCTTTCAGCTTACCATTTCATAGAATTCTTCCATATAAAATGTATTCTCTACATACTACCCATTTTGCAAATGAACACACCCACCTAGTGGCACGTATGAAAATCTACTATATTAGGATTTAAACCCTTACCAATCCTTAAAGTAATGTTTACACTTGAGATCAACCTACAATGACCTTAAGCACGTGAATTTAGATACCATGATTTAACCAGCTCAAGCAGAGTTACGCTTTACTCCGACCCTGCCAGTTCAATCTTCTGCTGCTATTTACACCATAGTATTAACCACAAAAATTGTGAAGATTACAAGAGCTAAGAAGAAGGGTGCTAGCCGCCTTAAAGGAGATGTCTCGAGGAAGCAGTTATTTTTTTTTTTTTGCCCAGTCCCCCTAATTAAACATACATTACTAATTACCCCTGTAAATTACTTTCCTAGCTGGTTTGTACTTACCGTTCCAGCGTTTCAGCAACTTATAAAAGTTTCCTCAAGATGGCCGCCGGCTCTTTCCCCGTCGCTCGCTGCAGCCCGACGTGCGCGCTCCCGAGACGCCGCCAGCTGTGTCTCCATGGCAACCGGACGCCCCGCAGCCGCCGACCAGACGCCCCGCAGCCGCCGACCAGTCACCCACCGCCAGGCAGCAGGTAACCGGCGCTAGCCCCCGGCTCCCCAGCGCTAGACCCTCAGCCCAGGTGAAGGCCCCGGAGCCCAGCGCTAGGTTCCGGAGCCCAGCGCTAGTTCCCCCGGCCTAGCGACAGCCCCCCCATCGCAGCGGCAGCCCCCCCCCCCCGGCCTAGCGACAGCCCCCCCATCGCAGCGGCAGCCCCCCCCCCCCCCCCCCCGCACAGCGACGACAGCCTCCCCCCCCCCCGGCGCAGCGGCAGCCCCCCCGGCCCATCACTTACCTGGACGGCAGGACAGCTGGGCGGCTTCTCCGGACAGCTGGGCGGCTCTGCACCTTCCTCTAACAGAGGAAGGTACAGAATGGCCGCTCCAGCGCGCTCCCGAGCAGTGACAGCTCGTCTGCGCATGCGCAGAAGAGCTGTAGCGGGGAGCACACTGAAGCGGCTCGTGCTGAAAGGAGAAGACCGGACTGCGCAAGCGCGTCTAAAAAAGCAAGCTGCCAGCGAATTTAGACGGAACCATGGAGACGAGGACGCTAGCAACGGAGCAGGTAAGTGGAATAACTTCTGTATGGCTCATATTTAATGCACAATGTATATTACAAAGTGCATTAATATGGCCATACGGAAGTGTATAACCCCACTTGGTTTCGCGAGACCACCCCTTTAAGTTGACTTCTTCTCAACTGCAATTTCTCCTTAAGAAACAGGGAATTCTAACTCTCTTGAACCGCTATCCACAAACCGAGCGCCTCAGCCTTAAAGGGGTTGTCCCGCGAAAGCAAGTGGGGTTATATACTTCTGTATGGCCATATTAATGCACTTTGTAATGTACATTGTGCATTAATTATGAGCCATACAGAAGTTATTCACTTACCTGTTCCGTTGCTAGCGTCCTCGTCTCCATGGTGCCGTCTAATTTCAGTGTCTAATCGCCCGATTAGACGCGCTTGCGCAGTCCGGTCTTCTTTCTTCTGAATGGGGCCGCTCGTGCCGGAGAGCGGCTCCTCGTAGCTCCGCCCCGTCACGTGTGCCGATTCCAGCTAATCAGGAGGCTGGAATCGGCAATGGAACGCACAGAGCCCACGCTGCACCATGGGAGAAGACCTGCGGTCCACCGTGGGTGAAGATCCCGGCGGCCATCTTCGCAAGGTAAGTAAGAAGTCGCAGCAGCGCCGGGATTCGGGTAAGTACCGGACGTTTTTTTTTTTTTTACCCCTGCATCGGGTTTGTCTCGCGCCGAACTATTGAATAAAAAATAAAAGGCTATTGAATAAAAAAAAAAACCCTTTAACCCTCTGGTAACAAAGATTTCCAAAGGTGTTATGAGACTAAGCCATCTCCATCAACCAATACAGGTCCGAAACACATTTCATCTGAAGGCTGTGCTCCAAGACCTCAAGGAAACAATCCAGAAGACGCGGTCTCCTCTATTCACAATGATATTACGGTGAACAAAGATGATATTGTAACGATAATACTGAAGTTGGCAGACCAGGAGGACACATCAAGGAGGAATAATAGAAGATTCAGAAATATACCAGAAAACATCGACTCGCAACTCATAGAATTCCTTACAGATCTCTTTCATCCCTAATGCGCAGCAATCGAACCTACTCATTGGCGGAGTACGCCTGGTTCCTGAACCCAGACATTTACCATCTGGAGTGCCTAGTGACATGCTTGCAAGATTTTAAAGATGTTATCCTCAAATCTTCCTCAGAAATTAAAGATCTTTTACATCGCTTCCGGGCAGACTTCACTTTTGCAATCCTAGCCAGGAGAAGAGAGTTTGTAAAATATATAGAAGGATCTTGAGGGATGCATGCGCACACCGGAGCTGGCGGCTGGGTGAGTGACGTTTCTGTGCGAGGCTCTGCAAGCCCTGCACAGAAATAGGACATGCCGCGGTTTGTTTGCCGTGCGACATTTCGCGTGGCCAAACCGCGGCCGTCTGCATAGGAGTGCATATTGTAATGCACTCCTATGCAGGCTTTCAGTGGCGAAAATCCCGCGGGAAATCCCGCCGCGGGATTTACGCCTGTGTGCAGGCAGCCTAAGGCTATTTTCATATGGGGGAGTGTGATCTCGGGCCTTGAAAATCGTCCCAATACTCGCTCGTCAATGTGTGATGTCCCGCGAATGCAAGGCGTTTTAGTGTTGAAACCGCCTCACATCCCTTCGGGGAAGTAGCAATCCTACACTGTAGCTTTTAGCCACAGCGAGGAATCGCTAAGTGTTTTCCTGCGATGCAGAAATAAATCGCTGTAGGTTCATAGTCGTGCGAGATTTGTGCATCTCACTACAGCTACACTATTTTTGTACAGCATTTAGCTTTGCTTTTTCAGCACAGCGCTAAGCGCTGTACAAGGCTCCCATTCATTTGAGTGGGGTTGCTCACACAAGGCTGAAAGCGCAGCGTCCACAACGCTGTGCTTTGACAGCGTTGCATATCCTATTTTTGGCTGTTTTCATCCCTGTGCTGCCCATTGAAATGAAAGGGCAGCGGTTTCAGCGCTGACGAAAAGGTGGCACAAATTGGTACTGTGCTTTTGGCAGTCCTATACGCCCTAGCTATACTGCCTGAGTTTAAAAAAAAAAAAAAAAAAAAATCAATAATCCCCTTGCAGGTGATGTCTCTGTCCCTGGCGGCGCTCCTGGGACTTGTTTGCAAGCAGGGGAACTTTTTCTCTGGTGACGGGGATTTTAAATCCCTGCCTCCATCGAGAGTTTGCTCTAATTGGCTGAGCGCCGCTGATTGACAGCCCACTCAGTCAATCACAGCCAGCACTAGATGCGTCCAATCACAGCCATTCATTCACTCAGCGACGCTTAGCCAATCGGAGCAAACTGCCGGCTTCACAAGGTCCCGACAGCGGTGCCGAGGACAGCGATTTCCCCAGCTAGGTGAGTATTGATTTATTTTTTTTCTTTTATCAGCAGCCTCGGCTGCGCTTTCAGCTGTGCTGTGACAATGACAGTTTGACAAGTCCCGAGCGCCAGGTAGCTATGCAGCAACTACAACTTATGTTTGGGAAAATAATTGCTTTTTACATTTCATCATACAGGTGTCTGTGCAAAGTTGTCATTATTCAGGCTATCATCACTTATTACTAGAGTAGCCTATTGGAAGGCATGATATAGAAACATCCCTAATGATAGAACCACATGCTATAAAGTACCATATATTTTGATGAAAAAGTTTTAATGTATATACTGTTATGTACACCCTACTATATATCACAGATTCACAGAGGAGAAATCGTCTTTTGAGTACGGACAAGTGAACCATGCCTTGAGTGCTGCCATGAGGACATTAGTAAAAGAATACATGATTCTCATTACCCAGCTGGAGCACCTCCAGAGACAGGGTCTGCTGTCCCTGCAAAAACTGTGGTTCTACATCCAGCCCACTCTCAGGACAATGGAAGTCTTGGCATCACTTGGTAAGTGGCCCTTTTTGAGCATATTTTATTTTTTTATCCACTAGTCACATAAATAAAGACTCATTGTGTACATGTTTGGGTCTAGTTTGCCTCTGTCTTTCTATGTAGTCTTAACCCATTAGTGACCATCCATACATGTTTTCACGTCCTGGATTTCTGGGCTTTAATCCGCAGTGCTGTAAAAACACCGCCAGCTCTGGAAACCAAGGCTCCTTGCCATCGGCTGCCGACGGTAGCCAAGAGCAGGGAGCTGTCATGCGAGGCCATGCTGTGTTAAAATTTCATTTACCCTCACAGATCGGATTGGTGAGGGGAACTGCAACTACTCACCTCCGCGATGTCCCATGGCAACCTGGTCCTTGAAATACCTGACGCCGCCTTCTGCGCAAAGGGTGTTTCCTTCCTTACAGGCCTAGCCATGTATCTAGTAAGCAGATTGGGGCCACAATGGGTATGTTTCTAAAGAAGTTTCACAACGGGTCATAGAGAAGGGTTCTAGAGAGTCCTCTATATAAGAATAAGTGCTATTTTTAATCTTGTATTTATGATTGTTCAAGTGTAGAGTAATATGCCATGTATATAAAGATTGCAGAGATTCTGGTATGTGTATTGAGAAGGTGGAACGCATTGTGCGTTCCACACGCCAGTATGCTGTCAGGATGTATCCCCACCATTGCTGGCGCATTTGCAATGCGTATTCTCGAGGTGGAACGCATATTTGCATTGCATACAGAGGTCATTTTATTACATCTTCATTTAATTATGTTTCTATTAGAAACACTACTACACCGCACTGTAAGCAGAGAGTTTAATATTATAAACGCTCCTCTTAACGCACACACCCTTTCCCCTCCCCTTGGCATCCAGCGAAGCTGCGACCTATGGACGGTATGGTGGAGGATGTACTGTAAGTGTATATTTAATTGCCTATATTTTGTTTGCTGATGTGCAATATCTATATGCTTGGGAAAGGCACTGTCTGAGTTCCGAAACGCGTTGTAGTCTTTTTTTTATCTGCTAATAAGATTTAAAAAAAGGGGGTGATGTAGCATTTCTTTGGAAGGATTTTTTATTGCCTCTACTTAACATTTACATACGAGAAGTTCTCTAGACAATACTATCTGGGCAGTCCTGCAAGAGCACTTGTAAACTCTTTTTTTTTTTTTTTTTTTTGTGCACCTTGTGCACAATTTTTTTGATTTTGTGTGCATACCCATTTCTCTTTGAGAATTTTTTGGGGGTGAATTTTTTTTAAGTGCAGCTCTCCAGATCCACAGATTACAGCAGGACTGAGATTCAAGGCAAACCTGGACTTCGGGTGCTAGTTGGTGGGCTCAATTGGTTATATTTGGGACCCACCTCCTGGTGCCAGATTAGTTTTATATACATTTCTGTTTTGATACAGAGAGATACATTTTTGGATAAAAGAATCAAGGTGCTACCCTGTTTTTTTCCCCTTTATATTAAGAGGTGTATTTTATAAAAGCCGGTCATTTTAAGGGGTATCTATCATTCTGACACCTATGAGCCTTTGCAATCTTGGCTTGGTGTAGGAAAACAAAATGTTCCTCCAAATGTTAATAGGTAATGTTAAATTTGTACGTATCCTAAATGGTTAAAAAAAGAAAGAGTTTTTCAAATGTTCTTCCAGAATAAAGTAAACAAAATGAAAATATGTATCTTATCAAAAATGTGTAAGTATGTTTACACATATTTGACATATTGTAGTTGAAAATGTGGAGAAAAAAAAAAATTCCCTAAAAATGTTCCCAATTTTGTTGCTTTTAATAGATATACACAAGTTATTTCAGTCTATTTTTACCACCTAAAGTACAATATCTGGCAAATAAACAATGCCAGAATTACTTGGATATGCAAAACCTTTACCGAGTTATTCCATGTTTAAAGTGACACATGTCAAATTTCCAAAATTTGGCCCGGTTATTAAGGTGCAAATAGGCTTGGTCACTGAGGGGTTAATCTGTATGTGGCCCTATGAATTCAGGACAACAGTGTCCCTATCTTTTTAACAAATTTTGAGCAATCATCTTTGCCTGTAAATGGCCATTCAGGGGCCATGTATGTAAAACATACATTTTTTTCCCAGCAGCGATCCACTTGCTCCTTTGATCCACATAGCCTTGAAATTTCTGGCTTTAGCATATTGCTACAACAAGGGGTGGGGTATTGGTTCAGTGTGTGCAGTCTGACAGTGTTTCTGTATCTGTGACCTGGTTATGCTCCAAGAACTTTTACTCATATAGCGCACCCATAATAGGAGCATCACAGCAAATTATCCCCAACCATAGATGGGGGATAATTTGCTGATTTGTGGGAGTCTGGCCGCTGATCCTGATATTTCAGCCCCAGTTCGCCTCCACTCCTTTCACTTCATTGGGACCGCCTGAGATAGCTAAGTTCAAGAGAAGTGAATGGAGCAGAGGTGGATCTCCATCTATCAGACACTTATGGCATATTCTGTCTGCTATAAATGTCGGAGATGGGAAAACCCCTTTAACCCTCTTGAATCTATTGTCTGCCGTCTTCCAACATTCTGATTGAAGCTCCGATGTTGGAAGATGTTCAACAGGGTATTCTTACTATATATTGCCGGCCGTTTTGTTGCCGGGGCCTCTCTGGCATGTCACATACTGCAGTACTGGTTGTAGCCAGCGGATGGCGCGATTGTATAATGGCAGAAAGAGAAAAACCCCTAGGGAACCCTGAAGCCAAATTGGATTGCGAAGGGTTAATACTGCCCACATAAGTGCATATAGATGTAGGCATAAGTGGTAAGAATCCATACTAATATTATAAATGTGAAAGTAACTCTGCCTGTCTTGTCTGTTACTTTTCCACAGCTAAACCGCTGAAGCAATTTTTGTTGAAATTTGGCCAGGATATAGCTTGCATCTTGAGGAAGGACATAGTTCTCTAGGGCAGTGTTCCCCAACTCCAGTCCTCAGGAACCGCCAACAGGTCATGTTTTCAGGATTTCCTCAGTATTGCACAGGTAATGCCTTAGACATTGCTACAGGTGTTCTTACCATGGGATATCCTGAAAACATGACCTGTTGGTGGTCCCTGAGGATTGTAGTTGGGGACCCCTGCCCTAGGGAGCACGACAAGGCAGATTTATTTGGTGATGCGCAGGCACAACTTCGCTGTCGGTGCCGTGCAGTGAGGGGGAGGGGAAGGACTGCACATCATAAGCTAGGCCTCCCCAAACAGGCGGACACGTGAGGGCAGATGTCGTGGCCGCATGTATGAGAATATTAAGCTAGCAGGGATAGCCGACGTCTGGGATTAAAAGTTGAACGAAAGAAACATGAGCATGGATTGAGATTTTAAAGAAATTATGTTGCCCATAGCTACCAATCACAGTGCAGCTTTTATTTTACCTCAGCTGTGTAAGAAATGGTTTCATTCTGATAATTGTATTTTCTATCTGGTTTTTGGCCTTTTAACCCTTTACAATCCAATTTTGGATTCAGGATTTCCTAGGCGGCTTTTTCTGCCATTATACAATGGCGCCATCTGCTAGGTAGAGCCAGTACTGCAATATTGGACATGCTGAAGAGGCTCCTGACAACAGAGAGGGCAGTAATATACATTAAGAGTACACTACCGGATGTATTCTGACATCAGAGCTGTACAGCCTTCAATCGGAATGTCTGAAGATGTCAAACAGTTGATTGGAAAGGGTTAATATACCACACAAGTCAGATCTAGCGCGTAGGTCTAGCAGAGCTTGCACTGCGAAGATTAGTAGAACCAAAAAATCTGGGGCAAGAAGGCATCAACAAGCTGAAAGACAAGCCATTCCTAGAGCAGTAGAGACCCTGACGCAATCTCATGCCTGTCGGACTTGAGATTTTGAGCGCCATGCGTCTCTGTTAGAGCCACAGAGACGTTGGAGCAATCTCAGCTCCGCTGTACCCTATAATGCTGGGCATCATGCGTCTCAGAGCTGGATGCAAATAAGGGAGATGGAATAATACCTCCACAGTGCCACCTATTGGAAGGCAGCATTCCTTCAAACCAAAGTCAGACTCTTTTTACAAGTCTTGTAACATGGACTAAATTACAAGCAAAGCCAGACTCAGAGCTACAGAGACATTGGAGCAATCTCAGGTCCGCGGAACCCTATATGCTGATCGTCACGCGTCTCTCAGAGCTACAGAGACATTAGAGCAATGTCAAACGTATTGAACATCAATATACAATCAAACACAAATTAGTTAAAAATACATATTACACGCAGATGAAGTCGCAGTTAACAAGCTGGTTGTCTATATCTTGAATTTTTATATTATCAGATTGGGACAAACTTTACTCACTACCATGAATTTTCCCATCACCCATGACAACACAGAGAGGTTCATCTCCGAGGACAGGGAACCTGTAAATATAGATGCTGGAGCTTCCCACCTTGGATTCCGGATGCCTGTAGCTTGCTCCCAGATGCTAGATTCCAACTAACTACTCCGCTGGTCCTTCCATGAGGTGCAGGAAGTTATGTAACCAGGCTCCTGAGTGCAGGGGGTGCAGAAGCTACTAGTAGTGGGTGCAGCATCCTTTCCTTCTGGTATCTGTTGAGATGTATGGATTATTGTCAAGACGCAGTTCCAACCCAAGTAAGGGCATCTGAACGGGCGGATGTGGGGCTCCAAAGCACAGGAAATTATGTCTGATGCAATGTTTCAGGCAAGCGTTCACCCCATCACATAGGCTGTACTGGCAGCAGGGCTGGGATTACCTCACATTATTAATCCAGACTGAAAGAACAAGTGTTTCATTTCAGGAGTGTGATTTATGAATTTGTATTTTATTTATTTATATATAGATATAGATATATACATATTATAATGTTGGACTGATGAAGTATCTGTTTTCATCCATTGCTGTTACAGAATAGAAGCAGAAAGGTGATTGGCTGCTGTGACCGTGCCACCTGATTAGGGGTGTTTAATGGGGCTTTAAAAAGCAAGGCATGTACCTCCCTGTTGCTTGGCTCTACCTAAATGCCATCAGTCCACCATCAGGGCTGACTGTTCTGAGCTCTTTTTTTTATTTTTTATTTCATCTTGTATCAGGTGTCTCTTATAGATAGCAGTACAATAGATACAAGCGGCCTCATTCATAGCTAAACTAGGTGAATATCTATGTCCCCTTTTATACAGGAAATAGTCAATTTTGTGAAAAGATGTTGTGTCGCCACTAATGGCTGTTGTGCCAGCCCAAAGCACTATGGTGAGCGCTAATTTTATTATTATGCTTTGTGGCTGGCAGTTATGATTTGCTTTGTTTGAACCCCATTGTAATTGTGAATTTGTAGTTGTGAGTGGTGAGATGTGGAATAATACACAAAGCCAGATATTTTGCTTAATTTGATGTACAGCCAGTATTCTTAAATAAAGTAATAAGATAAGGTAGTTTTCTTTATAACATTCAGTTTATAATAATATACACAAATTGCAACAATGTAAGCACCTGTGTCTAACTTATCCATATACTGGGAACTTTGGATTTTTTTTCTCTCTATACTTCTATTTATTTCTCCTTATTTCTCTATTTCCCTCTCTTTATATTTATGTCACAGACTATCTAGTTGTTAGGCTACCTGCCTCATCTGAGTCTCTCTGCATTTTTTTCTATATTGTGTAGCTGGCTAATAAATGTCCTAACTGGTTGCTAGGTTACCTGCATCTCTTGTGTAAACTGACTCAGATTAAACCCCAAGGGTCAATTATTATATTACTGGTCCCCATAGCTAAACAGTGCTATTGTAGTGCCTATTTCTAGGCCACTACATTTCCCCCATGTTTGAGAACAGTCGTCCTCAGCGGGGGTTGTTTTCTTCAAGAACGGAGCAGGTAGATGGCTAGAGAATATCACAAAATATCTTGGAAATTAAAGTCTACTTACTATTTAGCAAGGGATTTGAAAAGGGGTAGAGCTATGGGCCGTTACACATATTCTCCCCACAGTCCTCAAATAATGCATTTCTGAAGTTTCATATACAGTAAAATTATGCATAACATTTGGCATATTTAGAGATCCTTGACACGATCCACTTAGTGGGAGCAAAAATTTGGGTTATGCAGGCATGCAAATCAAACATGACTATTTTTATTTTTGATTCATCTTCGTGATAATTTTTGTCCTTCTCGTTGTAGCTGGAACAACAAACCTAACTAGGGTTCAGGCGGCGCATCTAAGAACCCTGGTAGATAGCCTCACTACCACTGACCATGGGTATCATCCCCAGACACAACTTGGGGTACCCAGTCCATAACAAGTCGCTTGCTATAACAAGTCATTAGATACCAGATGCGGGAGATAGTCTTTGGTAAAACAGTAACTATAAACTAGAGTTAACAAATCTCTGAATAGTTCTTCAGGGTACTAAAACTTGAATGTCACTGTTAACTTGAATGAATCTTCTGTTGAGTTTTAAACACTTGTACAAATTAACTAATTACAAAGGTAGAAGTCTGTTATATGGTTTCTGGTGTGTGTGTTTTTTTTTTTCTTTCTTTTTTTTTAAAGCTTAGTCTTCAAAGCGAATTGGAGGCTCTCCAAAATTACTCCTTTTGTGAGCGGCTGGGGATGTTGACAGCCTTAACTTCGGAGTCTACATTCACATTGGGTGATACTGCCGGGATGCAATCCAATGGACTTGGTCCAAACAAAGTTTTTGCAGGATTTAAGTACCAGGATAGAGGGTTGTTGATTCACATTTGCTAAGATTTCTTGTACTCTCTGTTCTCTTTCTTGAGTTTGGTGTGGTGTTGTCTTCTTCTGAAGTATCTCTTGTAATAGGATCCAGTCATCAGAGCTATTTCGTTGAACCATTTTTGGAACTCTTTCATCTTGAGCAATTCTATACAAATCTTTTTCTGGAAAGGGTATTCCTATTATGGTGTAAGGCATTGCTTCCCATTTGTCGTCTAGCTTTCCTGTTTGATGCTCTTTCTTTAGCCACGCTCTTGTTCCTTTTGTTAGTGGTTCTGCCTTGGCTGGCAAGTTAAAATCTTGCTCTTGTTTTTTATGAACCTGCTCCATGTGAGTGTCTACAATTACTTGTGCTGTTTTTAGACGTCTTTTTAGATCCGGAATCCAATCTGTGGTGGGTAAACAATTTGGATCTTCAGACACTTGCACTCCCATTGACAGATCAGCAGCCAATTTCCCTTGTCGACCAAACATTAGATAATATGGCGTGTATCCCATTGAACAATGGATGGTGTTATTATATACATACATCAATTCACATAGTAAATCTGGCCAATAACTTGTCTGAGTTTGGTATGGAACGTAATAAATTTTGTATTGTCTGGGCGTGGCCAAGCAAGCAGCTGGAGCAGTTGCAGCCGGAAGAGCTCCGCCACAAAACACTCAATTCAAGCCCTAAAATCGCAGCAAAACCTGCGGAAGAAACAAAGCAAGGGAAGGACAGACCCCCACCAGACCCGAGGAAGCATTTTAAGCTGCCCCAAGAGGTGATCGGAGCGAACGCGAAGTGAGACCTACCCTCCCAGGTGAGGCCGCGGACTGGAGCGCCGGCCACCAGCAGCCAGAAGTTATCCTTAAGACGACCAGAGGCAGAGGTAGTGGGAGAGAAGAAGCCAGAGAACTCACCTGCAGCAAGAAGAAGCACCGCCGGATAGGGGGAGGTGAGGACAGAGAGTCGCCTAGCGGGAGTAAAGAGACCAGAGATGGGACGCAGTGGCGAACGGAGGAAGCAGGCCCCAACCAGCAGCAGCAGAGTAAGGGCACTCCTACGCTACACCACCAGAGCTCGCCGCTGTTACCAGGGCCCAAAACAGCGTTATCAGCTGCGGCCAACAGCGAGAGGAGGACCTCCCCAAGTGTCTCCAACCGGAGAGAGGACCCAGAGAACACCAGGGACCGCAGTAAGTGCACCGCTCCCCCCCCCCCCCCTCCCCCAACTTCCCACCCCAGTGTCAACAGCTTGGGTCTGTGGCAATTGTAAAGATACTGCCATATAGATGCTGTCCCAAGGTACAGAAAAAGGTCAAAGATTTGGAAGGGGAGACTCTCCCCGTCGGGTAGAAATATAGACATAAGAGAGTGGGACACCCCCTCCCCCCAGCATACTCATCTCCCTGACCATTTCATCACAACTGCCACAAAACAGGCCACGCAACAAACCACTACAACTTGTCATTAATACCAGGCAAGTTAACCCTTTGCAATCCAATTTTAGATTCAGGGTTTTTTAGGGGGTTTTCTCTTTCTCCCATTATACAATAGCGCCATCTGAAGGCTAGAGCCAATACTGCGGGACATGCTGGAGAGGCCCCCCCGACAACAGAGTAGCCAGTAATATACAATAAGAATACCCTGCTGGATGTCTTCTGACATCAGAGCTGTACAGCCTTCAATCAGAATGTCTTGGGACGTCAGACAGTGGATTGGAAAGGGTTAAAGACGCTTACTCTTAGGATCGTTGAGCCCTAATTTTTGGCGAGAGGCAACTCTCAATTCTCAACCCAAATTAATCTTTGCAGCAGACACTACCTCAGCAAACTAGCGTGGACAATACGTTTATCTGGTGTATGCTGTGAAACTAATAATGCAAAAACCCAGCGGACGCATACTCGGAGGTCTTAGGCTACTATATTAACCCCCGACCGGCTGGTGGCAGGTGAAAACCTTAAGCTGCAACATCCACTCTCGCAAATGAACTGATCCTCTTTTAATATATCATCCAGTTTAATATGCCAAAATACGGGAAAAACTCCAAGGTAGCTCCATCCCATAACCCATCTCAAACAATTCCAGAAATCTTTCGCTCCCAACAGTCCTCAGATATGGAAGATCAAGGCACGTCCGGCCTCATAAACATTAATATTAAAAACCGCTCTTTAAAAAAGAATTTCAAGAAGCCATATCCGAATTTTCCAAACAAATTCAAGAGCTCGGCCAACGGGTAGATGGAGTCGAAAACAAAACGGATGAACTCATCGAGGCAATGGATCTCGATAGAAACCATAGCGAAGAGAGCAAAGAAAAAATTGATCAAATAGAATTAAAGCTGGAAGATCTTGAAAATAGATCAAGGCAAGCTAACCCACGTATCAGAGGACTACCCGAACGTTTTGTAGCACTTAAGGAAGCGGCATTAAATATTTTCCAGGCTCTACTACCACAAGCAGACCTGAACCTGTTTAGGATAGATCGGATCCATAGAGTCCTAAATAAACCCTGCAGCCCAAACCAGCCCAGGAACATCATTCTAAAGCTCCATTAGCCAGAAGCTCGAGACATGATACTCGCGGCTGCCAGAAATGTGTCTCCACTTCCAGGTACAGAACAAGGAGTGCAGATTTTTGTGGACTTAGCTCCATCCACTCTTGAACGCAGGTGACGGCTACGACCCATTACCCTGGCACTACAAAAGGCACAGCTACGCTACCGCTGGGGCTTCCCTTTTATGCTAACCTTAAAAATTGAGGACCAAGAACACATCACCCATTCGCTATCCGAAGGACAGGAAATACTTCGAGCTGCAAATATTCCATTTGATGACATCACTACCTCTAGACAACAGCCACCATTGTCCCAGCTTCCTGCAAGACTCTGGGATACCAGGCGCCAGAGATCACGTCCTCCGCCACCCCAAGACGCTGTATAAGGAGGATCTGGAACATCTCGACATCTCATCAGAACTGTAATGTATAACCTTTCGAGCACTCCTTGTAGACACAGTCCCCATTGCATTATTTTCCCATTTGTAGAGAATACTTTGATTGTATATCCTGCCATATGACAACAGACTTTAGCTAAATATTGTGTTGCAAATCCTATGGCCTTTAGGTCACTGTTTTGATTTACATAAGATCACTGCCACCACCACAGACAATATGCTGTCCATCTGGCATATGCGATTTAGGTTAGGTCCCTACAAGGACTTCCCTCACATGCTAATTGTTCTTTTTTTTTTTTATGTTTACTAGGAAAGTTATAAGTAACATTTACTTTATTGTTATGTATAACGCATGGTACTTCATTTTATCTCCAACAACACACTCCACTCACCAGAACAATCCAGGCCCCCCCCCCCTCCTTCCTCGCGGGATTAGGCCCTACCAATCTCCTCCTAACATCTGCAGAAAAACCACTATAAAACATGTGTAGAGTTTTGAGTCCTAATGTCCGAGGTCTCAATTCACCAAGTAAACGCCGAAAAGCATTTATCTATATATATAAAATTGAATGTATGTCTGTGTGCGTGCGTGCGTGCGTGTCTGTCTGTTTGTCCTTTATGCGCTACTACACCATTCATCCGATCGCCATGAAACTTTGGGAAGTTGTTGAGTACACTCCTGGGAAGATTATAGGCATAGTACAACTATCCTACGATAAATGGCGTGCGCGCGAGCGTTGTCGAAAGTTACGACCCCCCCCACGTAGATCGAATAAGTAAGCCACCTGCTATTGTGATGTCATCACTGATGTCATCAACATCGGACGCCCTTGAACATGCCCCAACATGTTCTATAAAGCTGCATTGTAATGTCATTAAGGCTCTATTATGACACGTACAGCTTGGAACCATAAATACTAGAGCATGCCAGCCAATTACCATTGGAGTTGGAAGTGGGTAAACAAGTACTAGGATATCTTCCTAAGAAGCCACAGCAGCCGGATAAATTGTATGTTCCACCCAACGTCATAGAAACTTGAAATTTGGCATGAGCATTGATTATGTCATAAATGGGAAAAGCTAATGGGTCCCAACTTGATTTTTCAATTCAAAGCGCCAAAGAATTAGCATTCAAATTTTACGTACGGAATCTAATTCTCTCATTTCCTGATGTCATAGATAGATAGATTGACTGTATGCAATAACCCTGATAGATAGATAGACTGTATGCAATGACACGTACAGCTTGGAACCATAAATACTAGAGCACGCCAGCCATTTACAGTCAGTCTCCATTGGAGTTGGAAGTGGGCAAACATCTACTAGGCTATTTTCCCAAGAAGCCACAGCAGCCGGATAAATTGGATGTTCCACACAACGGCTATTTTATTCAGCCTGCAAGGGGGAAGCAGCGGCCTACAAAATCTCATTGGTCGCTGCTGCCATCATTTTTAAAAAAGGTACGCTCAGTTCTTTCATGGAGAACAATGTTTAGTGGAGAACTCGCTTATTGGATACAATGTTGCGAGCTGGGGAAAACCCCTAGAATAATCCACGGCACGCAGGCAGACAAGCAAAGTGTAAATAACTGGATTGGATAGCTATGTCTGTCTGTCTTCGCAGCAACGAATGTATGTATGTCTGTCTTCGCAGCAACGCGCGACGGGTACGCTAGTAGACTATAAAAGGCATAAACCTCATATCATCTGTATCCAGGAATCCCACTTCTCGACCACGTCCATCCCAAAATACTTAAATCCTTGCTACCAAGCAAACTACCATTCAAGATATGTCACCAAAAGCAGGGGGGTATCCACCTTCTTACGTAACTCCCTTCCCTTTACACTGACCAACTCTGTATGTGATGATCAGGGGCGATATTGAATTCTAATAGGAGAACTATATAATGATAAACTCTGTACAGTAAATACCTACGCACCAAATGACAACCCAATAGAATTCTTCCTAACAACCTGTGAAATTCTCAATACTCTAGAATATACCAGAATAATATGGTGTGGAGATTTTAATGTTTATTTACAAACCCAATATTGATCCCACCTCCCCAGTATCTCCCCAGAGAGAAAAAAAACTGAGGACGAAGCTTAAAGAAGCTCTCCATCTATTATTATTAGCAGATACCTGAAGAATATTCAATCAACAAAAAAGAGGCTACACGTACTTCTCTCCAGCCCATAAACACCATTACAGATTGGATTGGATCCTCACCAACTCCTTGTCCCTCCCACTACTGGCCGCCTCCAGACATTTGATAAGTAGATGGTCAGATCACGACGCAATCCTAGCAGAGTTTCTATTCACCCCCCAAACGCGAATCCCATATATGTGGAGGTTAAACGAAGCCCTTCTCACAAACCCAACACTAGCCACCACTATACAACAGAAATTAGAAAAATACCTCCACCATAATAACCCTGAAGATACGGAGATGGACATCTGCTGGTTAGCACACAAACCAGTAATTCGAGGTGTTCTGATCTCCTTGGCATCACAACAGAAAAAAGAGAGAACCTGAGCCCCCCCGGTTCGGCGCGAGACAACCCCGATGCAGGGGTTAAAAAAACAAACCGCACAGCGCTTACCTGAATCCCGGCGGTCCGGCGTCTTCATACTCACCTGCTGAAGATGGCCGCCGGGGTCCGCTCCCTCCGTGGACCGCAGCTCTTCTGTGCGGTCCATTGCCGATTCCAGCCTCCTGATTGGCTGGAATCGGCACGTGACGGGGCGGAGCTACACGGAGCCGGCATTCTGCAGGAGCGGCCCCATAGAAGACAGCAGAAGACCCGGACTGCGCAAGCGCGGCTAATTTGGCCATCGGAGGGTGAAAATTAGTCGGCACCATGGAGACGAGGACGCCAGCAACGGAGCAGGTAAGTATAAAACTTTTTATAACTTCTGTATGGCTCATAATTAATGCACAATGTACATTACAAAGTGCATTATTATGGCCATACAGAAGTGTATAGACCCACTTGCTGCCGCGGGACAACCCCTTTAAGGAAAAACAATCCATTAATACAATCCATAAAATTCAACTTAGGCATGGTCATCTTACTTCCAACCCTGACAAGATTTATAAAGTATTTCAACAATACTATCAGAAACTATACAAAGAATCGCATACCCCCTTGGAAACCCGTATCACAGACTTCTCCCAGCTCAAACTACCCCACCTGTTGAAATCAGGCTTGACATCTCAACTCTAACATAACCGAGGAGGACGTTGACTGGGCGATCAAGCTTCTAAAGCAGGGCGAAGCCCAGGTCCCACATGGCTTTACATCCCTATACTTTAAAAAATTTGCCTCAATACTAAAAACCCCATCTAGTTAGACTATTTAACCACACTCTCCAAAAGGCCACATACACTCTGATTTTCTACAAGCCTTGATTACAACTATCCCTAAACCGGGAAATGATCATAATCTTCCCTCCAATTACAGGCCTATCTCCCTTCTTAATATTGACTTAAAGCTCTTCACCTCCATAATAGCTAACAGGGTCAATAAATTGTTACCTTCACTAATACATTGAGATCAAGTAGGTTTTATCCCAGGCAGACAAACCCCTGACAACGTAAGAAAAATACTAAATCTCATCCACATCGCTAATACGACTAAAACACCCATGTCAGTCTTAGCGTTAGACATAGAGAAGGCCTTTGATTCCCTCTCTTGGCCCTACCTCCATCTAGTTCTCCGCAAACTGGGCTTCGGTGGCCCTTTTGTAATTGTTATCTCTGCCCTCTATTCCAATCCCTCCGCATACGTTAAAATTCCGTCAACACATCCATCCCCAATTCAAATTCTAAGAGGCACTCGTCAAGGTTGCCCACTGTCACCGGCCTTATTCGCGTTGGCAATGGAACCGTTGGCCATCGCCATCTGGGGAAACCCAAACATTACTGGATTATTAGTGGGCAAGACTAACAACAAGGTCAGCCTGTTCGCTGACGACTTACCTTGACTAACCTTGACTAAACCACTAACCTCGTTGCCCAACCTACTAGCCCTCCTAGAAAAATTTAGACTTATATCAGGCCTCAAGATTAATCAGTCAAAATCAGAAGTTCTATATTGTAATACTCCCTTACACATACAAAAACTAATAGAACTCAACTTGCAATTTAAAACGCAACGACATTATCTACCCTATCTAGGAGTTAAGCTCACAAACACACTTGACTCCCTATAAAAATGGAACTACGAACCGCTCTTCCATCAACTAAGTCTAGATCTCGTCAGATGGGAATCCCCATACCTCTCATGGTTGGGTCGTATCCACAGTATAAAAATGACACTATTGCCAAAATTGCTCTATCTATTTAGAACACTCCCTGATCCAGTTCCCACTTTAGATCTTCAAGCCTTTCAAAGAAAAATCTTCACCTTCATCTGGGCGCACAAACGCCCCACAATCTCCAAATCAATAATGTGTTTACATAAAAAATACAGAGGCCTCTCTGTCCCATGCATCCTGAAATACTTTAAAGCTGCCCGCTTGGCTCAAATTCCGCCTATATATGCCGGACCCCAAGCCCCACTGTGGACGTCCATTGAGGATACCCAGCTCTCACCGCATAATTGGCTTTCCTTACTTTGGACAGAAGCCCCCCCTTCCCCTTAACCTTAGGAATAGTGCACCACATTCATTTTTTCTCCATACTACTATGGAAACAAACCAGATTCAAATTGAATCCTCAACCCACATCGTCCCCACTTACCCCCCTACTCCACAACCCAGATTTCCCACCCGGGATGGAGGCAACACATTTTGCATGATGGCATGCAAACAGGCTGACTACCCTCCACGAGTTTCTTATACATGGCAAATTGATTTCAACAGCATCCTTTAACGGCCAATATAGACCTCCCCCGGAGGAGTGGTGGAGAATAGAGATGAGCGAGTATACTCGCTAAGGCACATTACTCGAGCGAGTAGTGCCTTAGCCGAGTATCTCACCGCTCGTCTCTAAAGATTTGGGGGCCGGTGATAGGTGAGTTGGAGCGGACGGGAGAGAGGGAGATCTCCCCTCTGTTCCTCCCCGCTCTCCCCCGCAGCTCCCCGCCCCCCGAATCTTTAGAGACGAGCGGGGAGATACTTGTATGACAGCATACACTTGGAGGTTGCTCACCTGCTGACCTGATGGGACAGGAAAAGGCAGAGCATACAAGGCACCTCCCCTCCACCAACACCAGTGCTTTTCCTGTCCCCCCAGGACAGTAGCGGCAGAGCTCCAGCGATGCTGTCCCATGCCGGAGGTTCCAGGACTTACCAGTGGGCGGCGGCATCATCTTCTGGCAGCCCCGGTTGCCCCATGGGAAGTAGCTCATCTGGGTGCTAACCGGGGACCACGTAGGCATGGGTTCAAGGACGGACTTTCCGGCACCACCGCGGCAGTCATCCAGGTGGCGGCCGTCATCTCTGGGTCCCGGCTGTAGCCGTGCTTCACAAGGAGGCGTGGCCTCGTCGGAGCACTAGGTGTGACACCAGACGCTCCGCAGGGGTGTGTGGCCTCAATGGAGCACACGAAGGGGGCGTGGCCTGGAGCGGCTTGGCGCCAGATTCAAAATTTAAAGCTCTCTGCACCAGGGAAGTCGGCTGGTGCTTTTTTTTCACGCTGGGAATCGATCCTAAGGACAGAAATTGATCCCACAAGCGCAGGATGTCGGCCAGAGAGGACTCAGAGAATCTCCAAACTGTAAGTGGTCCTGTGGGCCAACCTACAGACATCTGCACTACACTTCCCTTACTAACAGAGCTTTCCCTTGTCATTTTACGACAGGGGTACTCAAAAACCTAGAGAGGCTAGGAGGAGAAGTAAAAAAATGTCCAGTATGCTTAGCAAACATTGACGACTCCTATACTAAAACATTATGCACTTCCTGCTCAGCTAAAATTCTGCAGGAAGAAAAATCTTCCCTCATGTCTGAAATCCGGTTGGTTGTCTGGGAAGAAGCACAGTCCTCCCTCTCGGACCTCCAACCAGGGCCCTTAGGGGCCACAAGAAGGTCTGCTCTGGCAGTGTTAGAGTCCGACTCTGACATGGCGGAAGAATTTGATCTTGAAGATCTTGGGGAAGCGTCGTAGGGGGAGAAAAAATATCTTTTTTTCTAAAAACCCTAACAGGGAAAGCTCGCACTGTGCAGGATGTCATGTTTGCGGGTCTGCTTCCACAACGTAAATCTACATTCCCTGTAAACACCACACTTAAACATTTGAGAGTGGATTTGTGTGGATCAAGCTCCGTTAATTTCTATAAGAATTTTAGGAGCGTCTTTTATTTGCAGACGATGAAGTGGCTATCCCTGAGGAGACACCGAAGGTTGACACAGCTATCTCTATGGTGTCTAAAAGAACTGGGCTACCATCTGAGGATACGTCCCACTTAAAGAACTCTATGGACAACAAAGTAAACATGACCATGCGTAAGGCTTGGTCCACGTCCAGTCTCATTATAAAGCTAATATTGCGTCCACTTTGGTGGCTCACTCTATGGCAGTTTGACTGGATCAGCTTCTGCGGAGACGGTCTGCTTTGGACCCCGCGTGGCAGCCCTATCTTACACGGCCAGAAGGGCATTTTGGGTAAAGTAGTGGTCAGGAGACATAACCAAAAATAGGTTGTGTACCCTACCCTTCGGGGCTGCTAGTCATCAGACCCCCCCCAAAAGCCCCTTCAATCCATGTCCCTCGTCTACAACGTACGTGAGGGAAGGAAAGATCGGAAGGTGGTATTATGCGAAGGGGGGAAGGGGTAAGGCTCTTACTGTTGTCCCTCAGCCTGCATCTTCATGCCCAGTGGGCAGAAGATTAGTTCATTTGTGCATAACTACTGACAGTGCCTACCACACTCTCGGAAAAGATCCTAAGGACAGAAATTGATCCCACAAGTGCAGGCCTGGTGGCGGAGAGGTACAAGATTGAGCTAGAATCCCGCCCTCCAAATAGATTCATTTTAACCTCGGTGGACTGCGTGGGCCTGGGTCCAAGTAAGGGCCTCAGGTTCCACCGCGACCGTCATCCAGGCACCAACCCTAGAGCAGGCTATACTTAAGGGTGTACAGATCATGCTGGATCTCGGTGCAGTTATCCCCATCCCTAAGAGGGAATGGGGGGAAAGGGTTTACTCCTCTTTCTGGTTCCAAAACCAGATGGCTCCCACCTATGGAGACTATCAGAACCGCAACCCCCCCCTGATTCGTAGGGATAGCGTTATGGCTATGATTGACAAAAAGGATGAGTATTATCACATCCCCAATTTTGTCAACTCACAAAAGGTTCCTAAATTTGCGCTGAGAATGGTGCCTTCCCTTTGGAATCTCCTCTGCTCCACGGATCTTTTCCAAAGTGGTGATTAAAATTGTAGCCTTTCTGCGCAATCGTGGGATTATCGTCCCCTATCTGGAAGGGGGCATAGCTTAGTGGATGGTTCCCTGCTCGTGGCAGATTCCCTCACTATTCTGAGGTCACACTTGGGGTCCACGCTTCAGCTATTTAAGGATCTGAGCTGGATCATTAATGATCTGAAATCCAACATGGAACCGGGAAAAAATTCCTGGGAGTCATTTTGGATTCTCGTCTCCAATGTTCGTCCCTTCCTCCTCTAAGGAACAGCTCATTCTAGAGAATGTTCTGCTCTATATAAAAAATCTACAGTTTCAATAAGAGAGGTGATGCGGATCCTCGGGCTAATGACTTCATGCATTGGAGTGGTTCCCTGGGCCCAGTTCCACAGCTGTGATCTCCAGACATTTATCCTCCTGGTTGGGACAAGTCACAGTCCTCACTGGACAGGAAAATTCCTATTTCCACTAGGGCTAGATCCTCACTCCGCTGGTGGTTGTCCTCAGACAACCTTTCAAGGGTATCCTATTGGAATTTGGACCCCACGATAATAACGGAGGTCCACTTTGAAGGTGGCCATATACAAGGTAATTAGGACCCTCATGAGAGATCCAGTTCATCTAATTTTAGAGAACTTAATGAGGTTTGGGAAACCCTATGTAGCCTGCCAACCATTTAGGGATGAAGCATGTGAGGATCTTTTCCGATAACATGATGGCAGTGCCACTCATTCGCTACCAGGGTACCACCAGGAATCCTCTACTTCAGCATTTGGCGGGAAGGTTCCTTCAGTGGGCGGAACTCTCAACTAGGTCACTGTCAGCATTCCACATAAAAGGAGCCGAGAATTCAGCCGCAGACTTTCTAAACAGGAAGAAAGTGGACGCAGGAGAGTGGGGACTCCATCCCGAAGTGCAAATACCAAGTGCCGTCTTCTCTTTTCCCGAGATTCGGAGAAACACGCCTTGGGCACGGGCGCCCCCTCTCACCCCTGGCTTTGGGACTTGGCTTACGCTTTTTCCCCTTTACCTCTGATTCCTCTCCTCCTAAGAAAATTACTACGGCCAAGGCTGTCAGTAACTTTAGTAGCGCCTTATTGGCCCGAAAGACCTTGGTTTCCTCTCCTGAGATCTGTCAGTGGGAGAGCCTCTTCATCTTCCACCAAGACCAGACCTATTGCTGCAGGGTCCTCTCCTCTACCGGGAGGTTCACAAGTTCAGGCTTACGGCCTGGATCTTGAACGGGTAAAATGCTTAGAAAAGGGTCATCGTCTAATGTGGTTTCCACTATTTGCGAGAGCCTTATGCCCTCGGCGGAAAAGATTTATTCCAAAGTCGGGAAAAAATTCTCAGAATGGATGGGTCAGGACATCTAGTCAGACATACGTAAAATTTTAAATTTCCTCCAGGCAGGCCTGGATAAAGGGTTGAGTTCAAATACCCTCAAAGTCCAAGTAGTGGCTTTGCAGGCATTCTTTGATCTCGCGCTTGCTGAGCACAAGGGGATTAGGAAATTTCTTAGAGGGGCGAGTAGATTGCATCCATTTATAAGGCTTACGGCGCACCCCTGGGATCTGACTAGAGTCCTTCAGGCCTTCTGCGATCCCCCGTTTGAAGCTATTAGAGACCTATCCATCGCCTTCTGACATACAAGGTAGCCCTCCTTGTGGCAGTTATGTTGGCTAGGTGTGTGGTTGAAATCCAGGTCCTTTCGCAAAGGGCCCCATATATGACTATTCACCCTGACGAGATCGCATTCTCCTTAGACCGTTCCTTCCAACCCAAAGTCTTGTCAGACTTCCACGGAGGCCAGCCAATAGTTATTCCAGCCTTTGTCTAAATTTTAAAAACGAAAAGGAGCAGAAACTCCATAATCTTGACGTTAAAAGAGCTGCACTAGCGTATCTTGAGGCAACGGAAAGTTGCAGAAAGACTGACAAACTTTTAGTTCAATTTTAGGGGCAGGCCAAAAGGAAGGCCACTTCTAGAGATTCAATAGCCAGGTGGCTCAGAAGAGCCATCCAGGAGGCTTACAAGGCTAAGGGCATTCCTCCCCCAGAAGGTTTGAAATCCCACTCTACTCGGGCGGTGGCATTTTCCTGGGCAGAAAGAGCGCACGCCTCAATCGAACAGTTTTGTAACGCGGCCTTGTGGACTTCTAGTCATACGTTTATTAAACATTACAGGCTGGACATTAAAATCTAGTGAGGATGCAACCTTCGGGGGAAGGTGCTTCAAGCAGTAATCCCTCCCTAAAAAAGCCCATGGCAGTTATTTGGTATCCCTCCAAGTGTATGCTGTCATGATGTCGGAGGGAAAACGGGAATTTTTCTTAGCAATAATTCCCTTTCTTGAAGACATCATGACAGCATATGGGCTTTTTCCACCCTTACCGACATGGTTACCCTTGTTTTGTCTAACACATGAGGTAATGTGTATGCTTATGATTTCTTTGTCTGAGGTGTGTGATGCCAATAAAATCACACTTTCTGGTTAAGTATACTGTCACTGTGGTTATTTGGAACGCACTGGTGTTAGTAGAGGGGAGGTCCCTTTTATGCTCTGCCTTTTCCTGTCCCATCAGGTCAGCAGGTGAGCAACCTCCAAGTGTATGCTGTCATGATGCCTTCAAGAAAGGGAATGATCGGTAAGAAAAATTCCCGTTTTTTTTTTTTTTTCATTTATTGCCCCCCCTTACAGTCTTGTCGAGCCACATCGGTTTCCTTCTACTTGTAGTTCTTTTGTATTTAGGGGTATAAACAGTTCACATTAGGTCATTAGGATATTTTTAAACTTCTCCCATTTGTTGTCTGTACTGTTTATGATTACATTATCCCAATTAATTTTACCAATAGCAGTTCTGATCTGATCAAATTTTGCTTTACTAAAGTTTTCAGTCTTTTTGTCGCTCCATGATAAGGCTTCTTGTTAACTGACAGCTGGAAGTTTAATTATATTGTGGTTGCTATTTCCCAAGTGTCCCTGCACCTGCACCCCCATGATTCTGTCCAGCTTGTTAGTTAATAAGTCCAGAGTGGCCCTCCCTCTAGTTGGCTTCCGCACAAGTTGGGTAAGGTAGTTATCTTTGATTGTTCTCAAGAACTTATCACCCTTGTGAGATTTGCAGGTTTTGTGTTCCCATAATATATCCGGATAATTAAAGTCCCCCATAATAATTAGTTCATTGCAGTTTGACACCTCTTCTATTTCTTTTAATAATAAGATTTCAGTTTCTTCTGTTGCTTTTGGTGGCCTGTAGAAAACCCCTATCAACATTTGGTTTTCTTTTTCTCCCTGTATTTCTACTCAGAGATTTCATGTTTTCAACTCCTGCACCTATACCTTCTCGTAGCTTCGGCATGAAGTAGGATTTACATACATACTCCTCCTCTTTTCTGGTTTGCACAGTCTCTGCTGAAGAGATTGTAACGCTGTAAATTTACTGCCCAATCACACTTATCAAGCCATGTTTCCGTTATTTCTACTGTTTCATACTTTTCATCAGGCATTCTCGCTTCAAGCTCACCCACTTTACCGATCAGACTTCTTGCTTTCGTTGCCATACAATTTATACGGTGGTGGTTCTTTATATTCATTTTAGGTTTCATTCTTCGATTTGGGGCATACCTGATCTACTGACTGCAATCCCTGCTAGCCACTATCAACTGCCCCCCTGCGCTGTCACACCATTTCTGCCATCACATGGCTTAATGTCTGACCATTGTCTATGTGTATAGCATCCCTCAGTTTCCACCTCACCATACTGTGCACATCTCCAGACCCTTTTACTTTCTGTATCACCCCATTATTTGTAGTATGTAATCTCATTGGAGCAGGATCCTCACCCCTATGGTTTCCTTAAATTGATTACTATATGTAACCGTGGTTCTATAATTTTTGTAATTTTGTCCTTCTGTATTCCCCCTGTCTTTGTAAGCGCTGCAGAATATGTTGGTGCTATATAAATAAAGATTAGTATTATTATTATTATTGTTATTTTGCTACTAATGGTACTATTGGATGTTCTGTCAGTTCTTGCTGTACTAACACCACCTCCTTCTTAACCATCCTTTCCATTTCTTGGTCCCAGGTTGCTATCTACAAGAAAAATAGCAAAAGGGTCTCTGCAGCACACCAAAAAAGCCCTAAGGCTTGTAGGAATAGGGAGATATGGCAATAAGCCCAAAAATAGCGTAAGAGCAAACAGATGCACGCTTACCGAGGGATCCGGACTAGAAGATCCTAAGTAAATCCTGGAAAAATGTCAAGGAGAGCAGCATCCGATGGAGCATATCAAAGAGAGAGCCTGAAGTCCTCAGCGGATAAAAAAATCCAATAGCCATCTTTATTGTTTAAAACAACTCCATAAGCAGAGCACACAAAAAATGTGACGTTTCATCCTATGCAAAGGACTTTGTCAAGCAAGACAAAGTCCTTTGCATAGGACGAAACGTCACATTTTTTGTGTGCTCTGCTTATGGAGTTTTAACCCCTTAGTGACCAAGCCTGTTTGCGCCTTAATGACCAGGCCAAATTTTGCAAATCTGACACGTGTCACTTTAGCATGGAAAAACACCAGAAAGGTTTTGCATATCCAAGCGATTCTGACATTGTTTTTTCGCCACATGTTGTACTTCATTTAGGTGGAAAAAAAAGACTGATAGAGTTTGTGTTTATTTATTAAAAGTGCCAAAATTGGGAAAATTTTAAAAAATCGTCTTTTTTCACATTTCCAACTGCAATATCTCAAATATGTGCAAACATAATATAAAATTTTTTGCTGAGATTTATATTTCCATCCGTTTACTTTATTTTGGGCGCACATTGGAAAAACTTTTGTTTTTCTTTAACCATTTAGGAGACGTACAAATGTAACATTACTTTTCAGCATTTTGAGGAACACTTTGTTTTCCTACACCAATCCAAGATTGGAAAGGCTCATAGGAGTCAAAATGATAGATACCCCCACAAGTGACCCCATTTTAAAAACTACACCCCTTAACGTATTCACTGAGGGGTGTCATGAGTGTTTTAACCTCACAGTTTTTTTCAGGAGTCAATGCAATTTAGAAGAGAAAAACTAAAATGTCATATTTTTGCAAATATGTCATTTTAAAGACAGGACTTTTTTCTATAGTACACATGAAAATTAGGATTTGCACCCCAGAATGGATACCCCTGTTTGTCCCGTGCTCAGAAACATACCCATTGTGGCCCTAATCTTACGTCTGGATGCACAATGGGGCCCAAAATGAAAGGAGCAACCGGTGGCTTTCGGAACAGAAATTTTGCTTGAAGGAGATTTAGGCCCTATTGCACACTTGTAGAGCCATTGAGTGACTAAAACGATGGAGAACGCCCACAAGTGACACCATTTTGAAAAGTAGACCCCTTAACGAATTTATCTAGGGGTACGATGACTTTTTTAACTTCACAGTTTTTGAATGAATCTAAGCCAAGCCGAAGGAAAAAAATTATGATTTTCATTTTTTTGGTAATTCTGTCATTTTAAAAGCAGTTTTTTTGTACAGCACATATATGAATGAAGACTTGCACCCCAAAATGGATACCCCTGTTTGTCCCGTGCTCAGAAACATACCCATTGTGGCCCTAATCGTATGTCTGGATGCACAATGGGGCCCAAAATGAAAGGAGCAATCGGTGGCTTTCGGAACAGAAATTTTGCTTGAAGGAGATTTAGTCCCCATTGCCCACTTGTAGAGCCCTTGAGTGACCAAAACGATGGAGAACGCCCACAAGTGACCCCATTTTGAAAAGTAGAGCCCTTTATCTAGGGGTACGATGACTTTTTTTGACTTCACAGTTTTTGAATGAATCTAAGCCAAGCCGAAGGAAAAAAAATACGATTTTCATTTTTTTGGTAATTCTGTCATTTCAAAAGCAGTTTTTTTTGTACCGCACATATATGAATGAAGACTTGCACCCCAGAATGGTTACCCCTGTTTGTCCCGTGCTCAGAAACATACCCATTGTGGCCCTAGTATTACGTCTATATGCACAATGGGGCCCAAAATGAAAGGAGCAACCGGTGGCTTTCGGAACAGAAATTTTGCTTGAAGGAGATTTAGTCCCCATTGCCCACTTGTAGAGCCATTGAGCGGCCAAAACGATAGAGAACCCCCACAAATGACCCCATTTTGAAAACTAGACCCCTTAACAAATTCATCTAGGGGTGTACTGCGTATTTTGACCCCAAAGTATTTGAATGAATCTAAGCAAAGCAAAAGGAAAAAATTACGATTTTCATTTGTTTGGCAATTTTGTCAATTTAAAAACGGGTGTTTTTTTACAGTGTACATAAGAATGAAGACGTTCACCCCAAAATGGATCCCCTCGTTTGTCCCGTGTTCAGATACATACCCATTGTGGCCCTCATCTACTTACAGTACCCATGGCTAGGCCTATAATGGAGGGAATGCCCGCTGGATTTCTGGGCAGAACTGAATAAATTCCAGGCCCCATTGCCCACTTATACAGAAAAAAAATTGACTTCCTAAAAATAATCCCCCCCGCCATCCCCATTTTTTTGGCATTCCCTAAATATTAGATAAAGGTAATAATATAAACTGCGTTTTATGTCCGAAGACAGGGGTAATTACGGAGGCTGCTTGGGATGGGCACATGGGGCAAGAAAACCGGGTATCCCCCCCCCCCCGCCTCTCATGTATTTTGAGGGTATTTCGTAACCTCAGCAGCAGATATGGGGTGTAAAAAGTGGCGCTCTGTGAGGCTTTGTAATTTTGCTGCGGTGCGGTGGTCTCACAGAGAAGGCGCTCAACAAGCTGCTCCTGGAACTGCAGGAAGGCGAGCGTTTGCGGTGCTTCTTGTAAATTACGGATTACAGGTAGCGGTCTGAATAACGCCGGCTCACGTAGCCGTATGTGGAATCTGCTTGCGGAGGCCCGCAGCGGATTCCAGCTGTGAGCCCGGCTGTGACCCTGCGTACAGCCGCGTAATGTACTGCGCATAACTGCGTACTCACACAGGCGTTTTTTTGTTTATATTTCCCGTGCCGTCGCTTAGAGATGACCCGGGTACCTGCAGCCCGTACACAATGTGTTTGTATATGGGCTGCGGGTATATCCGCGGTCATAGAGCACAATGGGCTCTAGGTCGCGGATATCCGTGGTAAAATATAGCATGCTGTGTTCTGTTTCTGCGAGTGGATTACGTAATTCCGACCCGCTAATTAGGGGGAATTGTGTAATCCAATGCATGCGCTTGATCCGTGGATTACCGCTGATCAAGCGCATGCAGAACCCGTAATTCCTCTCCGGTCATGTGTGACCGGCCTAATCTTAGATCGCTACTTTATCACGTGACCGGGCACCGCTCAACGAGGCCTCCGGTCACTGCTCCAAGCACTCAGCGACCGTTGGTCGCTGGGAGCAAGGAGATTTAAAATTTCCTGGGCTCCCCGGCTCCTCCGAATGTGTCCGGCATTTTGCCGGCGGGCGCTCGCGGAGCAGACAAAAGGGTCCATGAAGGATAATCGCATCTGGATTAAAATGTGGAAGCCTCCGAGAAGATGTTTCATCTTCCCCCACCGATCGCATCGGTGAGGGGAGATGAAACTGCCACTTTTTAAAGAACTTTTACGTGATCGCCATTATGCATTGGATAATGGCGATCACGTGACCAGTAACCGCATACCGCGGCTCCCCGTGACATCTCCAGGCTCTTGGCTACCTTTGGTAGCCAGCAGCAGGGAGATTTTACATTTCTTGGGCAATCTTTCACTTTTGCGCATGCGTCCGCCATCATGCTGACGGGCGCATGCGCCGAAGCTGGGGTAAGGTCCACGGATCAACATCCCACCAGGGAACAAATCTGAGACCTTGGGTACGTAATTTCATCCCCCCATATGAATACGATCCGTAAGGGGAGATGAAACTTTAACTTTTTAAACTTTTAACTTTTTATTTTTTTTTTACTTTTTAACTTTAGATGATCACCGTTATCTGATGGATAACGGTGATCATATGACTGGAAACCGCATACAGCGGTCCCCAGTCATATCTCCCTGCACTCGGCTATCTGTGACTTTGCCGGGCTCGCCGGCTTCTGCGCATGCGCGCCACATCGGCACATCGCAGAAGCCAGCGGGTGGTCCAGACAGCGGCCGGAGGACATTGGCGGACCTGAGGTGAGTATTTTCACCTCTCCTCATGGATCCGATCCATGAAGGGAGGTGAAACTTTTCTTGTTTTACACTTTTTTGCACTTTTCCGCGATTGTATCCATTGTATAACGGCGATCGCGGTACCGGGGACCGCTCACCGCGGTCCCCGCTGACATCTCCTGCCTCCCGGCTACCTACAGGAGCCGGGAGCCAGGAGATTTTAAATTTCCCGTGCCGCTGGGCCTTCTGCGCATGCGGCTGACGTAATGCCGCCTGGCGCGCATGCGCAGAAGGACGGCTACGGGGCCCGAAGCATCGGGACAGCGGGGAGCCGTGCCGCGGACCTCGGTGAGTAATTTCAGCTGCTCCGATGGATCGGATCCATCGGAGCAGCTGAATCTTTAACTTTTTGGGCACTTTTATTTACTTTTTTTGCGATCGGCGCTATCCATTGCATAGCGCCGATCGCAATGCCGGGGGGGGGGGGGGGGGGGTCCGAACAGCCGGGGATGACAGCTCCATGCTGTCACGTCCACAGCCTGAGGGGCATTATTCTCTGCAGGACACATGTTTTTACGTCCTCAGAGAATAAAGCCCACTTCGGGAGGACGTAAAAACACTATGGGCTGGTCGTTAAGGGGTTAAGCAATAAAGATGGCTGTTGGATTTTTTTTATCAGCTGAGGACTTCAGAATCTCTGTTTGATATGCTCCATCGGATGCTGCTCTCCTTGACATTTTTCCAGGTTGCTATCTACACTGTCTACCCCCGTTTCTCTTTTGCCCCCCTCCACCCCCCAGCCCCCAGTTTAAACAATCCTCCAATGGTATTCCCAGTCATCAATGTAGCCTCCCATCTTCTTCCCCAGTACAGCTGCACCCTCCCCATTGAGATACAGCCTGTCCCTACGGTAGAGACTGTAGTGAAATCTAGAGTGGAGAAGTAAGCTGCTGACTTCAAAGCGGTGAGGGGGCAAAGTATAGGCATCTTTATGCGTGGTGGTTCAATTTTCTACAATTCACAGAAAAGCCAATGCCTCCATCTTTTTTTCTTCACCAGTACCAGTGGGGCTGCCTACAGGCTATGACACTCCTGTATCACCTTGGTGTCTTTTTTTTCTTTTATTAGTTTTTTTTTTTTTTTTTTTACAGGTTGGTAAATAGTTGGGTGGTATGGGTCGGTATTTTTCTCTAATTGGTGGATGGGATCCTTTTGGGATGTAGTGACTGACACCTTTAGTTCGGCCAAAGTCTAATGGGTTTTTAATGAAGACTCTGACTACTCCTTCTTTCTGGGTAGCGTGGGTGTCAGCATTCCCAATTTGTAATTCAGCCCACTAAGGGGTCTCAGGTTGGCTATTTCTGTGGTCGAAACTCTTGAGTATTTTGTTGAACCTCTCCTCGAGAGGGTGAGGATATCGTCCGCGTGTAAGAGCAAAATTTGTGCCACTGGGTGGTAATTCTTCAATTGTACCGCAGACTCTCCTATATTAAGTAGGCAGACTGGCACTCCTCCTCTTGAGATGTTTACTATACTCCGGGCTACCATGATACTTGAATGTTCTTCCAATTGCAGCAGCTCTTCAAGGGCTTGGTAATCTCTTCCTTGGAGTCCTGCTCGAGTTTGACATCAGATAATGGTTTCAGTCCCGGGTTTTAAAGTTATTGGTCTTATGTCTTTTATTCTTGCACGTCCCACTTGACCTTTATCTTTGGTTAGTTTCTAGTGGGCGGACAAGACTTATAGATTGATGTAAGATTCATTGTTAGGCTTGTGAAGCAGATGAGTGGAATTCGTAAGGCTTACAGCATTTCTCCATAGCAATTTCTAAGACTATTCGTGCCCAAAATGACGGCTGGAGTATTTCTCTTTGCTACATCTATGACCAGATTCCTTGAAGGGGCAGTTCGGTATCCCCAGTCATCACCATAGCCTCTCAGTAGCCAACTAAGGGAACATTTTCTCCATTGGTAGCGACAACATTCATGACCTGTTCCAGAGGTTGTCTTAATTCTTCTAAGGACCAATACTTTTGACACATGGCTCTGCGTATGGTGGTCACCTGAGATCCTGTATCCAGTAGCGCTGGAAAAGGTATGCCATCGATGTGCTGATAACCTCCGGGCAGGGTCCCACATACTTAGAGAACCATCTTTGGACTTATTGACCTACTCTTGGTTTCCCTGTGGGGCGGTCCTTGGCCTCAGGGGATATCCGTTTAACTGCCAACAGTCTTTTTCCATATGCCCTCTCTTCTAGCACTGCCTTCAAGTAACTGGGACTGGTCTACTCAGTCGTGTTCTGGTAGACATAGTAGCTGGCTGGGAGTCTTTGATAGGACTATTGAGTCATACATAGTAACATAGTTTGTTAGGCCGAATAAAGACAATGTCCATCTAGTCCAGCCTTCTATCCTCCTGTGTTGATCCAGAGGAAGGCAAAAAAAAAACCAAGAGCAGAAGCCAATTAGCCTTTTTGGGGAAAACATTCCTTCCTGACTCCCTAATGGCAATCACACTGTTCCCTGGATCAACCCCTAATAGTTTCTACCTGCCTGTATACCCAGATTAACAATTAACCTAAGATTTATATCCTGTAATATCCTTGCTCTCCAGAAAGACATCAAGTCCCCTTTTAAACTCCTCTATTGATTTTGCCATCACCACATCCACCGGCAGAGAGTTCCACAGTCTAACTGCTCTTACAGTAAAGAATCCCTTTCTATGTTGGTGATGAAACCTGCTTTCCTCCAAACGTAGCGGATGCCCTCTTGTTACCGTCGTAGTCCTGGGTATGAACAGATCATGGGAGAGATCCTTGTATAGTCCCCTCATGTATTTATACATAGTTATTTGATCACCCCTTAGCTGTCTTTTTTCTAGAGTAAATAATCCCAATTTGGATAATCCCATTCCATGTATCAGTCCTCTCACCTGTCTAATTTCGCCTCCAGTTATTCCATTTTCTTGCAGGGGGCGGACACACTGCAGCCTACTACTGCAACATCCTGCTGTACAATATCCAGGATCCCCTTCTCGTCAGACTGCCTCTGACCCGCTTGTAACACTAAGAAATTCTTCGGGGATTCTGTAGATAACAGTTCCTTTTTCTTATAGGTAGAGGGCTCTGACGTTGTGTCAGTAACCGTCGGGACGTCTCCACCTAGCACCTGTATGGCCAGTTCCTTAAGGTCTAGGAAAGAGAGACCTGTGTTCTGGACAGATAGCATGTGCAGCTGTTTTTTGATTTCTCCTGTGTTTGCACCTTCCACAAATTTCTTACACCGCATCTGATCTGCTCCTATTGCTATTACTGGATCTGTGTGGATCATGGCCTTCATGTCGTCTTGTAGCGTCAGTTCATATTCTTGGAGCATTTCATGTGATTCCTGTCTTCTTTTAAAGAAGCGTTTTTTTTTTACTCCGGATGCAGTGCTGGTCTCAAAGATGTTCTGCAGTCTCTCAAAAATCTGATCCACTGTCTTCCTATGTTCTCTAGGCCATGATTTTGAGCTCTCTAGCTGCGGCACCATCTAATTGGCCCACTAACATCTCCATCTTTTGCTCATTAGTGAGAGGACTCAGACAGTATAGCGCTTTCATTTTTTGCTTGAGCTGTTATTGTTCTCCATTATATCTATGTTGCCAAGGGGCTCCCAGGTAATATGGCATTGCAAATGGCATTATGGGAGATGGAGTAGGGCTCTTTGGTCCCTTGCTGCTTTGCTTCTCATTGTCACTTGAATCTGACATTTTTTTATTGACTTTAAGCAGAGGTACCACCCACAAAATGGATGTCGTTTAAATTTGAAATGACAGTTGCAGGTAATTTAAACTATGCGATTACTTTAAATGACACACCAAATGGCTGCTGACGTTTACATTGAAAATGACAGTTACAGTTGATTTTAGATGATGCGATCAATGGCAGTCAGTTGTAAGGTCACAGAGGATTTAATCCTGTTCGTAGACTCCACTTAAGGCTGTCGTGCCAGCACAAAACACTATTGTGATGCCACGAAGCGCTAAAAATAGAGCTTAAAAAAGCAATGAGATGAGGTAGTTTTCTTCATAACATTCAGTTCATAATAATTGATACACAAATTACAACAACGTAGACACCTGTGTCTAACTCATCCATATACTGGGAGCTTACTCTGGATTTCTTTCTCTATACGTCTTTGTATTTATATCGTTATTTTTTTTTAACTCCTTTTCATATTTACATCTTTTATTTTCCTTCTATTCACTGTCAAAGCTGTCGCTCCTCCTCAGTTACTTATGATTTCTCAGATTTTCTGTCTTTCTGTCATGGCTGATCTTTCTGTCTCTTTTCACTTCTCTCTCCTGCCTGGCGCTTTCTTTTCTCCTGCCAGGCACTTCTTTTTCTGGTGCTCTCTCTGCCTGGCTCTTCTCTCTCTCACTCCCTCACTAGCTCACTCAGGCTCACTCTTCCTCCTGCAACCGTTGTGCGGCTATTTATAACCTCTGTCACCTGACCAGTTTGTCTGCAGCCAATCACAGCCTATCTGGTTGCTAGGCTACCTGCCTTATCTGAGTATCTATGCATGTTTTCTATATTGTGCAGCTGGCTAATAAACATCCTAACTGGTTGCTAGGTTACCTGCATCCATTGTGTAAACTGACTCAGATTAAACCCTAAAAGTCAGTTATTATGTTACTGGTCCCCATAAATAGTACTATTGTAGTGCCTATTTCCAGGCCACTACCGATAGACTATTGCTGCCGGCATATACCCTGTATCCCTAAAAATAAGACCTATCCTCAAAAGAAAACCCTACCCTGTATTTTTGGTGAGGCTTGAAATATAGGCCCTAGCTGCTCTCTTGAGCTGCTCAGCCAATCAATGCAGTGCTCGATGAACCAATCACAGCCATCGCATTGGTTCATCGAGCGCTGCATTAATTGGCTGAGTCGCCCTGGAGAACCAATCAGAGCTATTGCTTCCTGGTGGTGGGATTTATGAATCCCATAACCAGGAAGTGATCTTCTGTGGGCGGCCGAGGACTTGGACCTGGACTGAGCCTGCTAGGTAAGTGTAATAAGACCTAGCGCCTCTTATGGGACAAAAATTAATATAAGACAGGGTCCTATTTTCAGGGAAACAGTCCCAATGGCAGTCAGCTCAGCTTCACTTTTGGAACTAATTGAAAGACCAGATAGAATTTAGCCTCCTGAGTCTTCAGCATATATACCTTATATGGTTGATGAGGCATTACACCCCTCCCAAGCTTTATGTGAAACGCTATTGAGATTTGAGACGATCTATAGAGTTCTCAGTAATTTTATCAACTTAGGAATCAGTTGTTTAACTTTGAAATTTTGCTCCTGATGATCTATCCTCAAGGGTGGAAAAATGTATCGAGTAGTAATTTTGATCAACATTCAATTGAGTAGCAACTGTGAACATATACATTATAATTCATCATTGTAGTCATATCACTATTTCTGAGTAGTGATTTTGTTTAACATTGTATTAAGTAGCAACTGTGACTATATGTATACATTATGTACTTTCATCAATTTAACCCTTGAGTGGCGGGTTTTTTACCCCCCCTGTCGTGCCCATCAGGGTAGGTTTTTTTAAATGGGCCAATCATTTAATTTCAACTAATTTTGCAGTCGCGTTCCAAGAGCCATAACATTTTCACTTTTCCATTGACACAGCCATGTGAGGGCTTGTTTTTTGCTGGAGAAGTTGTACTTTTTGATGGCATCATTTTTGGGTATATATAATGTATTGCATAACTTTTGTGAAAAAATTTGTTGGGAGATTAGGGAAAAAAAAGTAATACAAGTTTAAATCACCCTCCTTTTGCCATATCTATAATAAAAAAAATCTAAATCATAAAAGAAAAATACATATTTGGTATCGCCACGTTCGTAAATGGTGAACGTAGTCCGAAAAAACCCCCCACCAGAAATGCACCCTGTCTCCCAGAAAAAATGCAATAAAAAGCAATCAAAAAGTTGTATGTATTCCAAAATGATACCAACGTTAACTACAGGACGTCCCGCAAAAAATGAGCCCTTGCTCAAGTACGTCGATGGAAAAATAAAAAAGTTATTGTGCGCAGAAGATGCAGCAGAAAATAATTTTAAAAAATTAAATGTCTTTGAAAAAAAATACAAGTACTACAGCAAAAAAAAGTATACACATTTGGTATCGTAGTAATCGTACCGACCCATAGAATAAAGTTATCTGGTCATTTTTGTTGCAGTTTGTGTGCCGTAGAAACAAAACGCACTGAAGGATGGTGGAATGTCATTTTTCTCTCATTTTACTCCACTTAGATTTTTGTGAAAGTTTTTCAGTACATTATATGGTACTTTAAATGGCACCATTGAAAAATATAACTCATTCCGCAAAAAACAAGCCCTCATACAGCGACGTCGGTGGATAAATAAAGAAGTTATGATTTTCTAAACGGGGGGAGGAAAAAAAGAAACGGGGAAAGGAGAAAAAAAGGGACCGTGTCATTAAGGGTTTAAATTTCCTTCTCTGGGTCATCACGACGCAGGGATACCACATGTGTAATTTTATTTTTAATTTTTCACAAAGTAAAGGGAGACAAGTGTGTTTAATTTTATGTATTTTATTTTTTAAATAATTTTTAACTTTTTTTTTTACTTTTTTTTTATTTTTGTCCCTTTAGGGGACTTTCACAGAGACCCATCAGGACTCCCTGATCACATTCTGGAAGGGGGGGGGGGTCCCATGGTGACAGCCCTTTACATGCTGCAGTCACATAGACTGCAGCATGTAAAGGGTTAACACAGCAGAGATCAGAGTTTTTCTCTGATCTCTGCTGTAAGAGCTGGTACCTAGTTGTCCTCTGACAGCCAAGCACCAGCTCTCCCTGCAACAGAGACCATCGGCTTGCTTCTGACAAGCCGATGGTCTCTATAGCAACCTGTAAACAAAGCAGGATATTAGAAGCAGGAGATTGCCGGCATATCGGCAATATCTTCCTGCTTCTCAATGTCCTGCTTTGTTCTGTGTGGGTCTGTGCAGGCAGAGCACAATGCCACAGCTTGTGGTATTGTGCTCTGCAGCTCCCATAGTGATACATAGCCCGGAAAGGGGTAAAGCTCATAATTAGAGATGAGCGAACGTACTCGTTAAGGGCGATTTCGCAATCGAGCATCGCTATTTTCGAGTACCTGACTACTCGGGTGAAAAGATTTGGGGGTCGGCGTGGTGGAGCCGGGGGTAGCAGTGGGGAAATGGGGGGAACTATCTCTCTCTTCCTCTTCCTCCTCTTCCTCCTCTTCCTCCTCTTCCTCCTCCTCCTCCTCTTCCTCCTCCTCTCTACAGAGACACCCGGTGAGTTGCTGTAATCAAAAGCCCGGAGAACCGCGGGAACGGGGTGTCATCTTAGACTCTGGCGGCCGTGGCTGAGTGCGACGTGCGGAGTGAAGGGAAAGTGATAGCACCAGACCGCACACTGCCTCCCGGAGTCTCCCGAAGTAAAGAAACCCACAACAGCTGTTTATCCACAGTAGATGGCTGGGCACAGGAAAACTTGCTGCCCACATTAAATAACGAGCTGATAACAGAGAGAACAGCTCTGCAGCACTTGAGTGCCGGTGACAGGGTCCTCAGAAGTAGTGACTCCCCTACATTGAAGCTTGCAGTAAGAGTTCCCCCAACAGTGTGTGAGCTGAAATCGGCTGTGTACAGGGACAAATCAAGCCCTACGCATACCACAATTGAATTTAATAGAGGGCTCCTTTGGAGGGGGAGTGGCCTGAGCACAGACCAAGACAGTCACATAATGCAAAGATCTAACTGCTTCCAGCTCGCACAGGGATTAAAAGTGACCCTGACCTCTTCAAAAATACCTAAAAATCAGATCGGAGGTCCTCTATAGAAAAAATGCCTAAAAGAAGAAGCACCAAAACGTCGCTAAATAAAGTCTCAGACTTTTTCACTACCCGCAGGCGGAGGAGACAGGGACCATTGAACAAAGATGGCTCCCCGACGCCTGCAAGTCCCAGAGAGAGAGCAGAGATTTCTCCTCAGTCACCCGGTGCCAGAAGTCTAAACACTGACCAAAAATTGCAGGGAGAGGGGACACCGAGAACCACATCTAGACGAGGGGTGAGTGTCTCCCCTGGGGAGAGTGACGGTGCCGCCTCACATGGCTGCAAAATGGCGCCAACGGGCTCTCAACCACCATCTGCCCCCTCCACTCCTTTGTCAAGCCCCGAAAAACAGCGCCCACGACTGTCCCCATATACCGACCAAATCCAAGAGGACCCCACATTTGAACCTGACCCCATTATAAGTGTCCCATCATCTAATATGCCTGCTACGGAGGACTTTATAAAACAAATGATCCTAGCTCTAAGAGGATCCTTGCAAAAGGACATTAAGTCTCTGTCAAATACCCTAAACACCTCTATACAAGACCTGGAAGAGAGGACTGATCATATTGAAACCAAAATGGGAGAAGTAACTGCATCCCACAATATGTTAATAGATGCACACTACTCCCTAGAGGATGAAGTAGAAGACAAAGAAAAACCTCACAGATCTAGAGGATCGGAGCAGGAGATGCAACGTAAAATTCAGAGGCATCCCAGAGAGTGTCCCACAACATGATCTAAAAATCTCTCACCAAGCTAATCAAAAGCATCCTTCCAGATGTCTCAAAATTGGATTGCACAATTGACAGAGCGCACAGATTGCTAAAACCGAACTTTCTTCCAGATTCTGTCCCAAGGAATGTAATCGCTAAATTCCATTTCTTCCACATAAAAGATGCCCTGATGATAGCTTCAAGAAAACAAGGTACCCTACTATCTTCATTTGCAAATATCAGCCTTTTCACCGACTTGTCACAAAATACAATCCAAGCAAGAAAGGCCTTTTCCTTAATCACCTCATCCCTAAGAGCTGCAAAAATGCCCTACAAATGGGGCTTTCCTGCAAAAATAATAATCCACAAGGACAATACAGTGCATGCTCTAAACTCTCCAGAAGATGGCGCCAACGTCCTTTCAAAATGGAATATCCTACTTCCAGAGCAACCACAACCAAGCAAGCCTCAAAGACCTCTCAAATCCTCCTACCGCCGCACACTCCCTACCACCCCTCCGTGAGAACAGCATAAGTACCCCCAAGTGTTCTTCTTTATATGAGGCTGGACACATTCTTCATCTACCTTCAATTCCAGGCTGATTGTCTGCAAGCCGAACTTTTCCCCCCCACAACAGGATTCAGGTTTTTATACCTGCTATTATCCAAAGCTTTATCTGTTTAATTTTACAGGTTCGTTGCTGCTTTCATAGAGGACTTATTTTAATGCTTTCTAACATGAAATACGAATATCTTAGATTTACTCTCTTGAATAGCATTCACAACGCAACCCACATATTCTTAAATGTTAACAGGCACATTACTGTTTTCGCCTGTACTTCTGTTTTAAGTTCGTATGTTTACTATGCTGCCAATGTGTTCCAAACATATACGCTTATGACTTACTTTTATAATGCATATAAAAATCTGCTCCCAAAACGTTAGAGGATTAAACTCCCCATTCAAACGTTCAATGGTCTGGAAAGACGCTAAAGCGTCCAATATAGACATTTTATGTTTGCAAGAAACGCATTTTGCTCAGCAGTCCTGCCCTAAATTTTCAAATAAACAATACCCTCATGTTTTCCTCTCAAATGCCCACAAAAAACATGCAGGAGTACTGATCGCCCTGAGGAATAGTCTTCACTTCTCTCTCAACAAACAAATTTCAGATGACAGGCAGATTTCTGATATTACAAGGTTCTATTAATAACTCACCGATTACCTTGGTGAATATCTATGCACCTAACAAATCCCAAATCTCCTTCCTGAACAAAGTAATCAAAAAGATCAAAAAAGCCCTCACGGGAAAATTGATATTATGTGGGGATTTCAATATAATAGTGGACAAAGAGATGGACTCCACAGCGTCCGTCAGGAATGTGTCGGTCCTCCACCCTTGGTTATACAGAGAGGGTCTATATGACACATTTAGATGTCTCAATTCCTCCTCAAGGGAGTACACTTTCTTCTCCCCAAGGCACAAAACATATTCAAGGATAGACATGTTCTTGGTGGATGGAGAGACTCTCGCATCAATCACCAACTCCACGATTGGAGTCTCCACCTGGTCGGACCATGCGCCGATACATATGGAACTGAATGTGGGCGCTCCATGCACCCTAACAAAAATTTGGTGAAATGACACAAACTTGTACAATATTCCCGAAAACCAAAAAATTATTAACAAAGCTTTAAAGGAATATTTTTCTCTCAACTCTACTCCTGACATAAGCAACGCTACACTTTGGAACACCCATAAGGCAGTTATAAGAGGGGTACTAGTAAAACTCAAAATACAACAGAATAAAAACAAACGAGAAAAGATAAACCTCTTACTAGAAAAAAATTAAAAAGCTGGAACTACTCCATCAAAAATCCTTACAAAACATATACCTACTAGAATTGACTTCCTTGAGAAGAGAATTAAAAAAAACACTTTTAGACAACTATAATAAGGGTTTAATGTACTCCAAGGCAAACTTTTATTCCTATATGGATAAGCCTTCAAAACTGATGGCCAACCTTGTCAAGAAAAAGCAAATAAAAACAAAAATTCCATTCATTATCAATAATACTCCCCAAATAAAAATTTCCCACCCCCAGCAGATAGCTGAGCAATTTAAAGACTATTACAATAACCTTTATAATCTTAGGAATGGCTCCGACACCCCGCAGCCCACTCCAGAGCTAATAAACAAATTCCTGGATAGAATAGCTCTCCCCACATTGGCGCCCGAGGAGACGTCTTGGGCAGACCAATTTCCAACGCAGAGGTCCTCAAGGCCATACAAGACCTAAAAAATCACAAATCCCCTGGACCTGACGGTCTCTCAAATGAGTATTACAAGAACTTTGCTCGCCTGCTGGCTCCCCACCTAAATTCACTATTTAACAAAACAATGGAACAAGGCTCTATGCATAAAGAGCTACTCCAGGCCACTATCGTCACCATACCCAAGCCAGGCAACCCCCCCCCCCCCCACACACACACACACACACACACACACACACACACACACACACAACACCGGCAAATTTTAGGCCTATTTCTCTCCTGAACTCCGATCTAAAAATATATGCTAAAATACTGGCCTATAGGCTTCTACCCACGGTCATACACAACGACCAAGTGGGTTTTACGAAGGGAAGAAGTGCCAAGGATGGCACACGCAAAATCCAGGACTTACTGGAACGGGTCAGCTCGAGTCGGACGCCTTCTCTTCTCTTTTCCCTGGATGCGGAGAAGGCGATCGATAGAGTGCATTGGGGTTTTGCTTTTGAGGTGCTTCGGAGGTTTGGGTGAGGACTTCCTGCGGGCAGTCCGAGCTCTCTACACACGACCTTCGGCCAGGGTATTAGTTGACGGGGTGCTGTCCTCATCCTTTTCTATATCGAATGGTACCTGACAGGGCTGCCCTTTATCCCCATTGTTATTTGTTATGACGATAGAACCCTTTGCGGAGATGATTAGAACTTTCCCGGAGATAGGAGGAGTGTCTATGGGGTTAAGACCACACAAAATCGGTCTTTTCGCCGATGACATCATTGTTACCATGATAGACCCTCTAAACTCCTTAAGGGGTGTAAATAACTGCATCACTCAATACAGCAACGCCTCACTTTACAAGTTAAACTCTGACAAATCCCAGATACTGGAGATTAATATTGACTCTGATTTAAAATCAGATATACAGAGGGAGTTTCCTTTTCAATGGAAAACCGAGATACCGTATTTAGGCACCAAAATATGCCAAAACGTATCTGAAAAAACTTCAGCAAACCTTGACCCCCTATATGTTTCCCTCCAAGCAGAGATGGAAGAGCTGGGTAAGAAAGCACTATCTTGGTTTAGCAGAATGGCACTTTATAAAATGGTATTACTCCCAAAAATCCTATATCTTTTTCGTACATTGTCTTACCCAGTTCCCCCATTCACGATTCAAAAATTTCAGAGACAACGTCTTAACTTTATTTGGAGCTGCAAAAAACCGAGATTGGCAGCATCAATACTATACCAACACAGCTAGCAAGGAGGCCTGGGTGTGCCCAATCTACAATCCTATTATAAGGCTTCGCTATTAAGCCAATCTAGTGTTTGGCTGAAACTCCAGCCATCTCCTTCCTGCTGCCATATAGAGAAAAACAGAAATGGAGATAGACACATAGGTTCCCTAATTAAAGCCTCAATTTTAGGAGCCCTGATTCCGAAGATCCAACCATTAATAGAATTCCAAAATATCTCCTTACTAATGTCAAACACCCTACATTATTGGAACCAATTGGCCCTTGGATGTGGGACCGATTCTAACGGCTCTCCAGCGGAGCTTCCATTTGAAGTCCTCTCATTTTTCATACGGGACCTAAATCTAAACAGATGGTTGGTGAAGGGAGTAAAACTTATCTCTGACATACTAAATACAGGTAAACCTCTTCCTTTTCAAATAATCCAAAACAAATTCAGTATACCTGACTCAGAAGCTTTCTCATATATAAAGATTCTCGCCTTTCTCAAACACGCTGATATATATAACTTCTTCCCGAGAGAATTGGAGATTGTTTCTTAGATGCAGAAACTCACAAGCTTCCCAAATTAGAATCTTTTACAACACAATTATTCAAAATATGAATAGATCAAAAAAGATTCGCCTATTGAAATGGGAACACACATTAAAAAAAACATACCACTCCCTAAGTGGCTGAAAGCCTTTGAATGGGCCAACAAGGCTACTCTCTCGGCCAACATTCTCCAAACCCATTATAAAGTACTAAGCAACTGGTACTACACACCCTCAAAAATGGCAAGATTTTTTCTGGCGCACTCTAACTCTTGTTGGAGAAACTGCGGACAAGAGGGTACTCTATATCACTTGTTCTGGGAGTACCCCCAAATTCATAGATGCTGGAAAGAAGTATTTAACACCATCCAATCCATAACTGGCATACACCTGCAGTGCTCACCTCAACTAGCACTCCTCCTCATTGACTGCTAAGTAATCCCAATAAAGAAAAGAAAATGGATATGCCACTTTCTACTAACCACCAAAAACACCATAGCAAAAAAATGGAGAGCAGTCCACCCACCCTCAATGGGGGACCTCCTGGGCGCAGTTTCAGACCACTATTGCTACGAAAAGATATATGCAAAATTCAACAACTGTCTCCCTAAATTTAATGGCACTTGGAATAAATGGCAGCAAGTTAAAAAGTAAGTTTTGACATGTTTAAAAACTGTTTTGTTGATCTTTCTCGCCTATTGCTTAAATTTAAAGAGCAATTTATCACACTTAAAACATATAACGCTGTACAAAAGGTACAATTTGATATGCTCATTAAAAAAAAAATTTTTTGTAGCAATGTACATAATTCCTACTTGCATATGAAATGTGTATATGCTCTTGCTTTACCATAAAATCTAATAAAAATTACTTGGAAAAAAAAAAAAGAAACAGATGTAATAAAAGGGGAGGATGTATGTTAAGAAAACATCATCTCCACCGAGATTCAAGCTTCAGAGCATAGTAGTTCTGTAGAAACTGGGTAAGAATACAAGGAGTTAACAACAGAAAGACACCATTGTAGGAATTTACTATAGACCGCTTGGACAAGCAGAAGATATGGATGAACTCTCTACATCAGATGGCCAAGTTCTCAAAAAAGCACAACATATTGATCATGGGAGATTTTACCTATCCAGAAATTTGTTGGGAATCTCTCTTAGGTAAAAGTAACGGGTCCAACAAATTCTTATCCACTCTTGCTGACAACTTTTATCTTCCAAAAGATAGAGGAGAAAACAATGGGATCTGCTATCTTGGACCTAATTCTTACCAACAGGGATAAAATGGTTGAGGAAGTAATTGAGGTCTGGAGCCTTAAGCTGGGTTCACACAGGGCGGATTTGCTGCGGTTTTGCCGCGGTTTTTCCGTTGCGGTTTGGCTGTATGAGGGCTTGTTTTTTGCGGGACGAGTTGTATTTTTTAATGGTACTATTTAATGTACCATATAATGTACTAAAAAATTTTTTAAAAATTCTAAATGGAGTAAAATGAAAAAAGTCATTTCGTCATGTTTTGGTGTCTTGTTTCTACGGCGCACAAACTGCGACAAAAATGACATGATAGCTTTATTCTATGGGTCAGTACGATTACTACTAGAGATGAGCGAACGTGTTCTTAACGAACACTTACGCACCCGGACACCGGCTTTACCGAGGACTTCAGTGTCCACGCGTAAAGATTCGGGGGGCGCCGGGGGGCGGGGAGAGGCGCGGCGGCGCGGGCGGCAGCAGCGGGGAACAGGGGGGAGCTCTCTCTCTCTCCCTCTCCCCCCCACTCCCCGCCGCACCCCCCCCCCCCCCGCGCTGCCACGGCGACCCCCGAACTTTTTTCGCCCGAGCACGGAATTGCTCGCAAAGTTCGGTGTTCGGGCGAAAAGGGGCGGAGCCGAACACGTTCGCTCATCTCTAATTACTACGGTTTCAAACTTGTATAGTTTGGGTGTTTGTTTTTGTTGTTACTGTACTACTTTTATTAATTTTTTTTTCAAAGACATATAATTTTATTTTAACTATTTTTTCTGCCGCCATCTTCTGCACACAATAACTTTTATTTTTCAGTTGACATAGATGTAAGAAAGCTCATTTTTTGGAAGACACCCTGTAGTTTACGTTTTTTTTTTGTTTTTTTTAATAATACATAAGACTTTTTGATTGCTTTTTATTGCATTTTTTCTGGGAGACAGAATGACTGAAAGTGTTTTTCTGGCGTTATTTTTTTTTCGGACACCGTTCACGGTGCGGGGTAAATATGCATTACATTGGTGGATCAGACTTTAACAGACGTGGCAATGCCAAATATGTATCTTTGTATTATGATTTAGATTCTTTAATTATAGATATGTCACAGGGGGTGGGGGGGTGGGAGTGATTTAATGTTTTATTTTTTATTTTTTACGATTAGCAAAACTTTTTATTGAACCTATTTTTACTTTCTTTTTTAGTCCCCCTAGGGGACCGCAACTTGCGATGCTTTGATTGCTCCTGCAGTATGATGTAATGCCACGGCATTACATCATACTGCGATCTGACAGGCAGTCTATCGAGCCACCCCATGGGGATGGCTAATAGGCAGTCTGCTAAGACAGCCCTGGGGCCTTTCAGAAGGACCCCGGCTGCCATGACACCCACATGGCTCACTGCGATCTCATCGAGGGGTGGCAGTACGGGACCCCCCGAATATCGTTCGGGGATTTCAATGCCGCTGTCAGAATTAACAGCAGCATTTAAAGGGTTAATAACGCCAATCAGCCACGTGGCTTATTGCAGCTATTGCCTGCAGGTGTCAGCTGTAATAAACAGCTGACGCCCACGCTGTATCAAGATATGTCACCCCGTAATCTCTCTTACATACTTATTGCTGCAGGACCTAGCTGTATGTCCTGTAGCATTAAAGGGGTAAACAAGAACTTCCAAAAAGACAAACCCCTCCTTTTTTCTGGTTTTCAGGATCCATTCTAAACATACTAGAACCCTGTAAGTTTACTACCTAGTCACAGCTCTTGTCCAACCAGGCCTCTCTTATCCCCCACAATGTCATTGTTTTTCTCATACATTATTACTTAGTTTGTTAACCTTATTAGATAGATGTCTAGCATTAGTCACCCTACAGTTTAGAAGTTTTTTTTATTTTATTTTTTTTTATTTTCTGCTCTGCCAGTTCTAATTGTACTAACCCCTCCCACCGCTCCACCCCAATTTCCATTACTTAATCCCAGATCATTGTCTACACTGTCTTCCCCTCTATCTGTCTGGTTGCTCCCCAGTCCCTAGTTTAAGTACTCCTCCAACTTTCTAGCCATCCTCTCCCCCAGCCCAGCTGCCCCCTCTCCAATGAGATGCAGCCCATCCCTACGGTAGAACCTGTAACCGACTGCAAAGTCAGCCCACTTCACTGGGAACCCAAACCCCTTCCTTCCTACACCAACTCTGCAGCCACTTTTTTACCTCCATAATATCCTGCTGCCTTTCCGTTGTGGCATATGGTACATGTAGTATTTCGGAAAATATTACTTTGGAGGCGCTTGCCATAAGCTTTGCATCCTATTTCCCTGTAACCGTTTTTAAGGACCTTCCACCCACCTCTAACTTTGTCATTTGTGCCAATGTGTACCATAACCGCTAGATCCTCTCTAGCTTCTCCCAGTAATCTGTCAGCCCGATGTATGATATGTCAAACTGAGTGCTGGGAAGACCATCCCAATTATTCTGGTCTATATGGCCGATTGACCTATCTGTCCACCTAATAATTGAGTCTCCTACTAAAACTACCAGGACCTGTCTAGCCTGCCCTACGCTGCTATTCTCCTTCTTACAGGTGCAGACATCCCCCTTGTGGTCAGAGGGCATGTTCTGCTGCAGCAATGCTAATCCTGTAATGACATCTTCCTAATCTCCCAACTGTGCAAACTTGTTGGGGTGAGACTAGTCCTGAACTGGCACACTCCAACAAGTTTGCAAAGCCTTTCTTTCTTCCACTCTACTTATCTGAAGTATATGCTGTGTGTTTGTTTCTTTCCCGCATGTGAGAGAGAGAGAGAGAAAAGTGTGCAGCCTCGATATATATGGCTGCATACTTCTGACAATGACCCATTCGAGCACTTTATCAGCGCTTTGCCGGGTCATTAAGAGGACAGTTACTGCCTGACCGACCTATCTCTGGAGTACAAGACACGGGGACTTAATTTTTATTTTTTTTTTGCAAAAGAACGTGCCTTATAGACCAGAAAATGTTGTATATAATACTAGCTGATATACCCGGCTTCGCCCGAGTTAATTTGGTACTGGTGTTTATCTGGTGTTTACACGGAAAATCTTACGAAGTCGTGGTTACTTTAGAGATACTGAGGAAAAACATATGTTCACCATTTTGCATAGTTCTCTGCGTTACCCAGGAAACACCACGTGAAGGTAACCATGCGATGTTTCCTTCATATAAAATGACATCAGGAAGTGAGAGAATTACATTACGTACATAAAATTTGGATACTAATTCTTTTGCGCTTAGAATTGAATAATCGAGTTGGGACCTATTAACTTTTCATATTTATGACACAATCAATGCTTGTGCCAAATTTCATGTTTCTATGACATTGGGAAGTGAGAGATTTGGATTATGTACGTAAAATTTGGAAGCTAATTCTTTTGCGCATACAATTGAATAATGGAGTTGGGACCCATTAGCTTTTCCTATTTATGACATAATCAATGCTCGTGCCAAATTTCCCGTTTCTATGACACTGGAAAGTGAGAAAATTACATTCCGCACGTAAAATTTGGAAGCAAATTCTTTTGCGCATAGAATTGAATAATGGAGTTGGGACCCATTAGCTTTTACTATTTATGACATAATCAATGCTCGTGCCAAATTTCCCGTTTCTATGACACCGGAAAGTGAGAAAATTACATTCCGCACGTAAAATTTGGATGCTAATTCTTTTGCGCATAGAATTGAATAATGGAGTTGGGACCCATTAGCATTTCCTATTTATGACAATCAATGCTTGTGCCAAATTTTCCGTTTCTATGACACTGGAAAGTAAAGAAATTAGATTCCGCACGTAAAATTTCAACGCCAATTCTTTTGCGCTAGAATTGAATAATGGAGTTGGGACCTATTAACTTTTCCTATTTATGACATAATCAATGCTCGTGCCAAATTTCATGTTTCTATGACACCAGAAAGTGAGAATTACATTCCGCAAGTAAAATTTGGACGCTAATTCTTTTGCGCATAGAATTGAATAATCGAGTTGGGACCCATTAGCTTTTCCTACTTATGACATAACCAATGCTCGTGCCAAATTTACCGTTTCTATGACACCGGAAAGTGAGAAAATTACATTCCGCAAGTAAAATTTCGGCGCCAATTCTTTTGCGCTAGAATTGAATAATCGAGTTGGGACCCATTCGCTTTTCCTATTTATGACATAATCAATGCTCGTGCCAAATTTCCCGTTTCTATGACATCGGAAAGTGGGAAAATTACATTCCGCACGTAAAATTTGGACGCTAAATCTTTTGCGCATAGAATTGAATAATCGAGTTGGGACCCATTAGCTTTTCCTATTTTTTTTAAATCAAATTTTATTAATTTTATTTTTCACATGAACAATTAGACAACAAATGCAGGGTACAATATTCAGTGACAGATGGTTTTGATGGCAGATCAACTAGCGAAAGGGACTGGGCCGGCATACAAATTTGACATAACTAGAATCTGATAACCAAGAAAGAGAATAAGCAACTCATTGACTCAGTAATACTCTGGTACTGTCGTCCTTGGGTCTATGTAGGAGGAGGCTTCTTAGGAACACGTATATAGTACTCCAATATTTAGGCGGCCGAGTGCATTGACTTTCTTTGTTAGCATCAGCGTAAGAGAATCATCTTTGCCAGTAGACAAGACATCAAGGGGGTGGGGGCATGGGAAGTGGGGGGTAAAGGGGGGGGGGAGAGGGGATGGGAAGCAGGGAGCGGGGGAAGCGGCGCAGAGTACCATAGAAACCGTCTCATTCGTGCCATATTGGTAAGGATCTCACTGTCCACCAAATGGACCAAGTTTGACTGAATTTTTCATATGTATTTTTGGACCAGCTGTATAGTTCCTCTAAATTGTAAAAGTCGTCTACTCTCTCTCTCCACTGTCTCAACGAGGGGACCACTTTCTGTTTCCACAGAAGAGGGATCCGGGACTTGGCAGTATCTAATATCAAGGCTAACATTTTATTTCTCTGAGGGTGGAAATGTTTGGAGGGCTTCCACAGAAGAACCAACTCCGGTGTTACTTTTAAGTTCGGTGAGATTTATTGTATTATTTGTTCCACTCCCTTAAAAGGGTGCGAGCTTCGGACATGACCACCAGAGATGAAGATACGAGCCTAGGTGGTTGCCGCATCTCCAGCAGGAGCCATCGTCAGTGAGGTTGTGGTCAAGTAGCCACTGTGGGGTTCGATACCAGCGAGATAGCAGTTTGTAGTGTGTTTCTTGTGTGAGCACACAGGGAGATAGGCCAAAGGAGGTTTTTAGGATCATTTTCACCTCGTTTGATGAGAGCGTAATACCCTGGTCCTTCTCCCAAGAGTACAAAAAAGCTGGTTTGTAGGGGAGGAGAGGAGCAACAAAATTTTTACGTAGGTAGGAAATTTTTCGGATGGGCGGCTTATTGTCTTGTAGTGCTTTCTCAAATGGGGTTGATGGTCTGGTGGATTTATATCTATTGAGGAATAACTTTAACCCCCTCTCTAACTGTGCTTGCTGTAGGAAAGACAGGTTTCCCTCAGGGAGCAGTCTCTGAAGTATTGTAGCTGGTGGTAGATGTGCTAGGGGGTATAGGTCAGACAACTTAAGAGGTGAAAGCTTTTTCCAGACCGAGGATGAGGACGGATCCGAGGGCAGATCAAGTATTTTCGTGATAGAGCGCAGTGGGAGTGGGAGACGGGGACAGATCCTTTCCAAGATCATCCCAGACTGCGCATGGGCCCTTAAGCAGTGGATTAAAAGACTTAGCAGTGTATCTGGTTTTAGAGGGGAGCCATAAATCATCGGTTAGTTGATCCCTGTTGTAGCCTTCCACTAATGTGGTCAGCAGTTTGTCACCGTGTGGATGGGTTAGGTCCACCCAGTATCGAAGCTGGGCAGCCCTATAGAAGTCAAATAAATTTGGGAGGTCAATACCACCCTCGGATCTCCTCCTGCTCAGCAGGCAGTAAGCTAGTCTTGGCCTCCTCCTCCTCCAAACAAATCCCGTAAACGCAGTGCGTAGTGATTTAAAGAAACTAGTCGGTCGGTGAATGGGGAGCATTCTGATTTTGTACAGAATGGAAGGTAGGATGTATGATTTGATAATGTTTTTTCTACCGAACCAGGACACAAATGGGATATCATATTTCTTTAAAAGACGTTTGACCTGGTCCAGCAGGGGGATAAAGTTTACGCTGTATAGGTCTTCAGCTTGCCGAGATAGTTTAATACCTAGGTATTCAATAGAGGAATTTGACCATGTGAAAGGCGAGTTGGCTCACAATGCATCTGTCTGGGCCTTCGGGATAGAGATATTTAAGATAGTCGACTTTGTGTAGTTTGTCTTGAAATTGGAAGCAAGGCCGAATCCTTCTAGTACTTCCATCAGTCTGGGAAGACTCTTTTGGGGGTCTGTTATTAAGAAAACAATATCGTCAGCAAACGCAGCTACCGAGAGCACTTGTCCACTGAAATGGAGACCTCTAATTTCTGGGTCTTGCCTGACCTTTAGGAGTAGTGGCTCCAGGGCCAGGATAAAAAGAGAGGGTGATAGGGGGCATCCCTGCCGAGTACCATTTTTTTATGTCGAAGGGAGGGGAGAGAGTGTCGTTGATTTTAAGTCTTGCGTAGGGGCATGTGTATAGTGAGAAGATCGCCCTGATAAACTCCGGTGGGAAGCCAAAGGAGTGCAGGACCCCTTCCATATAGCGCCAGTCTACCCTATCAAATGCCTTTTCTGCATCCGTGCTTACTAAGGCTAGAGGTATTCTGTGACGTTGTGCGTAGCGTGCTGCATGGAGCAGTCTGACGCAGTTGTCTCTCCCCTCCCTTCCAACAACAAAGCCCGCCTGTTCTCTGTCTATTAGGGCTGACATAAATGGCTCTAATCTTTTAGCGAGGAGCTTAGCCCAAAGTTTCATATCTACATTTATGAGGGATATCGGGCGGTAGCTTCCACACAACTCCGGATCCTTGTTGTCTTTATGGATCAGAGTAATGTTGGCCTCCTGGAACTGTCTCGGCAGGGAGCACCCCCCCCCCCCCAACAGGTTGTTGAATAACTCTACTAGTTTGGGTTTTAGAATGGGGAGGAAGGATTTGTAGTACAGAATAGGTAAGCCATCGGGGCCAGGGCTTTTGTTGGGCGGACATGCCGCTATCAATTCCTCCACTTCAGACTGAGTAGCCTGGGCCATAAGTGTCGTGGCATCTGTGGGGTTAATTTTAGGGATGGTAAGCTGACTTAAGAAGTTATCTATCAAAGTTGAAGGGTCAACCTGCGGCTTGGGCGTGGAGGTCTCTTTTAGATTATATAAGCTAGAGTAGTAACGCTGGAACTCTCTTGCAATCCCGGTAGTTGAGGAGCAAGTTCCGCCCGTGGAGGTTTTTATAGCGCTGATGTGGTTTTTTGCACGTGCTTTTTTGATTAGCGAAGTCATAAGCTTGCTGCCCCTATTGCCCTGGGCGTAGACCAAGTGTTTTAGATGTAGTTGTTTTTTATTAAATTTGGATTCTAACAAAAGCTTCAGGTCTGTCCTCAGGGCAGTAAGGGCATCTAGATTCTGTTTCGATTGGGAGAGCTTCGCAGCTAGTTCCACTTTTGCTATCTGCGAGAGTTTCGTGTCAATCTCTTTTTGGGTGCGTTTTTTAACGCGAGAGCCCAGGGCTATCAGGAGTCCTCGGATAAAGGCCTTGTGAGCTTCCCATACAATCGGGATTTTAGATTTGTGAGAGGCGTTCACACAGAAGTATTCCTCTAGTGCTTTGAATAGTAGTTCCCTTTCTTCAATTGAGTCTAGAAGTGACGCATTGAGAGACCACCTCCACTCCCGGGAGATTGGGTGTGGGTCCCTTATGGTCATGTGGATCGGGGCATGGTCAGAGATTGTCATGGAGTCAATCTCTGCCTGAATCATGGATGTAAGGAGGTTGGAGGAGACCAAGACATAGTCCAATCTCTGATACGAAGAATGGACCGTTGAGAAGTAAGAATAGTCTCTGGTGGTAGGATTCAAGGTACGCCAGGAATCCACCAATCCTAGTTCCTGAAGGGCTTTGCTAAGTTTTCTCAACCCCCTTTGGGAGGTCTGAGATCGACCAGAGGAGGAGTCCAAGGAAGGATTGAATGTGACATTAAAGTCCCCTGCCATAACTATCTGACCCACTGCAAAGTGTTTTAAAACTTCTAGTTGTTGGAGTAGCCAGGGTATCTGATCTACATTAGGAGCATAAATGTTTGCGAAGGTCATTTTAACATTATTTATTGTACCTTTCACAAAAAGGACTCTACCCTCGCCGTCCTTGTATTGGGCCTCTTCAACAAAATTGATTGTTTTGTGGAAAAGGGTCGAGACCCCTTTTGAGGCCGACGAGGGGTGAGTGTTATGAAACGCTTTGGGGGAAATGTTTGCCCGGAAGGGAAAAGCATTTGGTTCCTTTAAAATGCGTTTCCTGAAGGAAAAGTATTTTGGTGTCATACCTTTTCAGGAGGAGGGCGAGGTTGTGTCTCTTGAAGGGGGAGTTAAGTCCTCTGATGTTAAACGAGGTGATGCGAAGTCCCACCATGGTGACGATCCTGAGCTATGGTACGGGAGGGCAGTCCAGTGAGAGAGCTAGCCAGGGAACTCGAGCAGGTCCAAAAAGAAAAATATATGAACAATCGGTACAAGTTATTGAGAGGCGCCGTTAGTCTGGGTGCCTGGAGTTCTAGAGGGGGTAAGGGGTATTGGAAGGATACAAGAGGGGTGAGGGGGTAAGGAGGCAGAAGGGGGTAGGGAGGAAGACAACACAAAACGATGAGTGCACTACACGTGTAGCACAGTAAACAGACAAACTTAGCTTGAACAACTAACTTAATGCTTTATGGGAAGGCAAGGAGAAGGGGTCCGGTATACCCCAAATCTCCCTCTCACAGTTGGGCGGGCTACTGAAGTCTCGCAGGGACACGGCCCCGGCGAGAGATCAGAGTTTTTATAACAGCCTGGGCAGACCAGCAACCCACGGCCCCTAGGGAAGAAAAAGGAAAACAAGGGTAGCTGGGCCAACAGCCCAGAATGCAATAAACTTTAGCAGTCAAAACTCGACGGAATTTTCAACTTGGGTGTACATAACAATTCTGTAAGCGGATGTAATAGGAATCTAGCAATAACATAGGATATCGAAGGAACACTTGGTCTGACCCGGGACGAGAACATAGCCTTCACACCGTCCTCCCCTCAACCCACAGCGCCGAAGCCAAGGCCCCAATAATTGGGTCATGAGACCTCTAACCACGGCGGCCGCAGACGGGGGGGGGGGGGTGGGGGGGAGTCGGTGGCAACGTCTGATCGTCCGATTGCCAGACGAGAATCGGGGTTCCCGAGATGAAACTCAGCAATACTGAGGGGGGACTCAGGTCGAGTCGTCCCTGGGTTTCTTCTTTTTCACTCTTGGGGATTTAGAGCTACTCGTTGGAAGCCATCTTTCTGGATTCTCCAGTTGATGAAATTGGGGTGGGTTCGGGAGTGGTTGCCAATTAGGAAGTTCAATAGGGTCGATCTCAAGGATTGACCAAAGATTCTGTAGATCTTCGTTGGTGCGAATATTGATTCTTTTGCCCTTATGGAAGCAGCTCAGTCCAAATGGGAAAAGCCATGAATATTTTATATCCATAGATTTCTCCAAGAGTGGTCGGAGAATGCGGCGCTTTGCCAAGGTGGAAGGGGCAAGGTCTTGGAAGATTTGTATCGGAGATTCAGCATAATTCAGATCTCTGTTAAATCTTGCAGCTCTCAGTATGGCGGCAGCATCCGGGAAAGCGAGCACCTTACAAATGATGTCCCGGGGAGGGTCAGAATCGTTCAGCCGGGGTCTGAGCGCTATATGAATTCTTTCGATAATTATGGAGCTTGCCCTCTCTGTTCCCAGCAGTGATTCGAAAATTTCTTTTGCAATTTTCAGTAAACTTTCGCCGGGGTGGGATTCGGGCAACCCTTTGATGCGGACGTTATTGCGCCGATTTCTGTTTTTCGAGATCCTCCTGCATCAGGAGGGTCTTGCTGAGGTGATTGTGCTGTTCCTTTAAGACCCGCTCTAAATGCATGGAGTGGGTAGTGATGGCTGACGTTGCGGTCTCAAGCTCTTCCACCCTGTGCCCCATCTGTCTAAAGTCCTCCTTAATCTCGGCTAGGTCAGCGCTTATGGGGCGCAGGGCATGGGAGATCAGGTCTCTCATAAAGGATTTAGAGACAGTTTCCCCTTCGTCACCTTCGGAGCACGTCTCCTCATCCTCCCCCTTGCTAGGAGCAGATATGAGTTCCCTTGCCGGTGCCATCTTGGCAGACGGGCGTGGGGACCTTGCAGACCGATCTCTGAAGAATCGCTGCATATCTACTTGGCCTTTTTGTAACTCTAGGTGTTCCTTGAAGGTCAGTGTTCTTTTCTTTTGATGGCTTGCCCATTATTCTGTCGTTTGACTGCTGCTAGGGGTCAGCGTGGGTGCTTGGTCATAGGGGTGCTTCTCTCAGGCCGCCATTGCGCTCGGCGCCTAGGCTCCACCCCCCTACTCCTGGACTTCTAGCAACAGTTATTAGTTTAGGACTCTTCTTCACGGAGTTCTGGAAAAATTAGAGCTAGGCTCTCTGTTTAAGTCTTTTACATGCAGTTGCAGACAGTTAGGTATGTGGATGGGAGAAGGAGAGAGAGGGGGGAGGGTGGTGGTGGTGGTGGAAGATATGCCCCCCTGTGCTGTTTTGGTAGCCTTGGGCTTGCTAGTTTGTAGTGAGCCGGTATGGGGGGTATCTCCCTGTGCACAGGGATCTCTCAGGCTCTCAGTAGGGCTCTGCTTTTCTGTGGGCACAGGTCCTCTCCCCTCTGATGGAACTAACCTCTCTCCTCCGGCTCTTCTGCCTCCTCTCCTCCTCAGTCCACTGCAGGGAAGCTGTATTCACCACTGTCTCCTAGCCGGGGAGGGCTACAGGTTGGTGGGTAGTTCAGCAGCCAGGTTCCGCTGCGATCGGGCCGCCGCTGCAACTTCCGGTCGGCCGAGACCGGCACTTTAGCCTGGGGATCCGCCTGGTGATGTAGGCCGTGCCGGTAAAAGTGACGCTAGGAGGCCCGGGATGGTCTCTTTTTAGAGCTCTCCTTTGCGCTGTGCCAGCGGTGCTGTTTTTAGGCCCGGATGAGGCCTCTATTCAGCGGATTCCCTCACGGAAGCGCAGCACTCTCAGGAGTCTCCAAAATGGCGCCCGCACCCGTTGCCGGTCAGGCCACGCCCCCTCCGCTTTTCCTATTTATGACATAATCAATGCTCGTGCCAAATTTCCTGTTTCTATGACACTGGAAAGTGAAGAAATTACATTCCGCACGTAAAATTTCGACGCCAATTCTTTTGCGCTAAAATTGAATAATCAAGTTGGGACCTATTAACTTTTCCTATTTATGACATAATCAATGCTCGTGCCAAATTTCACGTTTTTATGACACCGGAAAGTGAGAAAATTACATTCCGCACGTAAAATTTGGACGCTAATTCTTTTGCGCATAGAATTGAATAATCGAATTGGGACCCATTAACTTTTCCTATATATGACATAATTAATGCTCGTGCCAAATTTCCCCTGTTTCTATGACATTGGGAAGTGAGTGATTTAGATTATGTATTGCGCTAGAATTGAATAATCGAGTTGGGACCCAATTTCTTTTCCTATTTTGGAGATAATCTATTCTTGCGCCAAATTTCATGTTTCTACGACATTGGGAAGTTGGAGAACTTTTGGCGAGTCAGTCAGTGAGTCAGTGAGGGCTTTCAGCTTTATATATATATATATATATATAGACAAGGAAGAGGAAAGTCCAACACTTCCATAAAAACAGAATCTTTATTATATCATCATGGATTAAAAGTCAATACCGTGCTTCCCCAAAAATAACACACTGTCTTTTATTAATTTTTGCCCCAAAAGAGGCACAGCTTCTTATTTTTGGGGAGTGTCTTATACTCACCTAGCCGCCGCCGTCGTCTTGGTCCCTCGCGTTGGTCTCCTCGGCGCTGCGGCAGGCTGCAGTGTAATCTTCAGCACAGATAGAGGATTCTCTTCTGGGTAACGGGGCTCTGAATATCCTACCTCCAGGAAGCAAGCGCTGTGATTAGATCAAGCGCTAGTCAATCAGACCTGGCGCACGATCATTCACAGCCATTCAGTGAATGACATAACTACATGCCTGTAATTGGTTCATCCAGTGCCACCTCTGATTCGCTGGCGCTCGATCCAATCACAACGCTTGCTTGCTGGAGGCAGCTAGGTGAGTATTGCTGTTTTTTTCCCCTAGTGTAGCTAGTACTTATTTTCAGGGGAGGGTTTATATTTCAAGTTTTCCCCCTAAAAATCAGGCTAAGGCTTATTATCTGGGTAGATCTTATTTTCGAGGAAACACGGTAGTACAGTACAATATTTACGGATTTCGAGCTACACACTAGCTCTTGAACACAACGTACAAAAAGGAAAAACTAATTGAATTTAAAACCATGTGGACCAATCACAACAATGTAATTAACATAAGGGCCGGACTCTATAGAGACTTAATAGCATACAAGTCAATACATGCTGACAAAATATCTAATATATATATATATATATATATATATAACTAACTGATATACCCGGCTTCGCCCGAGTTAATTTGGTACTGGTGTTTATCTAGTGTTCACACGGAAAATCTTATGAAGTCGTGGTTACTTTAGAGATACTGAGGAAAAACATATGTTCACCATTTTGCATAGTTCTCTGCGTTACCCAGGAAACACCATGTGGAGGTAACCATGCGACGTTTCCTTCATATAAAATGACATCAGGAAGTGAGAGAATTAGATTACCAACATAAAATTTGGACACTAATTCTTTTGCGCTTAGAATTGAATAATCGAGTTGGGACCCATTAACTTTTCATATTTATGACACAATCAATGCTTGTGCCAAATTTCATGTTTCTATGACATTGGGAAGTGAGAGATTTAGATTACGTACGTAAAATTTGGACGCTAATTCTTTTGCGCATAGAATTGAATAATGGAGTTGGGATCCATTAGCTTTTCCTATTTATGACATAATCAATGCTCGTGCCAAATTTCCCGTTTCTATGACACTGGAAAATGAGAAAATTACATTCCGCACGTAAAATTTCGACGCCAATTCTTTTGCGCTAGAATTGAATAATCGAGTTGGGACCCACTCGCTTTTCCTATTTATGACATAATCAATGCTGATGCCAAATTTCCCGTTTCTATGACACTGGCAAGTGAGAAAATTACATTCCGCACGTACAATTTGGACGCTAATTCTTTTGCGCATAGAATTGAATAATCGAGTTGGGACCCATTAGCTTTTCCTATTTATGACATAATCAATGCTCGTGCCAAATCTCCTGTTTCTATGACACTGGAAAGTGAAGAAATTACATTCCGCACGTAAAATTTCGACGCCAATTCTTTTGCGCATAGAATTGAATAATGGAGTTGTGACCTATTAATTTTTCCTATTTAAGACATATTCAATGCTCGTGCCAAATTTCCTGTTTCTATGACACCAGAAAGTGAGCAAATTAGATTCCGTACGTAAAATTTGGACGCCAATTCTTTTGCGCATAGAATTGAATAATCGAGTTGGGATCCATTAGCTTTTCCTATTTATGACATAATCAATGCTCGTGCCAAATTTCCCGTTTCTATGACACTGGAAAATGAGAAAATTACATTCCGCACGTAAAATTTCGACGCCAATTCTTTTGCGCTAGAATTGAATAATCGAGTTGGGACCCATTCGCTTTTCCTATTTATGACATAATCAATGCTGATGCCAAATTTCCCGTTTCTATGACACCGGCAAGTGAGAAAATTACATTCCGCACGTACAATTTGGACGCTAATTCTTTTGCGCATAGAATTGAATAATCGAGTTGGGACCCATTAGCTTTTCCTATTTATGACATAATCAATGCTCGTGCCAAATCTCCTGTTTCTATGACACTGGAAAGTGAAGAAATTACATTCCGCACGTAAAATTTCGACGCCAATTCTTTTGCGCATAGAATTGAATAATGGAGTTGTGACCTATTAATTTTTCCTATTTAAGACATATTCAATGCTCGTGCCAAATTTCATGTTTCTATGACACCAGAAAGTGAGCAAATTAGATTCCGTACGTAAAATTTGGACGCCAATTCTTTTGCGCATAGAATTGAATAATCGAGTTGGGATCCATTAGCTTTTTCTATTTATGACATAATCAATGCTCGTGCCAAATTTCCTGTTTCTATGACACCGGAAAGTGAAGAAATTACATTCCGCACGTAAAATTTGGACGCTAATTCTTTTGCGCATAGAATTGAATAATCGAGTTGGGACCCATTAGCTTTTCCTACTTATGACATAATCAATGCTCGTGTCAAATTTCCAGTTTCTATGACACTGGAAAATGAGAAAATTTACATTCCGCACGTAAAATTTCGACGCCAATTCTTTTGCGCTAGAATTGAATAATCGAGTTGGGACCCATTCGCTTTTCCTATTTATGACATAGTCAATGCTCGTGCCAAATTTCCTGTTTCTATGACAGCAGATAGGAGAATATTAGATTCTGTACGTAAAATTTGGACGCTAATTCTTTTGCGCATAGAATTGAATAATCGAGTTGGGACCCATTAGCTTTTCCTATTTATGACATAAATGCTCGTGCCAAATTTCCTGTTTCTATGACACCGGAAAGTGAGAAAATTACATTCCGCACGTAAAATTTGGACGCTAAATCTTTTGCGCATAGAATTGAATAATCGAGTTGGGACCCATTAGCTTTTCCTTTTTATGACATATTGAATGCTCGTGCCAAATTTCCCATTTCTATGACGTTGGGAAGTGAGTGATTTAGATTATGTACGTAAAATTTCGACGCCAATTCTTTTGCGCTAGAATTGAATAATCGAGTTGGGACCCAATTACTTTTCCTATTTTGGAGATAATCTATGCTTGCGCCAAATTTCATGTTTCAACGACATTGGGAAGTTGGAGAACTTTTGGCGAGTCAGTCAGTCAGTGAGTCAGTCAGTCAGTGAGTCAGTCAGTGAGGGCTTTCAGCTTTATATATATAGATGTATGCACACCAACTTACTGAGTCATCCCTTGCGTTTCTTCTTACAGCCTTAGAGCTATTTTTCTTTACCTCCTGTAAGCTCCTTGCTGAGGGCCCGAAGAAGTAAGGGTAGAGGGTGGAGCACTCAGAACAATGCCGTGGAGCACTCAGTAGCCTGTATTCTAACTACGCAGTGTGGCACACAGACTTTGGAACTTAAAAAAAAAAAAAAAAAAAAAGCTGCTGCTAATTTCCTAAAATAAAAAAAGGTACTTCTTGCTAAGCAGTGATGACAGTAAGTATGGCATGTTCTCGCTGGCAGCCTGTGAACGCAAACAGACGGGTGGCCACCAGAGCATCTGTGCTGGAATCTGAGGGACATTTTCAGATTTTATTTTTCTCAAACCCAGGGTATGAATCTGTTTGGTAGTTGAAGAACACTGATGGGATTCATAGCCAAATACCTGTTGGCATTGGGCTTCCTTATGGTTTAAGGCAGGGAAGAGCTTAGTAGGTAGAACCTTTGGTCTAGAGCAGACAGAAGGTTAAGTAGCACAGCCATGGTGATGTAGGTTATTGAGCGGTTAATGGACTCTTGTGGTCTAGGCAAGGAAATCCCAGCTGCTCCCCGGGTACATGTCACAGTTGCGTGCCCCCAGTTATGCTCTTGCATAAAACTTGAAAATTATATCTCCCAACATGTCCAGAGGAAATTATAGGGAGGTACAGGTATCCAAACGTGCAAGCTATTTTGCTAAAAGGATATTAGAGGACATTGCAGAGTATAAGGGATTAAGAACTACAACTCCCAGCATTTTCTCGGTTCTCATTCTATAGAAGAAGGGAAAACGCTGACTCCATCTTTTCTCCAGCTTCTCCATATAAAGCTCTTTAATCTCCTGTCACATTATGGTTACGTCATCGCAGGTCATTCTGCATGCCTCACAGGATCGGCCCCTAAAATATAGGCTTGTCCTGCAGGATCCAGGATGGTTGAGGGGTATGATACTGCCTTATTTCAAAGTACCATTCAGAGACTACAGGTTTTCATACCCTTTAAAGAATACTTATTTCCTAATGGTAAAGTAGAACTCTTACACACTTCACGCTTAAATTGTTTATGCATTTTACTTCGTTTTGATTGCCCAGGTCTAATTCAGTAGCTTCCAACCTGTAATTTGACTTTTGGCTAAGTTGTATATTTTTTTCCAGCCTCTTCCCTGGATAAAGGTGAGTGTCTGGGTGGAGCCACACTTAGTCTGCTGCACGATCGGACATTTGGTTATACAGGAGATACCCAGGCACAGGAGTTATGCCTGTACTTGACCAAGGCAGCCAGTGCCCCATACTTTGAGATCCTGGAAAAGTGGATATACAGGGGAATCGTCAATGACCCATACAGGTACCAATTCATAATTAAAAAGACCATAAAGCTATATTTCTCATTTTATGTTTTTCTTGTGTGTCTATGAGGCGACTTTTACATAAGGTTCCATTTATCATTTTTTTCCAAACATACACTTAAATCAATCTCTCTCTCTCTCTCTCTCTCTCTCTCTCTCTCTCTCTATACTTGTCTCTATTTGAGAGAGAGAATCAGTAAACCAATCAAAATGTGGACAATAATCACAAAATACCGCCCCAAAAAGGACATTACTCACACATGTGCTTAGTGTCATCATGGCGATACACTCCTGCATCCATGTGTGAGAAAGAGTTAATAAATGCATTATAATGTTCCAGATCATAACATAGTATGAAAGGCTGAATGAAGACAATGTCCATCTAGTTCAGCCTGTTTATCCTCCTATGTTGATCCAGAGGAAGGCAAAAACCCCAAGAGGCCGTAGCCAATTAGCCCATTTTGGGGATAATTCCTTCCCGACTCCCTAATGGCGATCAAACTAATCCTTGGATCAACCCCTAATAGTTCCTACCTGCTTGTATACCCGGATTAACAATTGACCTATGATTTATATCCTGTAATACCCTTCCCCTCTAGAAAGACATCAAGTCCCCTTTTAAACTCCTTATGGATTTTGCCATCACCACATCCTCAGACAGAGCGTTCCACAGTCTCACTGCTCTTACAGTAAAGAACCCTTTTCGTAGCAGAAGTCCTCTTGTTACCGTCACCGTCCTGGGTATAAACAGATCATGGGAGAGATCCTTGTATTGTCCCCTCATGTATTTATACATAGTTATTTGATCACCACTTAGCTGTCTTTTTTCCCGGGTAAATAATCCCAATTTTGATAGCCTCTCTGGGTATTCCAGTCCCTTCATTCCATGTATTAGTTTAGTTGGCCTTCTTTGAACTCCCTGAAGCACTGTAACATCTTTCCTGAGCATCGGTGACCAGAACTGTACGCAGTATTCCATGTGGGGCCTGACAAGTGCCTTATATAGTGGGAGGATAATGTTCTCGTCCCTCGCCCCTATACCTCTTTCAATGCACTCCAAGACTTGGCTTTTGCAGCAGCTGACTGGCATTGGGTACTCCAGTTTAATCTACAATCCACTAGTACCCCCAGGTCCTTTTCCATATCACTTTTCCCCAGCAGTACCACATTTAATGTATATTGGTGACATTCGTTTCTCCTACCTATGTGCATAACCTTGCATTTATCAACATTGAACTTCATTTGCCATTTTTCTGCCCAAGCCCCTAGCTTATCTAGGTCCATTTGTAGCCGTACATTGTCCTCCGTTGCATTGATTATATTGTATAATTTTGTGTCCTCTGCAAATATTGATACTTTACTGTGCAGTCCCTCTATCAGGTCGTTGATAAATATATTGAACAGAATGGGGCCCAATACTAAACCCTGTGGCACCCCGCTAGCGACGGTGGCCCAATCAGAGTATGAAGCATTTACTACCACCCTCTGCTTTCTATCTCTGAGCTAATTCTTTACCCAGATACACACGTTTTCACCCAATCCGAGCTGTCATTTTATATATCAGCCTATTATGCGTCACGGTGTCAAATGCTTTAGAGAAGTCCAGGTATACGAGATCAATAGACTCTCCCAGGTCGTGCCTAGAGCTTACTTCATCGTAGAAGCTGATCAGATTGGTCTGACATGATCGACCCTTCATGAATGCATGCTGGTGAGGAGTTATTCCGTTGTTCTCCTTGAGGTATTCTTCAATGGCGTTTCTCGGAAACCCCTCGAATATTTTTCCAGTTACTCAAGTGAGACTTACCGGCCTGTAGTTACCAGGCTCACTTTTGGACCCTTTTTTGTAAATTGGAACCACGTTGGCAATGCGCCAATCCAGTGGTACAACCCCGGTCTTGATAGTATCCATAAATATTAGATATAGCAGCCTAGCTATCTCATCACTTAGTTCCTTTAGTACCCTTAGGTGTACTCCATCTGGGCATGGCGATTTATCAATTTTAATCTTATTTAACCGATTCCGCACTTCCTCCTGCGTTAGGTATGAGATATTTTGTGAGAGGTTCATTTTGGTCCCCTGCATCTCATATGGCATTTCCTTTTCATTCGTGAATACACTTGAAAAGAAACTATTTAATAGGTTTGCCTTCCCTCCCTTATCTTCAATGATTTCTCTTGCATTATTTGTTAAAGGACCAGTGCTCTCAGTACAAATCCTTTTGCTGTTAATATAGTTAAACTGTTTTGGGTTGTTTTTGCTCTCTTTGGCGATGAGTCTTGAAGCCTCCACCTTAGCAATTCTGATCTTATCTTTGCATATTTTGTTTTTTTTCCCTGTACGATTTTAGCGCTTCTTCGCTGCCTTCTTGCTTTAGTAGTTCAAACGCTTTCTTTTTTCATTTATTGCCCCCCTTACCATCTTGTCGAGCCACATTGGTTTCCTTTTAGTTGAGTTTCTTTTATTTTTAAAGGGAATGAACTGCTCACATGAGGTGATTAGGATCCTTTTGAACGTTTCCCATTTGTCCTCTGTACTGATATTTTTGAGGATGTTGTCCCAATTCATGTTACCGATAGTAGTTCTAAGCTGATCTAATTTTGCTTTACTAAAGTTTAGTTTATTTGTCGCTCCCTGATAAGGCTTCTTATTGAATGACAGCCAGAATTTGATTATATTGTGGTCACTGTTCCCCAAGTGCCCCTCAGCCTGTACCCCCATTATTCGGTCCGGTTTGTTAGTTAGTACAAAGTCCACGGTGGCCCTTGCTCTAGTTGGTTCCTGCACAAGTTGGGTAAGGTAGCTATCTTCTATCTGCCTTAATAGTAAGATTTCAGCTTCTTCTGTTGCTTTTGGTGGTCTATAGAAGACGCCCATCAGAATTTTGTTATTTTTTTCCCCTGTATTTCTACCCACGGAGATTCCACGTGTTTATCTCCTGCACCTATATCTTCCCATGGCCTTGGCAATAAGTATGATTTGACGTACAGACATGCCCCTCCCCCTTTCTGGTTTCCACGGTCCCTTCTGAAGAGGTTGTAACCTTGTAAATTCATCGCCCAATCGCACTTATCAAGCCATGTTTCCGTTATTTCGACTATATCATAGTTTTCATCAGCCATTCTCGCTTCAAGTTCACCCACTTTACTGATCAGACTTCTTGCATTCGTGGTCATACAATTTATACAGTTTTTTTTTTTTTTCTTCTTTAAATTCATTTTGTTACTAATGGTACTATTGGCTGATCTGACAGTTCTAACTGTACTAACCCTACCCCCTTCTCAACCCCCATTCCTATTGCTTAGACCCAGGTCGCTAGCTACACTGACTACCCCCTTATTTCTCTTTTTGCCCTCCCCCCCAGTCCCTAGTTTAAACACTCCTCCAGCCTTCTAGCCATCTTCTCACCCAGCACGGTAGTGAAGATAGACTCGCTCACACGCCGCCTATGCGCAACCGCTCACACGCCGCCTATGCGCAACCGCTCACACGCCGCCTATGCGCAACCGCTCACACGCCGCCTATGCGCAACCGCTCACACGCCGCCTATGCGCAACCGCTCACACGCCGCCTATGCGCAACCGCTCACACGCCGCCTATGCGCAACCGCTCACACACTTTTTTTTTATTATTATTAAGGGGAACATCAGCGCAGATTGATTCCATTGCGCATATGTAAGAGTGTTTGAGCAGTGTACCCAAATTTCCATTGTGACGCTGTCTTCACTCTAGTTCGAGCGATACCACGCATGTGCACGAGGGATCAATGACGACCCACAGAGCAAGTATCGCGAAAGAGCACGATAGCACATTGCATTGTAGGTTATGGCGCATGCACACCAGCAGATTCTAAACGTATGGATGCTGGAGTGAATCGCCATTTTGTGATTATTGTCCACACTTTGATTGCTTTACTGATTATATGATCTATTTAAGTGTTGCATGTTTGATTTTATACTTGAAAAAGACTCTGAGGAGTCAAAACGTATTTTTATTGCACCAAGGATGCTGCCACCCTCAGTTTTTACATTGGTATCTTTCTGGCCATTGACTCTGCCTTATAATAGTGTTTGAGCTGTAGATATTTGTAAAATTGTGAATGTCCTAAACATATTTAAATATAGTTGTACAGATCAATGGGGCCTACTCAGTTTGGACAATTAGTTCAGATTTATCTATTGGCATAGTTGTGGATTTGTTCCAATTCTAAGTTCTCAGTAACATCCACACTCCTCAATCATGGAGATAGTCGTTCTCAGTAATATTCCATTGTCCCCTAGGAATAACAGCATGTCATCCGCAAATAATGTGCTCTTCTCCTTTATATTTCCATATCTAAATCTCGCTATATCCGGATGTGACCTTCTCTTACCTGCAACAGTTTCTATTGCTATTGCAAATGGCAGCGGCAAGAGGGGGCATCCTTGACGTGTTCCTCTGCATAATGAGAATGTGTCTGTGCAGCCCCCCGTTCACGGCTACTGAGGCCCTAGCATTGGTGTATAGAAGTTGTACCCAGCCTATAAATTCAGAGCCTGTACTCATTTTATGCATCACTTCCCATAGGGAGGGCCACTATATGCTGTCAAACGCCTTAGCAGCGTCCAGTGAACATGCTATTCGCTCCCCTGCATTGTCTGCTCGTAACTGTTGGTTGAGAAACAATCTGTGGATATCTGCGTTTATTAATGAGAAGGACCTATAAAAGTCTGCCATCAACGGAACTTTCCCTGGTTTGGGTGTAATGGTTATTGCCTCCTTCATAGAGTAAGGTAGTTCACACCTGCGCTCCGCCTCTTGGAATACTGTTAGCAGTCGCGGGAGCCATGCCTCCCCAAATTTTTGTAGATTTCAACCGGTAATCCATCAGTACCCAGGACTTTATTATTCTGTAAGGTGGTTAGTGCTTCCTGCAATTTATTCCTCCAGATTCCCAAGAGCCTCCAGAAACTCTTTCTGCTCTTGAGATAACCCGGGTATTGTTCTAGTTGTCAGATATTGTGTGATTTGCACCCTGTTCCTGTGCAATCCAGAGGAATACAGCGAAGCATAGGAGTACACTGTCCCAATAATGGAATTGATAGCATAGTAGAAAGAAGAGTACATGTAAAATTGTACAGTTTACAAGGCAGACACACATCAGCCCTCAGAATCAATTTTACGGGAAAAGCAATAAAATGAAATTGACTGGTGTATAAAGATGCTCACTCCCCTTGAGTGACTTGTGTGCACGGAGTGGAAACGATTACCCGCCAAGCTCTCATTTACAGTATACAGGTTTTCCTTGGTGTGGTGCTAATATAATTGGCTATTTGTAACCCTCCATTTTGTATCTTATTGTAATGCAATAATAAATATATAAATGGCTATTTCTGCTCCTTTTATCCTCCATCTGTATCTTAATAATGAAATGCTATGAACACTCTTTACTTTAAACCTGTTAGGCTTAGTTATCCAGAACAGTGTTAATTGAATTAACTACAGTTACAATGTTAATTGAATCAACTACAATTACCAGAACAATGTTAATTGTATTAACTACAATTCCGTTTGTATAGAGTTTTTTTAACTCTGTCCATATACATTGTATACCCATGAATCTGTTGAGTCTTGTTAATCCTGTGATACCATCATCATTGTCTAGGGAATTGAGTCTTGTTGATTCTGAACCTTTCGTCAATGAAGCTGGCTACTTCAGATGGTGGGGGGTCTCAGATTGATAACGTCTTAGTTGCAAAGCTTGGAGCACATGGCATATGACAAAGTAGTTAGAGTGTATAAAACAGGAGACAAATTGTAATAGATCAGAAGCATCTTGTACCTGTAAGGACAAGACAATCTTTTCATGAAACCTGTCTGCTCTTCACTGTGGCTTCTGGCTTCTCCAGTGAAAATATGAACTCCAGGCAGAAGTGTTTAAGAAAAGCTCCTACTTATAAACGGATGCAGTTTGTATTTGTAAGTATGTCTTTTGTAAGTCTTTTGTATTGTAGAGTGTGTTTGTTTTATCATTTACCATAAGTATTTTACCTGTAGAGAATCATTGTAAACATTTATGTAATATCACGTTTTATGTAAATTTGTTTTATCATAATCATTTATTCATTCGTATTAATAAATTGTGTTGTATTAACCTACTTGTCCTTCTTTAAAGCCATATCCAAACTTTGTAGTTTTTCAGTTTACAAAACACTTGGACATAAGCGTCTCCTGCAGACATAACACCAGCAGGTGGTGATATGGTTCGACAGTTTGAAATATTGCTAGTCTTTTAACTGAATCGCTCATGCCACATATGTTCCACAAGACAACTGTAAATTTTCCACTTACCCGCGTAATTAAGAAAATATATTGTCCGAGGTAAACCCACTGACCGCTCGGGTAATGCCGTCCAGCGGCCTTCCCCAATGTGTCCTAAATACTCGTTGATCATCCTCATTCAGAGTCTGAGAGAGAAACCAACCAAATTTAACATTCCCTGTAACAAAACTTATAACTAGAGATGAGCGAGTATACTCGCTAAGGCACATTACTCGAGCAAGTAGTGCCTTAGCCGAGTATCTCCCCGCTCGTCTCTAAAAATTCGGGGGGCCGGCGCCGGTGACAGGTGAGTTGCAGCTGGGAGCTGGGGGGAGAGAGGGTGATCTCCCCGCCGGCCCCCCAAATCTTTAGAGACAAGCGGGGAGATACTCGGCTAAGGCACTACTTGCTCGAGTAACGTGCCTTAGCGAGTACGCTCGCTCATCTCTACTTATAACCCTGTAAATTCCCCAACAGGTTGGGGCACAAGTCCTCCATAGATCGGGTTTTGCTAATCAGGCAGTCCTCAGAAAGAGAAGGCAAAATAATTTTTTAAATAGTGACGTAAACTTTTTGCTCCATTTGTTGAACTGGACTTTTTGCTGCAGATCGTGTAGGGACCTCTACTTCAGTTATTTTCATCTGCTGTTGGGCTGTGAGTTGCTCATAATTCCCTTCTTATCGGTTTTCATTTTGGTCTAGTCAGGCATCGGCATCCTTGCAATTTTCAAAAAATGTTACGCCACCTGTCGCAATTCTCAACCTTGCCGGGTGTAGTATAGCATATGGGATATTCATGTTGCACAGACGGTGTTTCACGTCTTGGAAGGTTATGCGTTTCTTTGGGACTTGTGCCAAAACGTTAGAGAAAAAAAGATATTCTTGTTCCTTCCACTATTATGTTTTCCCGCTCCCGGGCTTTGAGCAGGATTATGTCTCAGTCCCTAAAGTGAAGAAGCTTGATGAGGATGGGTTGAGGAGAGGCCCCTGGTGGAGGTGGGCGCGTTGGGATGCGGTGCATTCTTTCCCCTGTAGATAATAGTGTCAAAGAGTCCCTGCCAAAGGTGTTAATCAGCCATGTTTCAAAGTAATCAGAGGTATTCTTTCACTCTGTCTTTTCCGAGCGACCAACGACACGGATATTATTGTGTCTCGTGCGGTTTTCTAGGTCGTCAATTTTTTTCAACATGCTAGCGATGGCCTGGTTCTGGCTAGTCATGTCACGTGCTAATGGTATTATGTCTGCCACCTTGCTCTCCCTCTCCTCCACTGCCATTATACACTCAGAAATTTTCTGTATATCATGTCTTAGTATTCTTAGATCTTCTTGCACTGAGCCTACTTGTAGATGTAAGGTGTTCAGGGACGTGTTACACTTGTTTATCTCCCCTAGAATGTCGCTGCTTGTGTGGCCAGAGTTGCATGCTCTGCTGTGCTGTGTACTGTAGGGCTGCTGGGATGAACACTCCTCTCCTCCCTCTAGGATCCCCATCAGGCACCCTGTCTGCTCTGTCAGTAGGGGGTGCTAACCTCTTCCTCTGCAAGTATACTGTGAGACAGCTGCTGTTACTGGGATGATCAATCCTTTCCTCCCTCTATGATCCCCATGAGGCACCCTGTCAGGTCTGTCAGCAGGGAGCTCTAGCCTCTTCCTCTCTAGCTGTGTATTGTGCGGCTGCTGCTGGGATGATCACTCCTCTCCTCTCTCTAGGATCCCCATAAGGCACCCTGTCAGTAGGGGGTGCTCACCTCCTCCTCTGGAGCTGTGTACTCTTCGGCTGCTGCTGCTGGGATAATCACCCTCCCTTCCCTGTAGGATCCCAATCAGGCACCCTTCCCACTGGGGGTGCCCACCTCCTCTTCTGCAGCTGTGTACTGTGGGCTGCTGCTGGGATGATGACTCCTCTCCTCTCTCTAGAATCCCCATCAGGCTTCCTGTCAGGTCTGTCAGTAGGGGGCGCTCACCTTCTTCTCTGCAGCCGTGTCCTGTGTGCAGGATTCATTCTGCTGCATGCTGTGCGGTTTCTTTTGTGAGTCCATTCTGTCGAATTTCGCCAGCTTTGCTGCTGTGTCCCCACTCCTAATCAGGCTCTGCCCCCATTTATTTTAATTTTTGAATAGGATGTTTCAGTTCTCTGCACCAGTGAATGATAATGACTGAACAATCTGTGTTTAACCCCTTCCCGCCCCATGACGTAAGGGTACGTCATGGGAGCCGGGTACTTCCCACAAAATGACGTACCCATATGTCATGGGGATAGGGCAAGATCATTGCAGATCTTGCGCTATCCCCCCGGGGAGCCGGCTGTCAGTGATAGCCAGCGTCCCGCTGCAGCAGCGGGGGGCACCGCGCTGTTAACCCCTTCCCTGCCACGATCTAGGTGCACTCCCTCTGTGACTCCAGCCGGGCTCTCGCGGTAACATCGCGAGAGCCCGGCTGGTTGCTATGGCAACAGGGCGCTAGATACCGGCGTCCTGTATTGCTATAGCCTAAGATCGCTATAGTAAGCGATAAGGCATGGCAGGAGAGAAGTCCTGCCATGCCTTATCGCAGTGATCCACAGTGCAGCAGTAAAAGTCCCTCAGAGGGACACAATTGGTGTAAAAAAAAAAGAGAAAAATAAAGTACAAAAAATAAAAATGGAAAAAAAAATGTTAACCCTTTTTTTAAAGCTTTTTCTTATATTAGCATTAAAAAAATGTAAAAAATTAAAAATACCGTATATTTGGTATCGCCACGTCCGTAACAATGTGTACAGTATTTTGAACATGCTTTTTATCCTGCACGGCAAAAAGCGTTAAAAATGCTAAAAAACAGGCAAAATGCTAATTTTTAGCATTTTGCCTCCCAAAAAACAAAATAAGTGATCAAAAAAAGTGTGTACCTCAAAATGGTACCAATAAAAACTGCAGTTTCTCGCAAAAAATAAGGTCTCATAGAGCTCCATCCATGGAAAAATAAAAAAGTTATAGGACTTTGAATGCAGTGAGTTTAGAAAAAAATACTAATTTCCAGAAAAAAAAAAAAAAAATTTTGTTATCGTTGTAACCGTACCATCCCGCAGAGAAAAATGTAGTGTGTCATTTATGCTGCATAATTAACGCTTTAAAAAAATAATAAAAATCTGTCAGAATTCGTTTTCTCTCCCTACGATCATAAAGAAAAATATTAAAAGTTTTACAATATAGTCTATGTAACCAAAAATGGTACCAATAAAAACTACAGTTCGCAACGCAAAAAAGAAGCCCTTATACGGCCGCGTCGACAGAAAAATAAAAAAGTTATGGCTTTTGAAAAATGGAGATGAAAAAATACCAAAAATCGTTTGGTCCTCAACGCCAAAATAGGCCATGTCATTAAACTGAACGAGCCAGCAATGTGTTTTATGCTTGCATGAACTGAACGTTATAAGTGAACAAATTGTTGTTGAATTGTTGGCCGTGTTTACACTGAATAATTTTATTCAAATTTGAATGATTCAGTGGTTTGTTTTGTTTTTTTAATCGTTTTAATGTAATCGTTCTGATTGATAAATCGAATGATAAAGGATTATATTCGTTCCGTGTAAAAGCACCTATAAGTTTATAAATCAGGCTTTTAACAGGATATATGTGAAGACAGTCAGGGTGTGATAAATTCACATTTAATTATTTATTTATTTATTTTTATATATATATATATATATATATATATTTATATAGTATAATTAGCATCAACATATTAGGCAGCACTTACAAAACAGGGGAGAACAGATATGAAATATACAAAAACCACAGTTACAATTAGTAATCCGTTGATGGAAACAGTAGAGGTGAGGCGCTCCAACGAGCTTTCATACTACAAATAAGGACATGGCCCTTTTTTTATTTTTGTTTTTTCCTCCCCCTTTTAAAATAAATCATACCTCTTTTATTCATCCAGCGCTGGCGCTGTCGGAGGGCTTGTTTTTTTGCAGCACGAGTTGTATTTTTTAATGTACCATATAATGTACTGAAAAGCTTTTAAAAAATCCGAAGTGTAGTAAAATTGTGTTCTTTATTTATTTATTTTTTTCGGACGCTTTTTTTCACCGTGACCAGCAATTTGTATCTTTTGATATATCGGACTTTTACGGACGCAGCAATACCAAATATGTATTTTTGTTTTATTATTTAGATTATTTTTTATAAATATGGAAAGGATTTTTTAAAACTTTTATTACTTTTTTTGATAGTGAGTTAAAAAAAATGTTTACTTGTTTTTTCTTTTTATGTTGGTCCCCAGAGGAAACAAAAAAAATGTGATGCTTTGATCACTCCTGCACAGCTAGAAGTTAACTAAAACGTCAATTCTTTATTTATATCAGTTAAAAAATATATAGATTAGGGCACAAACGTGGAACAAAACCAGTGCTCACGTGTTGTATCAGAAACAAATATTGATAAACCACAGGACAAAGAGAAAAAAACAAAAACAAAAATTGTGATGTGCACTGACAAACACTAAAAGCTCACTTATTAGGATATATAAATAATGGAGCTATTGTGTAATATCCATTAATTAGTCTCTTGGATATGAATCCTTGAATTGTGACTAAATAGTCAAAAAAAAATTTTAAGGATTGTTCCATAAATTGCTAGACTCCATTCTTTAATGTGTATAGATAATCATTTCCAGTTTTTAATTTCAACTGATGGTTAGCCACTCGACACATTTCCCCGCTGATATATAGCGGATCCTCAGGAGTTTTGAACGAAGTAAAGCTTTAATTATTAATAAAGTTCCACTATTACGTGATGAAAAAATAGTAGGAACTATTTTCAATCCAGTCACTTATCAAAGATAGATAAAGAGTCAGATTCTGAATCTCAAAGATGGATTATATGGGTAATGAAGCCCTAATCCTTAATTCAATATATTACTCGACTACAAAGACCAACTGTTCGAACTAACGGGCTAGAGGTTGACCGTAGTGATAAATAGATAGTATAATATGGGCTAGCGCATAAATTCCTCTTAGCGGAATAGGGCCAAGTGTAGGCTCAATATTTAGTTGCGCTAGGGGAGGTAGAAGGCTGATTAATATTCAGAATGTAATCCTGTATAGGATGTTGGAAACCATTAGCGCATAAACTCCTCTAAGCAGAATAAGGCCAGATATAGGCTCAATATTTAGACTGCCTAGGACAACTTAGTTGTGCTAGTGGAGGTAGATGGCTAATTAATATTCAAATTGTAATCCTGTATAGGATATTGGAAACCAATAGCGCATGGATACCATTGAGCAGAATCAGTCATTAATATGATAAAATGACTGAGGGCCAGAAATAGGCTCAGTATTTAAACTGACCAGGAAAGCTTAATTGCGCTAAGGGGATAAATAGCCAATTGAGACCCTAAATGAAATCCTATATAGGATATTGTAAGCCACTGTGTGGGATGAGATAGCCACCGCAGTGTGCACTTAGCCCAAGGAGGGGTCAAATTCAATAGGTGGATATTGCCCTCCAAGCTAGGGGTAGTGGTATTGATAGCCACTAGCACCTAGTCATTCCTGCCCAAGCTTAAGCTTTAATTGCTAAGTCTAAACCTCATCTTGTTCTATAACACCTCTAATCAAATAGATGTCCTGCCTAACATTTGTCAAACTGTTGGAAATAGGGACTAGAGAAAGGAAAGATGTTAAGAAAGAGACATAGCCTCCGGCCTGGATGGTAGGTCGGGGCATTAGGATTATGATGATTATACTGCAGTCTTAACTGGATTCTATCAAGCCTTGCCTATGGCCCCCGGAAGGCCCCGAGCTGCCATGAAAACCGCCTGGAAATCCAATCTCATCGTGGGGGACATCTTAAAGGGGTTGTCTCGCGAAAGCAAGTGGGGTTCAGCACTTCTGTATGGCCATATTAATGCACTTTGTAATGTACATCGTGCATTAATTATGAGCCATACAGAAGTTATTCACTTACCTGTTCCGTTGCTAGCGTCCCCGTCGCCATGGTGCCGTCTAATTTCAGCGTCTAATCGCCCGATTAGACGCGCTTGCGCAGTCCGGTCTTCTCCCTGGTGAATGGGGACGCTCGTGCCGGAGAGCTGGTCCTCGTAGCTCCGCCCCATCACGTGTGCCGATTCCAGCCAATCAGGAGGCTGGAATCGGCAATGGACCGCACAGAGCCCACGGTGCACCATGGGAGAAGACCCGCGGTGCATCGTGGGTGAAGATCCCGGCGGCCATCTTGCTAAGGTAAGGAAGAAGTCGCCGCAGAGCGGGGATTCGGGTAAGTACTAAATGTTTTTTTTTAACCCATGCATTAGGTTTGTCTCGCGCCGAACGGGGGGCCTATTGAATAAAAAAAAAAAACGTTTCAGTGCGGGACAACCCCTTTAAGGCTTCTCTCACATGGCGCTTTTTACCACTATTAACAAAATTTTGAATGCCATGTCAATCGTACATTAAATTTCCTATTGAAATCATTGGGACCTCGCAGACAAGCGTTCGATCGCGCCGCTGAACGGCGCTCTCTAGCGCCGTAAATAACGAGAGCTGTTCGCTCCATCTTTAGCCGTTTAACACACCTTATCACCATGATGGGGTATGCTAAAACAAGCTGTCGGTCAAAGGGAGCTGCGGCCATAAGCAAAAGTAAAATTGATGCGTTTTGTCCCTTTTGTGTGTGAGAGGAGCCTAAGTTTACAGTTAGGCCACTCTCATGACATACGCTTGTAAAACACTGTGTTTACTGTGTCTTCAGCTGCACTTTTATTGTGCTTTCAGCACAGTTATAAACGCAGCCAAGCAAGCTGATAATGCCAGAACTGGGAAAATGCAGTCAAAAACGTGATAACCACACTTAGCGCTGCTGAAAACACACCCCATTCATTTCAATAGGCAAAGCATTGTGTTTTGAAACGCATGAAGATAGAAAAGACATTGCTTGAAAAGCGCAGTGTTAAAATCACTGTGTTCTAACAACGTGTCTGAGATGCCCCATTGAAATAATGGTAGTGATTGACAGCGTTTAGCGCCGTGCTAAAAGCTCAGCGTTAAACACAGAAAAAAAACACCCGTGTGAGAGTGGTCTTAACTAAAACCCTCTAGTCCTTTTCTATGTCAGTGTTTCCCTTTTCAGTGTGTAATGGTGCAGAACCTTGTGCAGAACCTTGCATTTATCAGTATTTTCTGTCCAAAACTTTACTGCTATAGCCATTTTCTAGCGGGTTTTGTCCTCTCTTGTGTTAATTAGAATCCTAGAATGGTAGTTAAAAGGGACCTTCAGGGTCATCTGGTCCAACCCCCTGCTCAGTGCAGGATTCACTAAATCATCCCAAACAGATGTCTGTCCTGCCTTTGTTTGAACACTTCCATTGAAGGAGAACTCACCACCTCCCATGGTAACCTGTTCCACTAATTGATTTGACTGTCAGTTTTTTTTCTAATATCTAATTTGTGTCTCCTCCCTTTCAGTTTCATTCCATTGCTTCTAGTCTTTTCCTGTGCAAATGAGAATAGGGCTGATCCCTCTGCACTGACAGCCCTTCAGATATTTGTAGACCGCTATTAAAGGGGTTGTCCCGCGCCGAAACGGGTTTTTTTTTTATTCAATAGGCCCCCCCGTTCGGCGCGAGACAAACCCAATGCATGTGTTAAAAAAAAAAAAACGTTTAGTACTTACCCGAATCCCCGCGCTGCGGCGACTTCTTCCTTACCTTAGTAAGATGGCCGCCGGGATCTTCACCCACGATGCACCGCGGGTCTTCTCCCATGGTGCACCGTGGGCTCTGTGCGGTCCATTGCCGATTCCAGCCTCCTGATTGGCTGGAATCGGCACACGTGATGGGGCGGAGCTACGAGGACCAGCTCTCCGGCACGAGCGGCCCCATTCACCAGGGAGAAGACCGGACTGCGCAAGCGCGTCTAATCGGGCGATTAGACACTGAAATTAGACGGCACCATGGAGACGAGGACGCTAGCAACGGAACAGGTAAGTGAATAACTTCTGTATGGCTCATAATTAATGCACGATGTACATTACAAAGTGCATTAATATGGCCATATAGAAGTGTATAACCCCACTTGCTTTCGCGGGACAACCCCTTTAAGTCTCCTCTCAGCCTTATTTTTTGCAAGCTAAACATTCCCAGATCCTTTAACCTTTCCTCATAGGACATGATTTGCATACTGCTCACCATCTTGGTAACTCTTAACTTGCTCCAGTTTGTATGTCTTTTTTAAAGTGGGGTGCCCAGAACTGGACTCCATATTCCAGATGAGCTCTGACTAAGGGAGAATAGAGGGGAATAATTAGTTCATGTGATCTAGACTCTATGCTTCTCTAAATACATCCCAGAATTGTTTTTTTTTAAACTTCGTTTATTGACATATTGTGAAACAAATATTACATTTAGTTCTGTATACAATTTCCATTTGTTCTGTATCTTATGTCACATTATGGTTACATAACATTTTTCCTTGTTAACTTTGAACATTTGAAGAATAAAGCTAAAACTGTTAGTGCGTTTGGTTCGTTGTATGTTAATTTCTTCCTCATTTCCAACTAGATATCAAAATTCTACTTATTCGACTTGTATCGTGTTGTACGAGTCTATCCACATACTCCAAATTTTTCTGGGCATCCTCTGTGTTGGTAAATTACCTTTTCATAGGTTATTATAGTGTCCGCTAGTCTTTTCCATTGTGAAATGGAGGGCGGTCTCGTTGCCGTCCATCTCATAGCCACAGTCTTTCTGGCCATAAATAATATCTCCCTGATAAATATTTTATCGTAGTGTGTCCACGCCTCTTCATCTATCAATCCAAATATTGCTATTTTGGGGTCCATGACCCTTTGGGGTCTCGGCAGGAGCACAGACAAGAAGTTGAATACCTCTTCCCAGAAATTCTTTACATGATGACATTCCCACAATAGATGCCAAAAGTCGGCATTTGATTGATGACATCTGTGACATGTCGATGTATCTATTCTGCCCATTCTACTCAGTTGGACTGGTGTAAGATATGCCTGGTGTATCACATATAGTTGTATCAGTTTATTATTGACTGCCGGTGACACTAGTAGGTGCGATTCCATTGCTTCTTGCCAGTCTTCTGTGGTCAGAGTAGGGATATTAATCTTCCATTTGTCATAGACTGATAATGGTTCGTGATCCATTTTTGCTGATAATAGGTGCGTGTAGATTATCGATATCAGTCCCTTAGGCCCCTGTGTTTTAAGGACGCCTACTGTTGGGTACTTAGAGATTCTAACAGATTCTGGTGGAAATTGGGCATTTAGGGTGTGTCTTAGTTGAAAGTATCTAAATAATTGTAATTTCGGCATTTGTAACTTTTCCCGTAATTGTGTGTAGGATAACATTATGTTGTCTTCATATATGTCCCCCAATACCTGCACTCCTAAAGAAGTCCAATATTTTGTATCTTGTAGTGATGGCAGAGTGGGGTTTCCCCACAGAGGGGTGTCAGTCATTATATCCGTAAACTGTTGGATCTCCTTGGCCATATGCCACACCAACTGGGCCAGTCGATGTATAGGTAGTAATTTAGATGGTTTTGTATATTCTTGGTGTTCCAGGAATCCGATTAAGTTTCGTCCCGCTACCTCGCTGGCTAGATATTAGTCAGTCAGTGGCAATTCCCCCTTGGTGAACCAGGGACGCAGATTTCGCAGTTGGCCCGATAAATAGTATAATTTAAAATTAGGCAATGCCATTCCTGCCTGTTTCTTAGATATTTGCAATTTAGCAAGTCCCAATTTAGATCTGGACTGGCCCCAAATAAAGCAAATGATCAAGGAGTTTAATGTTTGAAAAAATTTCTTTGGTACTTTAACCGGCATATGCTGTAAGCAGTATAGGCATTTGGGCTGGATTACCATTTTTATCAAATTTACTCGCCCAGCCACCAAGAGAGAGCGAGTCTGGACCAAATCTTGACTTTAGCACTTATTGATTCATATAACGGATCTATATTTTCGACTAGGGTGTTTTCATGATCTTGTACTATGTTGACTCCTAGATATTTAAATTTTGTCACTTCTGATAATCCACTGGAAAGTACACTTGGGATCGTGACGGGGTCTTGGGCTATATACATTGTTGCTGACTTAGACCAATTTATGTATAGTCTGGAATATTTGGAGAAACAGTTTATTATTTCTAGGGCTTGTGGGAATGAGTGTTCAGGGTTGCAGAGATATAGGATCATATCGTCTGCATATAGTCCAATTTTACTTTCTCTGCCCTCCCATTGCACTGTTGTTACAGCAGGGGTGTTACGCAGGCGGATGGCTAATGCTTCTATTGCTATTGCAAATAGAGCTGGGGATAGTGGACGTCCCTGGCGTGTTCCCTGTGATAGCGGGAATTGCCTTGATGGTATACCGTTAACTATCACGTTTGCCATAGGTGACTTATATAATAACTTAATCCATCCCAAAAATCGTGGCCCAAAGCCGAAACAGGTCAAGCAAGCTTCTAGAAAATTCTATTCCAGTGAATCGAATGTTTTCTTTGTGTCTAAAGATGCTATTGCCCAGGGTTTATTATATTTTCTGCCTAACTGTACTATTGTTTGTGTCCTACGTATGTTAATCAGAGTCGATTTTCCGGGCATGAACCCTTTTGGTCCCCATGGATTATAGATATTACTCTCTTTAGTCTAGTAGCTAATATCTTAGTCAGAATTTTATAATCAACATTGAGCAATGATATAGGTCTATATGAATCGCATTCAGTTGGGTCTTTACCTGGTTTTATCAATACTATTATTGATGCCTCATAGAATGAGGGCGGAAGAGAATTTTCTCTATATCCTTGTAGAACGTCGTATAGAATTGGTGCTAACTGGCCTATATATTTCCCGTATGCCTCCAGAGGGATGCCATCTGGTCCGCGGGATTTATTTAACAACATTTGTTCTATAGCTTGTTGGACTTCCTCTATGTCAATTGGGGCCTCTAGTAATTCCACCTGTTCTAGTGTTAGGGTTGGGAAAATTATGTCTTTCAAATAGTCTAGATTCTCGATTACTGATTTGTTGTTTGAGGAGGTATACAGATTAGTGTAGTATTCTTTGACTCTAGTTACAATGGATTGGGCCTCTGTCAGCAACTGGCCATCCGTCGCTTTAATTTTAAGTACGAAGTTAGATTGCCCATTCTGTTTAATCAAATTAGCCAATAGCTGGCTGGACTGATTGCCCATTTCAAAAAAATATTGTTTTGTAAAGAAAAGTTTCCTTTTACTTTTTACGTGTAGCTGGTGTTTGTATTGGCGAATCAGTCCTAACCATTGCATTTTTTTGGTGTCTGTGGGATTCGTAATATATTGCTTTTCAGCGTCAGTTACTTGCTGTTATATCATAAGATCGGCCTGTGAGGTTGTTCTTTTAAAGGGGTTGTCCCGCAGCGAAATGCAATTTTTTTTTTCAACCTACCCCCGCATTCTGCCCCGTTAAAATCAATACCGTTTGTAATTTAAAAAAAAAAATCGCATACCTCCTTCCCAGTTCACGCAGCATCTTCTTTTCAAACACTCCATTATATCCCCTCTGCTAAAAAAACCAACCCTGGACCCGACTAATGCTGCCAACTACCGACCCGTCTCAAACCTCCCCTTTATCTCCAAATTACTGGAACGCCTGGTCTACTCCCGCCTTACTCGCTTTCTCTCTGACAACTCGCTCCTCGACCCCCTCCAGTCTGGTTTCCGCTCTCTACACTAGACCGAAACTGCCCTTACAAAAGTAACAAATGACCTGATGACTGCAAAGTCGAGAGGTGATTACTCCCTACTAATCCTCCTTGACCTGTCTGCTGCATTTGACACTGTCGACCATAACCTCCTTCTCACTATGCTCCACTCTATTGGTCTAAAGGATACTGCTCTCTCCTGGTTCTCTTCCTACCTCTCTGACCGCTCTTTCAGTGTCTCCTTTGCTGGTTCTATCTCTGCTCCACGTCCTCTCGCTGTTGGGCTACCCCAGGGCTCGGTCCTTGGTCCCCTTCTTTTCTCAATCTATACTGCCCCAATTGGACAAACCATCCACAGATTTGGCCTCCAATACCATCTCTACGCTGATGACACCCAACTATACACCTCCTCTCGTGAGATCTCTGGACCATTCCTCCAAAATATCACCGACTGTCTGTCCGCTGTCTCTAACACTATGTCCTCCCTTTTTCTCAAACTAAACCTCTCTAAAACTGACCTCCTTGTCTTTCCACCTTCTAACCGACCTCCCCTCAACATCTCCATTCCAGTGTCTGGCACCATCATAACCCCCAGACAGCATGCCCGATGCTTTGGGGTCACACTGGACTCTGACCTCTCCTTTGCCCCCCATATCCAATCTCTGGCCCAAACATGCCACATGCACCTCAGAAATATTGCTAAAATACGTCCGTTCCTAACCACGGACACGCTAAAGACGCTCGTGGTTGAGCTCATCCACTCCCGGCTTGACTACTGCAACTTGCTACTCATTGGCCTCCCCCGCACTAGACTCGCTCCACTCCAATCCATACTAAATGCAGCAGCTAGACTCATTTTTCTATCCAGTCGTTATTCAGACGCCTCTGCATTATGCCAGTCGCTGCATTGGCTGCCCATCCACTGCAGAACTAAATTTAAACTCCTCTACCTCACTCACAAAGCTCTGCATGGCGCTGCGCCACCATACATCGCCTCCCTACTGTCAGTATACCACCCAGCGCGCTCACTACGATCGGCTAACACCCTCAGACTAAACACCCCTGTAATACGAACCTCTCATGCTCGCCTACAGGACTTCACTAGAGCAGCACCCATCCTCTGGAATGCTCTACCCCAAGGCATCCGGACAATTCCCGATGCACAAAATTTCAGACGTGCCTTAAAAACGCACCTCTTCAGGGAAGCATACCAAATCTCCTGACCTAGTCCCTCGCCCCTCCCTATGGTGCTCCACCCTGTTTGCCTTCATATAAATGATCTGTACATAAAATTTCCTATTGCCTGTGTTCCCCAACCCCTGCACCTCCTGTACCACCCCCAACCCATTTGCGTCTAACCCAATGTATCTCACATTGTAATTGTTGCAATTGTTGTATTATTTTGCATTTATCCATGCCTGAAAGCGCTGCGGAATAAGTTGGCACTATACAAATAAAGATTATTATTATTATTTTAAAGATGGCCGCCGGTCCTTTCCCAATGATGCACCGCGGTTTTCTCCCATGGTGCACCGCGGGTCTTCTCCCATGGTGCACCATGGGCTCTGTGCGTTCCATTGCCGATTCCAGCCTCCTGATTGGCTGGAATCGGCACATGTGACGGGGCGGAGCTACGCGATGACGCGTAGAAGGGGGCGGGGCCAGAATGCCGCTCGTGCCCAGACCGACCAGAAGGGAGAAGACCCTTCTGCGCAAGCGCGTCTAATCGGGTGATTAGACACTGAAATTAGACGGAGCCATGGAGACGGGGACGCCAGCAACGGAGTGGGTAAGTGAATAACTTCTGTATGGCTCATATTTAATGCACGATGTATATTACAAAGTGCATTAATATGGCCATACAGAAGTGTATAACCCCACTTGCTTTCGCGGGACAACCCCTTTAATGTATGATACTGCTGATCTAAAGCAGCCTCTAAGATATGCTTTCATCGTATCCTACTTTAATGTTTCTTGTGTTTCTCTTTCGTGTATTTGATGAAACACGTTTATTTGGTCTGGGATTCTGTCTTGTGTTCCCATCAGCTTCAACCAGAAGGGATTGAGCTTCCAAGCAGGAGTGAAATACTGCCCTGGAAATTTTAATGTAAGCAGGATCGGGTTATGATCCGATGCTCCTCTAGGACCATGTGTTATTGACGTTAAGTATGGAGTAAGTGTTGATGATCCAAATATGTAGTTTATCCAGGATAAGGATCCTCTACCCGGGGAGTGGCATGTATATTTGCAGATATCTGGGTGTTTAAAGCGCCACAAGTCAATCCACCCCACCCCATTGAACATCTGTTTCATTGGAGAGTCACGCATGGTCAGGGATGTCTGTTGTATGGCAAATCTGTCTTTTACAGGATCCATAACTTGATTAAAATCTCCCATGCATATGATCTCTGCCAGTGGGTATTGATGTGCGAACATGACCGCCCCTTGTAGCACATGCATATTATCGTGTGTGGGGGAATAGATGCATAAAATAACGTATTGTTTGGCGTTAAATCTCGGCATATACAAAAACAAATCGTCCCTCTGCGTCTCTACGGGTGTTTATCGGGTTCCAACATAAAGTACGGTGAACCAAAAGAGAAACGCCCCTAGAATAAGAGGTGTGTAGAGAGTGACAGGACCATTAAATTCATGGCTTTTTTAGATATTCTGTCTTGTCTGGAATTAGGTGTGTCTCCTGTAGACCAATGATGTGGGGGTTGCATTGTCTGATATGGGAAAATACTGCTGATCTTTTAGCTGGGGTACCTAGTCCTTGCACATTCCAAGTCATACATTTCAATTACATCTATATTTACCATTTTTTATAGTAGGATAGCACTAGAGATGAGCGAGCACCAAAATGCTCGGGTGCTCGTTACTCGGGACGAAATTTTCACGATGCTCGAGGGTTCGTTTCGAGTAACGAACCCCATTGAAGTCAATGGGCGACCCGAGCATTTTTGTATATCGCCGATGCTCGCTAAGGTTTCCATTTGTGAAAATCTGGGCAATTCAAGAAAGTGATGGGAACGACACAGCAACGGATAGGGCAAGCGAGGGGCTACATGTTGGGCTGCATCTCAAGTTCCCAGGTCCCACTATTAAGCCACAATAGCGGCAAGAGTGCCCCCCCCTCCCAACAATTTTTACATCTGAAAAGCCCTCATTAGCAATGCATACCTTAGCTAAGCACCACACTACCTCCAACAAAGCACAATCACTGCCTGCATGACACTCCGCTGCCACTTCTCCTGGGTTACATGCTGCCCCCCCTCCCCCCCCCCGCACGACCCAGTGTCCACAGCGCACACCAAAGTGTCCCTGCGCAGCCTTCAGCTGCCCTCATGCCACACCACCCTCATGTCTATTTATAAGTGCGTCTTCCATGAGGAGGAACCGCAGGCACACACTGCAGAGGGTTGACACGGCTAGGCAGCGACCCTCTTTAAAAGGGGCGGGGCGATAGTCCACAATGCTGTACAGAAGCAATGAGAAATCCAATCCTGTGCACCTCCAACAGGAGCTGCACACGTGGGCATAGCAATGGAGAACCTATGTGCCACACACTATTCATTCTGTCAAGGTGTCTGCATGCCCCAGTCAGACCGCGTTTTTTTATAAATAGTCACAGGCAGGTACAACTCCGCAATGGGAATTCCGTGTGCACCCACAGCATGGGTGGCTCCCTGGAACCCACCGGCTGTGCATAAATTTATCCCGTTGCAGTGCCCTGGACAGCAGAGCTAACGTCAGATTAAATGCAGGTGGGCTTCGGCCCACACTGCATGCCCCAACCTGACCGGAGTTTTTAATTCATAGACACAGGCAGGTACAACTCCCTCTTGTGAAGTCCCTGTGGACCGACAGCATGGGTGGGTGCCAGGAAGCCACCGGCGGTACATAAATATATCCCATTGCAGTGCCCAGCACAGCTGAGGTAATGTCATGTTTAATGCAAGTGGGCTTCGGCCCACACTGCATGCCCCAGTCAGACTGGGGTTCTTTAGAAGTGGACACCTGCAGTTACAACTCCGTGTGGACCGACAGCATGGGTGGGTGCCAGGAAGCCACCGGCGGTACATAAATATATCCCATTGCATTGCCCATCACAGCTGAGGTAATGTCATGTTTAATGCAGGTGGGCTTCGGCCCACACTGCATGCCCCAGTCAGACTGGGGTTCTTTAGAAGTGGACACATGCAGTTACAACTCCGTGTGGACCGACAGCATGGGTGGGTGCCAGGAACCCACCGGCGGTACATAAATATATCCCATTGCAGTGCCCAGCACAGCTGATGTAACGTCAGCTTTAATGCAGGTGGGCAAAAAATTAATTGGATTACACTGTAGGCAAGGTCCCCAAAAAATTGGTGTACCAACAGTACTAATGTACTTTAGAAAAATTGCCCATGCCCAACCAAGAGGGCAGGTGAAACCCATTAATCGCTTTGGTTAATGTGGCTTAATTTGTAACTAGGCCTGGAGTCAGCCCAGTTAAAATAAAAATTGGTTCAGGCGCAAGTTTCAACGCTTTAATGAGCATTGAAACATATAAAAATTGTTTACAAAAATTATATGACTGAGCCTTGTGGGCCTAAGAAAAATTGCCAGTTCGGCGTGATTACGTGAGGTTTCAGGAGGAGGAGCAGGATGAATATAATACACAGATTGATGAAGCTAAAAGGTCCCCGTTTTTGATGGTGATAGAGAACGATGCTTCCATCCGCGGGTGCAGCCTACGTATTGTTTAGGTACCAATGCTGTCCGCTGGTGCAGCCTACGTATTGTTTAGGTATCGCTGCTGTCCGCTGGTGGAGAAGAAAAGTCTGGGGAAATCCAGGCTTTGTTCATCTTTATGAGTGTAAGCCTGTCGGCACTGTCGGTTGACAGGCGGGTACGCTTATCCGTCATGATTCCCCCAGCCGCACTAAACACCCTCTCTGACAAGATGCTAGCCGCAGGACAAGCAAGCACCTCCAGAGCATAGAGCGCGAGTTCAGGCCACGTGTCCAGCTTCGACACCCAGTAGTTGTAGGGGGCAGAGGCGTCACGGAGGACGGTCGTGCGATCGGCTACGTACTCCCTCACCATCCTTTTACAGTGCTCCCGCCGACTCAGCCTTGACTGGGGAGCGGTGACACAGTCTTGCTGGGGAGCCAGAAAGCTGTCAAAGGCCTTAGAGAGTGTTCCCCTGCCTGTGCTGTACATGCTGCCTGATCTCCGCGCCTCCCCTGCTACCTGGCCCTCGGAACTGCGCCTTCTGCCACTAGCGCTGTCGGATGGGAATTTTACCATCAGCTTGTCCGCCAGGGTCCTGTGGTATAGCATCACTCTCGAACCCCTTTCCTCTTCGTGTATGAGAGTGGAAAGGTTCTCCTTATACCGTGGGTCGAGCAGTGTGTACACCCAGTAATCCGTAGTGGCCAGAATGTGTGTAACGCGAGGGTCACGAGAAAGGCATCCTAACATGAAGTCAGCCATGTGTGCCAGGGTACCTGTACGCAACACATGGCTGTCTTCACTAGGAAGATCACTTTCAGGATCCTCCTCCTCCTCCTCAGGCCATACACGCTGAAAGGATGACAGGCAAGCAGCATGGGTACCCTCAGCAGTGGGCCAAGCTGTCTCTTCCCCCTCATCCTCCTCCCCCTCCTCCTCCTCCTCCTCCTCCTCCTCCTCCTCAACGCGCTGAGATATAGACAGGAGGGTGCTCTGACTATCCAGCGACATACTGTCTTCCCCCGCCTCTGTTTCTGAGCGCAAAGCGTCTGCCTTTATGCTTTGCAGGGAACTTCTCAAGAGGCATAGCAGAGGAATGGTGACGCTAATGATTGCAGCATCGCCGCTCACCATCTGGGTAGACTCCTCAAAGTTTCCAAGGACCTGGCAGATGTCTGCCAACCAGGCCCACTCTTCTGTAAAGAATTGAGGAGGCTGACTCCCACTGCGCCGCCCATGTTGGAGTTGGTATTCCACTATAGCTCTACGCTGCTCATAGAGCCTGGCCAACATGTGGAGCGTAGAGTTCCACCGTGTGGGCACGTCGCACAGCAGTCGGTGCACTGGCAGATTAAACCGATGTTGCAGGGTGGCAGCGTTCGTGTGGGACTTGTGGAAATGTGCGCAGAGTCGGCGCACCTTTCCGAGCAGGTCTGACAAGCGTGGGTAGCTTTTCAGAAAGCACTGAACCACCAAATTAAAGACGTGGGCCAGGCATGACACGTGCGTGAGGCTGCAGAGCCGCCACCAGGTTACGGCCGTTGTCACACGACCATGCCCGGTTGGAGGCTCAGCGGCGCAAGCCAGCGGTCGGTCTGCTCTGTCTGACCCTGCAGCAGTTCGTGGGCTGTGTGCCTCTTCTCTCCTAAGCTGAGTAGTTTCAGCACGGCCTGCTGACGCTTGCCCACCGCTGTGCTGCCGTGCCGCGCGACACCGACTGCTGGCGACGTGCTGCTGCTGACACATCTTGATTGCGAGACAGAGGTTGTGTAGGAGGAGGAGGAGGAGGGGGGTTTAGTGGAGGAAGCATACACCGCCGCAGATACCCCCACCGAGCTGGGGCACGCAATTCTGGGGGTGGGTAGGACGTGAGCGGTCCCAGGCTCTGACTCTGTCCCAGCCTCCACTAAATTCACCCAATGTGCCGTCAGGGAGATATAGTGGCCCTGCCTGCCTGTGCTTGTCCACGTGTCCGTTGTTAAGTGGACCTTGGCAGTAACCGCGTTGGTGAGGGCGCGTACAATGTTGCGGGAGACGTGGTCGTGCAGGACTGGGACGGCAGATCGGGAAAAGTAGTGGCGACTGGGAACTGAGTAGCGCGAGTCCGCGGCCGCCATCATACCTTTGAAAGCCTCCGTTTCCACAACCCTATACGGCAGCATCTCCAGGCTGATAAATTTGGCTATGTGCACGTTTAACGCTTGAGCGTGCGGGTGCGTGGCGGCGTACTTGCGCTTGCGCTCCAACACTTGCGCTAGCGACGGCTGGACGGTGCGCTGAGAGACATTGGTGAATGGGGCCGAGGTCAGCGGAGTTGAGGGTGTGGGTGCAGGCCAGGAGACGGTAGTGCCTGTGTCCTGAGAGGGGGGTTGGATCTCAGTGGCAGGTTGGGGCATAGGGGGAGAGGCAGCAGTGCAAACCGGAGGCGGTGAACAGCCTTCGTCCCACCTTGTGGGGTGCTTGGCCATCATATGTCTGTGCATGCTGGTGGTGGTGGCTCCCCGGCTGATCTTGGCGCGACAAAGGTTGCACACCACTGTTCGTCGGTCGTCTGCACTCTCAGTGAAAAACTGCCAGACCTTTGAGCACCTCGGCCTCTGCAGGTTGGCATGGCGCGAGGGGGCGCTTTGGGAAAGAGTTGGTGGATTATTCGGTCTGGCCCTGCCTCTACCCCTGGCCACCGCACTGCCTCTTCCAACCTGCCCTGCTGCTGCACTTGCCTCCCCCTCTGAAGACCTGTCCTCAGTAGGCGTAGCAAACCAGGTGGGGTCAGTCACCTCATTGTCCTGCTGCTCTTCCTCCGAATCCTCTGTGCGCTCCTCCCTCGGACTTACTCCAATTACTACTACCTGAGTGATAGACAACTGTGTCTCATCGTCATCGTCCTCCTCACCCACTGAAAGCTCTTGAGACAGTTGCCGCAAGTCCCCAGCCTCATCCCCCGGACCCCGGGAACTTTCCAAAGGTTGGACATTGGTCACGACAAACTGCTCCGGTGGGAGAGGAACCATTGCTGGCCATTCTGGGCAGGGGCCCGGGAACAGTTCCTGGGAGTCTGCCTGCTCCTCAGAATGTGTCATTGTAATGGAGGAAGGAGGAGCAGCAGCCAGAGGATTCAGAGTTGCAGCAGTGGACGGCGCAGAATTCTGGGCTGTCGATAGATTGCTGGATGCACTTTCTGCTATCCACGACAGGACCTGCTCACACTGCTCATTTTCTAATAAAGGTCTACCGCGTGGACCCATTAATTGTGAGATGAATGTGGGGACGCCAGAAACGTGCCTCTCTCCTAATCCCGCAGCAGCCGGCTGGATCAGGAGCTCGGCCTGTGCCCACACCCTGACTTGGGCCTCTGCATCCTCGCCCGCGTCCACGTCCTCTAGGCCTACCCCTACCCCTCAGCATGCTGTATTACCAGTAGTGCAGAAACAGAACGCTGTAATTAAATGTGCCGCTTATTGGCCTGTGGTTGGAGGCTGACTTCCCTTACGGAACGCACAGCAGAGCCAGGAAACAATTTTGCGCACGCCTGTAGTGAGACGTAGGTGCGTATGACTGAGCTAGTGGAATTCACAGCGCAGAAGCAGTCAAGTGGCCAAATCCAGTAGTAGGCCTTAAGTATTTTGCTTCTATTTTTTTAAAATGCTGAGCTGATACAGCAGACAGATACTGTAGGCAGCGTATAATATTATGTATACTGTTTCCCTCTGGCGGGATGACGGCGGTGATGTAACAGAGACAGCAGACCCAGGAAACAATTTTGCGCAAGCCTGCTGTAACGCTTAGCTGCGAATTAATTAGGACTACTACCCCCAGCAGACACGCAGTAAACTGAAGACGGTCACAGGCAGCCCAAAAATAGTATTTTTCCCCAATTTTTTTGAAAAAGCCCACTGCCTACATAGCATGGATATCTCTTTCCCTGCCTCACCAGTACTGGCCCTATACTCTGTACAATGACTGCAGACTGAGGACGCAATGCTCTGCACGCCCGATATACAAAAAAAAAAAATTGTGCAACACTGCTAAAAGCAGCCTCAACAGTACTGCACACGGTCAGATGTGGCCCTAAGAAGGACCATTGGGGTTCTTGAAGCCTAAAATCGCTCCTAACGCTCTCCCTATAGCAGCTCCGGCATCAGCAGCACTTTCCTTGATCTCTGTCAGAATGCATCTGTGGCGAGCCGCGGGAGGGGCCGATTTATATACTCGGGTGACACCTGATCTCGCCAGCCACTCACTGCAGGGGGGTGGTATAGGGCTTGAACGTCGCAGGGGGAAGTTGTAATGCCTTCCCTGTCTTTCTATTGGCCAGAAAAGTGTGCTAACGTCTCAGAGATGAAAGTGAAAGTAACTCGAACATCGCGTGGTGCTCACCTCTAGTAACGAGCATCTCGAACACGCTAATACTCGAACGAGTATCAAGCTCGAGGAATATAAATACAAAAACACATCTATAGTTAACATAACTTAAATCAACAAAAACAGCTTATGCAGCTAATAATGGATTTTACCAGAATATCCGCGAATTATCAAACGATTTTTCTATTCCTCCTTCCTCACTCCTGCTCTATAATACTAAACATTTGTTATAGACACTCTAGTATTCAATAAATGAAGGGGGGACCTCGGCCGAGATCCAACGGACCTCAATTTGGGCGTACGTTTTCAGCTTGTCAATTATTATTCATGTGCTCTATCTGAAGTCGACCGTTGTTCCCCCTCCCACCCTTAGACCGCATGAGTATCAAATATAACATTTCTCCCCTTTACCTCCCATCATAAATCAGTATCTAGCAACTTAGATTTCTTCTTCTGCAGGGATAACCAAATATTGTCTCTATTGGGGGCTTCCTGTTTTCCTCTCTTCTTCACGTGTGTGTAATATTGATAGTCTCACTCCTTTAATCTTTCGTTTGTTTTTGAGCTGGATGCATACGTAGCCATTCCCCTGCTTTCTCAGGTGTATGCAAAAACACTGCTTTCCCCTCTGAAACGATTCGCAGCCTTGCCGGATATGCCATGGAATATGGAATTTCTTGTTGTTTAGATTTCTTTTTTAATTCTATGAATGTGGCTCGTTGTTTCTGCAATTCAGCCGAAAAATCAGGGAATATTGACACCACTGCATTATTGTGTGTAATGGGACTTTTTAGTCTCGCTTGTCTCAGAGCAATATCTCTGTCCCGGCAATTATGGAGACGTGCCAATAGTGGTCTTGGGGGGTGCACCTGGTGCAGGTGGTTTTGTTGGTACTCTATGGGCTCTTTCAACTGCGAACATAGGTGTAAATACGTCTTCTCCTAGTGTTGATTTTAACCATTGTAGGAAAGTTTCAGGAGATGAGCCTTCCGCTCTCTCAGGGAGGCCGATAATACGGATATTGTTTCGTCGTAGATGATTTTCCAAATCGTCCATTTTGGAGTGGCATAAATCGGCTTTTTGGGTTGCTGTTTGCACTTTAGCTGTAAGCTGCTGTATCCTATCCTCCACGGTAGAAACCCTCTCTTCCACCTCATTAAGACGTTCTCTCACATTTTGTAGATCTTGGCGGATCAAATTAACGTCTATTTTAATCTCTTCAATTTTCCCTGTCAGGGATGTTTTACAGGCATTAATAGCCTCTAGTAGCTGGCGCAGTGTTGGTTCAGATTCTTGCTCTTGCTCTGGTTCTGTATCAGTATTTTTGGCTTTAGCAGGTGTAGATTTAGCCATTTTATGTGGTATTTCAGAGCTATCGGTCCTTGCAAAGTCTTTTAGTTTATCAATTGCGGGATTGTTTTTTGCACGTGTGCTCATGACTATCGATAGTTAGTATCTTGTATCTGTATTTGTAAGGTTATACCTTCTGAACTTTGATATTATGGATATCTGAGCAGAGTTCGTATCTTCATAAGGTTCTTTTATAGAGAGAGAGAACTTATACAGTCCGTTTGTATATTGTAGTATATGCGGTAGAGTTGCTTATCTTATATCTCCAGATATTATATTTCTTTTAGAGCTGTTGCTCTCTGTGGTCAGCCTGTCTGTACACTGAGTTATACTGTATTGTGCCTTGTAGCTTGCTTTGTGGGGTAGTATTTCACTTTAAAGCAGCTCCTCTGTGTCCCTGCTTTGATGTTGCTTCTTTCTGAGGGTATTTCCTTTATATTAGCATTTATGATAGATAGATAGATATAGATATAGAGATGGATCGAGATGGATGGATGGAGAGAGATGGATGGATGGATGGAGAGAGATGGATGGATGGAGAGAGAGATATGAGTAGGGGTGGCTTCTGTGCCATATATTGCCTGTTTTTAATATCCCTCTATGGTCAGATGACTTGTGGGGTGGTTAAGCAGGGATTCTTGTTTTACTGTATGCCTCCTTTCCTGCGCTCTCTCTCTGCCCCTGTGTAATGGCGGCGCCTCTTGTTGTGGCTCCGTCTCTGTTAATGGCGGCCGTCTTTACTTAGAAGGTGTTAGCTGCGGGGGGTGTCTGCCAGGAGGAATTCCGGCTTTCAACACTTTCTGTCTGTCGGCACATATCTGACTTGCAGCAGGGTGATCTCAGTCCTGCCAGCTGCCCCCTCCCCCGTGTACCTTTCTCCTTCTCGCTGCCACTGGCACTCTGGCTCCGGGGCCTCAGGTGTGCCTCAGCTCTCCTCTCCGCCGCTGCCGTCGGGTGCTGCTTCTCCTGCTCGCCTCGCCGATCTTCTTCCGGTCGGGCGCCAAGGAGGTGAGTTGCACAGGACTGCTTGGTCCCAGCGGAATCTCCGCCGCGGCTCAGGTCTATCTCCGCTGGCCTTCGGATCGGGCTGTCTTTGGTAGCGGGGCTTTGTGCGTTCTGGCACTGCTGGCCACTGGAGCTAGCAGGGAGGTCTTTAGTGCCTTCAGGAGCTTTTTTACGGTCCTGTGGTGTATCTTGTTGCAGGATTTTGCCAGGATTTGGAGCGTCTTTGTGGGAACTTAGCTCAGTTGCGTCTGGCCATCTTGCTTGCTAGCCACGCCCCCCCACATCCCAGAATTGTGTTTGCCTTTTTGGCAGCTGCATCACATTGTTGACTCATGTTCAGTCTATGATCTATTAGTATACCCAAGTCTTTTTCACATGTGCTGCTGTTTGGCCTAATTCCTCCCATTTTGTATGTGCTTTTTTCCTTTTTCTTACCCAGATGTAGGACTTTGCATTTCCCTCTGTTAAATACCATTCTGTTAGTTGCCGCCCACTGTTCAAGCTTTGCAAGATCTTTTTGAATACTCTCCCTCTCTTCCCTAGTGTTAGCTAACGTCCTAGCTTTGTGTTGTTGGCAAAGTTTATCTGTTTCCCATTAATTCCCTCCTCCAGATCATTTATGAAAATGTTGGACAACACTGGGTCTAGGACAGAGCCTCGTGGTACCCCACTTGATACATTCTACCACTTGGATGTGCAGCCATTTATGACCACTCTTTGCATAAGATCACTCAGCCAGTTGTGAATCCACCTTACAGTTGCCTTGTGAATCCCATATTTGGTCATTTTTTCAATAAATATGGTATGAGATACTTTGTCAAATGCTTTACTAAAGTCCAAATATAGTACATCAACCGCCTTTTTCCTGATCAACCTAGTCGGTAATTCTGTCATAGAAGGAAATTAGATTTGTCTGCAATGATTTGTTTGTTACAAACCCATGCTGGTTCTGTTTAATTACTCCATTTTTATCCAAGTACTTGCATTCATGCTGTTTAATAATTTGTTCAAAGAGCTTCCCTGGTATAGAAGTCAGGCTCACAGACTTGTAGTTTCCTGGATCGAACATCTTCCCTTTTTTGAAGATGGGGACAACATTAATTTTTATAGTTCCTTATCATGTGCAAATATTGATATTTTACTCCACAATCCCGCTATGAAGTTGTTAATATAGTATTAATACGTATAGAGCTGTGACTGGCTGAGATTGGTTCATCAAGCGCTGCAGTGATTGGCTGAGCCACGGCACTCGAGTGCTGATCAAAGCCAGCCCTACCTGGAAGCAGGATTTTTGAACCCCCTTACCAGGAAGAGGTGCTTAAGAACTACAAACAAGTGTAGCTAGCCCTTATTTCCAGGGTAGGGCTTATATTTCAAGCCCCCCCCCCCCCCCGCCCCCCGAAAATCCCGGCAAAAGAGCTCTAAATATCGTCACAAGAAAACGCAGCGATATTGCACAGAATACAGCTATGATTTTCTTGCGGCGATATCACTGTCGCCCATGTGAAAGAGGCCTAACTGGTGAAAATTAACTTCTACCTCGTCGGGTTTTTTTGGCCTTCCTTTGGATCAACATTGGTGGCAAATAGACTGAATTGGATGGAAATATACATGTTTTTCGTTCTTACATACTATGTTACCTGAGAGAGTGAATAAATATAATGTATCTTGATTTTACTGAAGCTTTTGATACTGTGCTGCATAATAGGTTGGTACATAAAATGAGAATGCTTAGTCTGGAAAAAGTGGGTAACTGGTTCACTGAGAATAAGCTTTCTCTGTTTTCTAACATATATGCTTAGTGGGTCACCTTTACTATTGGGTACCACTTGGGTCATTATTGTGCCTTATTCTTTGTAATATAACAACGACCTAGCAGAGGGATTGCACAGTATAATATCATTTTTTACAGACGATACTAAATTGTGTGAAGTAGTTAGCATTAGAGGACATTATACTTTTAAAAAGGGATCTACATAAGTTGGAAGCTTAGCTAGAATAGTGGTAGATTTGGTTTAACTGATAAATATAAGGTTCTGGACATAGGAAGGGGAACTGCATGTCACAATTACATACTAAATGGGAAACCATTGGGTAAAACTGATAGTAAACTGGAGCAACCAGTATCAGGCAGCTACTGCTATGGCAAATGGAATAATGGGGTGCACATGACGAGAACATTGTTTTTCCATTTTACAATTCAAAGGTCAGACTGCACCTGGAATATTGTGTATGCTTTTGGGCACCAATGCAGAAGAAAGATTTACTGAAGCTTGAATGGATACAAAGAAGGGTAATTAAAGTAATAAATGAAATGGTAGGACTACTGCACTCAGAGAGATGATCAAAATGAGGGGTTCACAGAATAGACTGTTAAGGGGAGACCTAACACATATATATAAATATATGAAGGGTCAATGCCAAGCTCTCTTCCCTCATCTCTTCATACCCCCTTATTAGTTAGAGGAAAAAAAAGTTTCTATGCCAACATAGAAGGGGGTACTTGGTTGTAAGAGCAGTGAGACTATGGAAGACCTGAGGAAGTTTTCAGAATGAATTTACAGAAAGACTTCAAAAGCGACCTTGATACCTTTCTTGAGTACAGCAATATATTTTCAGCCTTTACAAACTATTATGTTAAAAAAAAAAAAAAAATTGTTTTGACGATCAGCTGAAAAAGAGAACCTGTTCTTTTTTTTTTTTTTTTCCCAAAACTTTCCTTCTCACCATTATTTTTGTTTTTGCTTATACAGTGAATTCATGGTGGAAGAACACAAGTTGCAAAAAGAAAAAATCCAAGAGGATTATAATGACAAGTACTGGGATCAAAGATACACTATTGTGCAACAGCAGATTCCATCGTTCCTTCAGAAGGTTGCAGACAAGATCCTTAGTACAGGTAACAGGAGGATACATTTTAAACTGACCAGATTTTTGGCTTTACATTTGATTTGAATGCCACCAGATCTGCAAAAGATAAGTGACAGTAGTTTCTCTATTAAACGTATTGATCATTTCTTTACCAGGTAAATACCTTAATGTAGTCCGAGAGTGTGGTCGTGATGTCACTTGTCCTGATGCCAAGGAAATCATATACACACTTAAGGAACGTGCCTATGTTGAACAGATTGAGAAGGCTTATGGCTATGCCAGCAAAGTACTTTTGGATTTTTTGATGGAGGAGAAGGAGTTGGTTGCTCATCTTCGGTATGTGAACATTTATAGTATACAGTTGCAGTCATAATAATTCAACCCCCATTGCTAATTACATTTATTTTTGCAGACTTCCAAGCTATTAGAGGTTTGCAAAAACCAAACCAGAAAGATCAATTTAGCCCCTTAGTGACCAGGCCAAATTTTGGAAATCTGAAATGTGCCACTTTAACATAGAATAACTCCGTAAGGGTTTTACATATCCAAGTGATTCTGACATTGTTTTTTCACCACATAATTTCCTTCATTTAGGTGGTAAAAATAGACTGATAGAATTTGTGTATATTTATTAAAAGTGCCAAAATTGGGAACATTTTCTTTTCACATTCTCAACTGCAATATTTCAAATATATGCAAACATACTGTACAAATTTTTAATTTTTTTTTCCAACATTAGTTTTTTTTTTTTAATTGGAAGCAAGTTTAGATGGTATATAATATAATAGCGTATATTCAGATATAAAACGTACAATGATATAAACATACAGATACAATGTTTGTGTAGAATTAACATGTACATGCAGCATATGATTTATATACCGCTATTCCTTACTTAAACATTTTATTATGCTGTGATGTGCTTCGTTGTGTTCCAGGTAATCCACCTGATCTTCGTTTTCTCCAACAAAATAAACATGAAAATGATAGTTAAAACTATCAAAACTTTAAGAACTAAAAGCACTAGGCTTCCTTGTTCCTCAAATAAGTGTAGTACTATCAATGATCTGTAAATTTTAACCATGCATCCCATGACTCTAAATACTTTTTTAATGAATTCGTACGAAAAGCTAACCATCTTTCAAACGTACAGTGTTCGGCTAGTCTGTTCTTGAACTCTTCTATTGCAGCGGGTGTGGACGTTTTCCAGTGCTTGGCTATAATTGTTTTTGCTATCATTAGAGAGTGACCTATCAAGTATCTGTGCGATGGTGGACATCTGTCTAGGCCAGTGGTGGCGAACCTATGGCACGTGTGCCAGAGGTGGCACTCAGAGCCTTCCCAGCTGGCACTCGCCGCCGTCGGCCGCTCACCACATTAGGAAATACCTGCAGGGGTGCCACAGCTCCCCTGCTAGTATTCACTCAGCAGCGCTGCTAGAGGCGCTGATCCCGGCGCACACTGTGATGTCAGTGTGCAACCGGGATCCTCCTCCCCTTCCTCTGACGTCTCCTACTTGGTTCCGCAAGAGCAGGGGAGAGGAGGAGGTGTCTGGCAGAACATCACAGTATGCTCCTGGGATCAGTGGCAGCAACAGCACCAAGCAGGGGGGGGGGGGGGAATTTGGGTCTCAGAAGGAGGGGGGGCTCTATTACTACAGGGGCCACTGTGGGATGTCGCTATTACTACTGGGGGTCACTGTGGGATGTCACTATTACTACTGGCTACTGTGGGATGTCACTATTACTACCGGGGACGCTGTAAAGTGTCACTATTACTACTGGGGAAGACTGTGGGGTGTCACTATTACCACTGGGGCCACTGTGGGATGTCACTATTACAACCGAGACCAATGTGGGGTGTCACTATTACTACTGGGGGGCCTCTGTGGGATGTCACTATTACGACTGGGGCCGCAGTGCGGTGACACTATTACCGATGGGGCCGCTGTGCGGGGTCACTATAACCACAAAAGCCACTCTGGGGGAGTCACTATTGGCGCTGGGGCTGCTCTGGGGGGGGGGGGGGGGGGGATCATCCTTACTGCTAGGGCTGCTCTGGGCGGGGGTCAATATCACTGCTGGGATATGTTTGCACGAGGTGGAAATGCTACAGAATGTCCTCAGCGAAAATTTCCAAGGCAAATTCCACAGCATTTCCGCATCCAAAAGAAGTCAAAATCTGCACCCAGTCTATTTTGAAACAGCCTTGTCCTTTTAAGAACGACGGAAGTAAAAATCATACGTTGTGATAAGCCCCACCCCCTGACATGTTGGCACTTTACAATAAATAAGTGGGTTTTGAGTTGCAATTTGGGCACTCGGTCTCTAAAAGGTTCGCCATCACTGGTCTAGGCCTATCAAAAGCATAGCCATTTGGGGATCTTTAGGAATATATATATATTCCGTAAATACTCGAGTATTAGCCGACCCAAGTATAAGCCGAGACAATAAATTTCACCACAAAAAATTGGGAAAACTTATTGACTTGAGTATAAGCCAATCTATACTCGACTATATACTAGATAAAAAACCTCCATACTTACCTCCCAGCCGGCGTCCGTGTCTGTGTGACAAGCTGCTTTAATTCTCCCCTCTGTCATCCCCTGCCATCCTCTCTGCTTGGCTCTGTCAGTGCTGTGTAAGTAAGTGCTGTGATTGGATTGAGCGCCAGCCAATCAGCGCTGGCGCTCGATCCAATCACAGTGCTTACTTACACAGCACTGACGGCAGGGGATTTGAAAGCCGAGCAGGGAGATGACAGCCGGGAGAGGAGAATTCTAAAGCAGCTTGATTGGTTGTGAATGATCAAGCATCGGCTGTGATTGGCTGACGCTTGATCCAATCACAGCTCTTACTTACACAGCGCTCACTGCTGAGAATTACAGAGCCGAGCAAAGAGGACGGCAGGGGATGACAGCGGAGAGAATTCAAGCAGCCTGCCGCACTGCTGCCGGAGACACAGACGCCGTCTGGGAGGTAAGTATGGAGTTTTTTATTATTTTTTTTTTTAAGCCTTGCCTGACTCAAGTATAAGCCGGGGGGGGGGGGGAGGGGCTTTTTCAGCACAAAAAAAGTGCTGAAAAACTAGGCTTATACTCGAGTATATGTAACATATGGTTAGGCAAAGCATATATTTCGTTCCAAAAACTTTATCTTTGAACAGAACCAAAATATGTGCAGTAAAGACTCCTTCTGACCACACTCTCTCCAGCATTTACCATTTCCACTTCTCATTCTGTTAGCGATTAGTTGGGTAGAATAGTACCATCTCATTTGTATTTTTAATTGTGATTCCAGAATAGTCATGCCTCAAGTGGACTGGACTGCTGATTGAAATGATTTTTCCCATTCCTCTATAGAGAACTCCTCTCCCAGTTTAACATATGAGATTTTTTCGACAGTTTCTGATTTCCTGTGACTATATCATAAAAGTGTCTGGTAGCAGACTGCTCCAAAATTGGCTGTGTTGTGATCTTATTAATAATTCTAAGAGGCAATTTTATTTTATGAATTGGAAATTTTTGTAAGAAAGACCTGATCCTGAAGTAGTTAAAGCTTTTGCTTTGTGGAAGTTTAAACTTTGCCTGTAATATGTCGAAGGCTTTGACTCCTGTAGTGGACACAAGATCATCCACTGAAGTCAGGCCTCCCTCATTCCATTTAGATATTTCCAAATCTGGAATGAAAAGACACAAGGTCTCAATAGGTAGTGAGGGTTTCCGCATGGTGTTCTCAATTGCCATGTTATTTTTGTGAGCGCTATCCACATTTCCATTGAGACTAGCATGGGAGGAGATAACCCTTGAGTTTGCACTTTCATTACAGGAGTTTCTACGGGTGCCGATAGAGATGTCGCGTACAGTAGTGTTTTGCATGAGTCCCCTGGTATGGAACCCTTTTCTATACCTGCCCACCCCATTCTATTTCCTTTATGTACCCATACTATTGATTGATTAAGTATAATGGCTTTGAAATACGCCTCTATATTAGGGATATCAGCCCCTCCAAGTTTGCGCTGCATAGCTAAAACTGATATAGTTAGACAAGGAGTCTTCCCTCCCCAAATAAATTTAGACATCTGTTTTTGAAATTTAGCTAGGGTATATCTAGATATTGGTATTGGCAGGACTCTAAATACGTATAATACTTTGGGTAGAATTTTCATTTTATATGACATAATTCTGCCGAACCAAGATAAATTCAGCTTGGATAGATAGTCAAGATCTTCCTGGATAGATTTTAACAGTGTTGGGTAATTTTCTTTTTCTAAATCAGTTGATGGGGAAGTCAATGTTACTCCCAAGTATGGGAGGCCTTTATTTTGCCAAATAAAAGGAAATTCTGTTTGAATGGCCATTTTTAGGCTTTTAGATATATTTATTCCCAACATTTGTGTTTTATCTATGTTAAGTTTGTAATAGGAGATTTTATTATATTGCGCTAAAATCTGTTGGGCCACTCTCAAGAATTCCAAGGGAAGTGACAATGTCATAATTATGTCATCGGCAAACAATCTGATTTTATGTTGTCTTGAATTTCACGGGATACCCCCTATGTCTAATATGCATATAATTTCTGCCAATGATTCTACGATGAGGACAAATAGTAGAGGGGAAAGTGGGCATCCCTGTCTAGTACCATTGGTTATCACCAGGGCATCAGACAAAGTTCCATCTACCAGCACCTTTGCTGTAGGAGATGAATACAGGGCTCGGATGGCACGAATCACTTCCTCTCCAAATCCAAATTTCTTCAGGGTCTCAGGCATACCCCCAATGGACCCTGTCAAAAGCTTTTTCCGAGTCTAGAGCCAACATTATTGTTGGCAACTTAGAGGATTCCACCAAGTGAAGGAGGTTCAAAATCCTTCTCGTGCCATCCGAGGCCTGCCTACCCTTCACAAAGCCTATTTGATCCGAGTGGATTATATCAGGGAGAATTTCTAACAGTCTACCCGCCAGGGTTTTTGCATAAATTTTTAAGTCTGTGTTAAGCAATTATGTCGGTCTGAAATTCGCAGGAGTATTAGTTTCCTTTCCTGGCTTAGGAAGCACTACTATTGTGGCTTGTAACATTTTTGCGGGGAAACAACCTCTCTGCATGGTTGTATTAAAAGTATTAACCATGTGAGTGGACAATGTTATTAAGAAAGTCTTGTAGTATTCAGCGGAAAAACCGTCTGGGCCCGGGGCCTTGTGATTTTTTTTTTTTAAGGATGTCACTGTTTCTGCCATCTCCGAGACTGATAATTGTTAATTTAGTTAGTTAGCTTGAAGTTTTGAAATAGTCGAGAGGTTAGCTTTTTGCAAGAAATTTGCGATAGAGGTACTGTTAGGTTATATTATTTGGGAATCCTCTTTTAGATTATACAAGTTGCTATAGTAGGCTTGGAACAAGTCAGCAATTGTTTTGGGTGAGTTAATTTATATTCTTTGTCTGTACAGTTCCACACATAGGGAACACTGGCCCTAATTGCTTTCCTTTTTACTACTTTGGCCATCCATCTAGATGGTTTATTCAAAGATGAGTATATGTTTGCACGTTGGGCATTTACTTCTCTATCAAAGTCACCCATCAGAACCTTACGCAATTCTTGCCTCTTCGTAAAAAGATTCTTGTGGCTTTCTATAGAAGGGGTCTGTTGCAATTTGTTCTCCAGGGACTGGATTTGAGCCAAAAGTTCCTCTGTTTTTTTAATTTTATCCTTTTTATATTTAGCTCCCAGCTTTATTAGCACTCCCCTCATGTATGTTTTATGTGCATTCCATAAGGTAAATGGGTCTATTTCTGGAGTGTCATTTATTTTGAAGTACTCCTCCAAAGCAGATTGGATATCCTCTTTATATCCCTTTAAGCACATCAAAAATGTGTTATTCCTCCATGCTCTATTTATTTGTTGGTTGCTTCCAAAGGACAGAGCTGTCACTATAGGGGCATGATCCGACCATGTAGCGGTTCCTTTTTCTGACTTTCTCACGAAAGCAAGGAGTTCCTTATCAACAAGACGCAGGTCGATTCGAGAGAACGATCTATGACATGGAGAATAAAAGGAATACTCCCTAGCAGAAGCATTAAGGCACCGAAAGGAATCATACAGTGCCACCTTAGGCAACCAATCAGCCAGGGTAACCCCAACTCGTTGTTTTTGGTTTGTAGTATCTATGGAACGGTCTGGAATCAGATGAAAATCCCCGCACATTACCACTGAACCCTTTGCTACGCGATTGACTTTATTCATTACTTTATTCAGGAAGTTTAATTGTCTGGAATTGGGGACATAAACATTACCCAATATAACCTGTGTATTTTTTAGGGAGCCCACTAAGATTATGAAGCGTCCCTTAGAGTCACAAATTTGTGTTTCTATAGAAAAGGTTGCACTATCTCTAATTGCCACCAATACTCCTGCATGTTTCTTGTGAGCACAAGCAAATATAACCTGTGAGTAACATTTGTGTGATATTCTAAAACAATCTGTCTCTAACAAATGCGTCTCTTGGATACATACGATGTCTGGTCCACAAGACGTCGCTTCTTTCCATACCGATCGCGTCTTATAAGGAGAGTTCAACCCATTAGTGTTCAAAGAAAGGATTTTCATAGCTATGACCATTTTAACACAGATCGATTCCAGAGATAGGGATGGTGATGAGGTACAAAGATGCCTGTAAAATCAAAATAGTTATAGAAACAAACATAGTTCTCCTCCAACAACGAGTACCAAAAATGTAGATTGTTGAAAGCGGGAGCTAAGTCATAGAGGAAAAAGTCAGCAAACAATAAAGGAAAAACGTGACAAGCTATTTTTGCTTGCATATCTTGTTCTGGTGAAACGTTCAAGTGGACTGGACGGACACTCCTAAATGTTTTTGTTATCCTAAAGGTGACTTGATGATCCTCCTCTTACTCCACGACATTTGTTCCACGAGCTTCGTTGTTTTGTTGGCGATTAGGCCTGGTGCTTGCATAGGGCGGGGTGGCTTGTTGGATGTGTATGCCCCATGATTTCAACATTTCTTCTGCCACCTCTGGTTTCCAAAAAATATGATTTATGCTGTCCTTGGTCGCTATTATTTTTGTGGGGAACCCCCATCTGCACAGGATACCCGCTTTCCTCAGAGCTAATATTGCTCCTGCAAATCCTCTTCTTGCCTCCATCGTAGCCTGTGAGAGGTCAATAAAGAGGTGTATGTCTGTGTAGGGACTGGGAAGCGTTTGCATCTTCTTGCTGCATTCATAACAGCTTCCTTAGTGTGAAAATAGTGGATACATAGAATAATGTCCCTAGGGCTATTTTTACATAGGAAAATTGACCGAGGCAGCCTGTGGGCTCTGTCACTTTTCAGGTCTTGCTCTGGTATATTTGGAATGATTTTCCCCAACAGGCGCGTTATGTAATCAGGAATTTCCGCAGTCGAGATTTCTTCTGGAACACCGCAAATTTTAATATTGTTACGTCTGTTCCTGTCTTCTAAATCTGTTAATTTGCTTTGTAGTTTAGCTACAACCCCCTCCAGGTCGTAGTGAGCATCTATTAACTCATTATGCGATTTTACTATCTCCTCCATTTTATTTTCAGTGTGCTCCATCCTGCTATTAACTTCTAGGACAGATGTATTTACTTTTGAGGATAGTTCCTTGAAGTCTGCCTGAATTGTGTCTGAGAGCCATAATAGCTTCTTTGATGAAAGACTCAGAAGCTGGCTTGTCTGATGAGGAGAGGTTATCTATGCAGCCCCCTTTCTCACATATACAGAAGTGTCTTGTGCATTGTTCACACTTGTTAGCCTTGGCCACTGCTTCTCTGGGCTGTTAGTGGGGGAGCAGCTATCCTGTGACAGTGTGTCTGGGGCTGTTTTGGAAGTGTCATACCTTGCTGAGGCAGTCTCCTCCACCTCCCTTCTCTCCTGCTGCTGCTGTGCCTGGCCGAGTGCTGGTGGTTGCTTTTACAGGGTTGCCAGGCTCTCCTTTTACTCTCCCTGCTTTAGGCCTCCTGCAGATAGGCGGAAATTCCGCAGCAGGATTCCCCGCAGAATTTCCGCCCCTGGACGCCTGCATAGGATTGCATTACAGCACGCAATCCTATGCAGACGGCCGTGGTTTGTCTGCGCAAAATCACACGCAGCAAACAAACTGCGGCATGTTCTATTTCTGTGCGGGGCTCTCAGAGCCGCGTACAGAAACTTTACTCACCGGCCGCCGGCTCCGCTCTGCGCATGCGCCGGGCTGCCTGGTAGCCGGCACATGAAAGAGCCGGAGCTGCGGGAGCCGGTGATTCCGCGGTGCTCCCTGCAGGCGGTCGGGTCCCGGCTGCGAGAATTCTCGCAGCTGGATCCGACCCGGTCGTCTGCAGGTGGCCTTAGGCATTGTTTCTGTGCCTTCATGCTGCTTCTTTATCAAGGACCTGGAAGTGGGTGTGTCCTTAGCAGCCATTACTAGAGAGGATCCACTCACTGCAAAGAATGCCTCCAACCTTCTTGGATTAGCTTCGGAGGTCTTTCTTTTTGTTATCCCCGACATCCTGGATCCTTGCTAGAACCTCTGAACTGTCACTGTCACCTGCAGATCGCTGTGAGTAGCTAATGGAGTGCCTGTGCAGAGCAGAGATCACACTGCTGCTGCTGTCCTGGAGTCACTCCAAGCCACGCCCCCTACTGTACAAATTTTTGATGAGGTATATATTTACATCTGTTTACTTTATTCTGAATGCACATTTAAAAAATGGGTTTTTTTTTTAATCCTTTAGGAGACTTACAAATTTAACACTAGTTATCAATATTTTGAGGAACACTTTGTTTTCCTACACCAAGCCAAGAATGCAAAGGCTCATAGTTGTTAGAATGATAGATACCCTCACAAATGACCCAATTTAATAAAATCTTAATAAATTCACTAACGTGTATCATGAGTATTTTGACCCCATAGTTTCATTTCGGGAGGTAATGCAATTTAGAGGAGAAAAAAAAATTCATATCTCTGCAAATATGTCATTTTAAAGTTAGGTCTTTTTTCTATAGTGCACATGGAAATGAGGATTTGCACGCCAAAATGGCGCCTAATGTTATATCTGTATGCACAAGGGGGCTCAAAACAAAAGCAGCAGCCAATGGCTTTCAGAACAGACCGTTTGCTTGAAAGTGATTGCAAACTTGTAGAGCCCTTAAGCGGCCAAAACAATGGAGAACCCCCATAAATGACCCCATTTTGAAGACTAAACCCCTTAACAAATTCATGTAGGGGTGTACTGCATATTGTGACCCCACAGTTTTTGAATGAATTTCAGCAAAGCAGAAGGAAAAATTACCATTTTCATTTTTTGGCTATTGTGTCATTTTTAAAACCTTTTTTTTGTACAGCACACATATTAATGAACACTTTCACCCCAAAATGGGTACCCCTGTTTGTCCTGTAGCCACTGTGGCCCTAATCTTCCGTCTGTATGCACAAAGGGGCCCAAACACAAAGGAACATGAAACTTCAACTGTCTGTTAACTTTTACGTGATTGCCATTATCCATTGGATAACAGCGATCACTTGACTGGGGACCATTTATTGCGGCCCTCGGTCACTGCTCCAGGCTCTCGGCTACCTTTAGTAGCCAGCAGCAAGGAAATTTTTAATTTCCCAGTCCCTCCCGAACTTCTGCGCTTGCGTCTGCCATTTTGGTGATGGTTGCATGTGCTAAACCTGGGGAAAGGTCCGCGGATAAGCATTCTGTCGGGGAACATCGTGGGACGCTTTAGGTAAGTAATTTCATCTCTCCTCACGGATTGGATGCATGACGGGAGGTGAAACTCAAACTTTTTTTAAAAACTTTTTTATGTGATTGCCGTTATCCACTGGATAACGGTGATCACATTACCAAGAACCTTGTACCACAGTCCCTCGCAAAATCTCCAGACTCTCTGCTATGTTTGGTAACCAGGAGTAGGAGATTTTAAATTACTCCGGCAATCTGCGGCTTTTGCGCATGTGTCTGCTATCTTGGCGACAGGCACGTGTGCAGAAGCCAGGGTAAGGTCCGCGGATAGGCCTTAGATATATAATTTCATCTCCCCTCACTGATATAATCCATCAGTGTAGATAAAACCTATATATTTTTTTTCCCTCCTATTTTTACTTTTACATGATCACTGTTATCCATTGGTGACAGCTCCCTGGTCTTGGCTAATCATACTAGCCGAGAGCAGGGAGTAATGTAATGACGACCGGCTACAGGTCCTGGAGCTGAAACTTTTACTTTATTTTAATTTGCAATCACTTTAATGCGATTGCCGGTGGAAACCGGCAATCACGTGACTGGGGGTCTTCCTGCGGCCCTCCATAACTGCTCCAGGATGTCAGTAACCGACAGCATGGATCTGTCAAGTCCACAGCCTGTAGGGCTTTAATACCCAGGGCCGTAAAAAAAAACACGCTTTCCCGGGGGATTAAAGCCCAGCAAAGCGGGACGTAAAAAGTCTATGGCGTGGTCACTAAGGGGATAAATAGCTTCACACAACTAATATAACGTGATTTCTTCAGATTCAACAAAAATGCTACTTTTAGTCTGCATTCCATTGTACATGTACCGGCTTGCGACGAAGACTCTGCTCGGCTAAGGCTGCCAATAGCTGCACAATCATGCCAACATTATTGGCAATGACATGCTTCCATTGGCAGCCGCAGCTGGGTGAAGTCTCAGCCGCAAGCTGGTACCTCTAAGTGGGAACGCCGCTTTAATGTCTGCTGCAGAATTATTCAACTCCAAGAGTAGAATCAAATCAAACATTTGCAAACCAAGTATTGTATCAAATGCACATAATACAAGTAGTCAATGGCTCCATTAGCTGCATCAGGTGTGCTTGAAATATAACACATCAAATGCTTGGATTGGCTAGGGCTTTGACTGTGACATTAAATTCCCTGTTAGAAATATGACTAACTTAAGAGAGTGCTCCAAAAAGTTAAGAAAATAATTATTGCATTGCACAAATAAAGAAAACGATAAAAAAAAGAAAAGGCATTGAATGTTTCTAAAGATACAGTTGAATATGTAGTTTGCAAGTTCAAAGTTAATGAAACACTGGCTATACTACTTGTACTTTATAAGGCAGTAAGAGGAGTCTATCTCTGGGTGCCACCAGATTCCTGAGGAGGCAGGTGGTCAACAACTCTTAAGTGATGATAAAAGACCAGTAATAAGACGGTAGCAGGCACTGAGGATTTCGTTTGCACAGTAAGGGCTCATGTCCAGAACCGTGGTTTCACAGCGCATTACACATGCACTGCCAAATTCCAAAACTTTAGGGGATTCTGTCAGAATTGAACCTACCTCCAGGTCCTGACTTGGGCAGTCCTTCATCACCGTGGGCTTCTAAAAATGGGTCAACAGGACCCTCTTGTCAGGAATGTTCCTGATCACCCACTTTCCCAGAACCCACTGAACCACAGAAAATGCCTGTGTAGTGTGCAAAGATCTTTCACATGCCCTCCTGTTTCCCATTCCCGAAACAAAGGCCAAAGCCATCTCAACAGGAAAATACCCACAGAGGAGTCCTCTAGGCATAGGTTGCCTATGTTGACCTTAACAAAGGTATTTACAAGAACCACAGATATCTTCACTAGTCTCTGGGTGGTATGTGACATCTCTCCTAATTAGGTTCAACCTGTTCCTCCACAACATTATGAAGAGCAGGCTGCAGACCTGTGTCCAGAGAGGTTTCGGCAAAATCTATAGACAAATTAACACTTTTCTAAAGGATCAAAGACCAATCCCTCCACTGGATCACCTTCTGAGTGGCACCATCAAGCCTGTCAGCTCAATTTTGCATGGGCCAACTCCTGACTGAATTTAATGTACAACCTGTATAAAGGGTAAAGCATTGATTTGAAGAAATGCTGCCATCCAGTAGGTGGCACTGCAGAGGTATTGTTCCATCTCCCTTATTTGCATATTACACAGAGAAGCATGGAAGTCTCCTCGCTCACTTTCTTGGTGCTGTCCCTAAGGAGAGAGGTTACCCCTCCCGACCCATGTCATATGTCTCTCACTAGCCAAGCCAGAATCCTACTGCACACTAATGAGGGGCAAAAACCCTGAAACAGCTGTCTGTTTTCAATTCCCAACCATTGCACTACAGACCTGTATAAAGGGTCAAGCATTGATTTGAAGGAATGCTGCCATCCAATAGGTGGCGTTGCAGAGGTATTGTTCTATCATGGGTGTTCCCTCCATTTTAGACCTAGCCATGTGTCCTATAAGTAGATTGGGGTTACAATGTGTAGGTTTCTGAATACAGGACAAACAGAGGTATCCGTTTTGGGGTGCAAGTATTCATTCATATGTGTGGTGTACAAAAACAAACGGTTTTTAAAATGACACAATTGTCAAAAAAATGAAAATCTTAATTTTTTTTCCTTCTGCTTTGCTTAGATTCATTCAAAAACCGTGGTGTCAAAATACCCAGCACACTCCTAGATGAATTTGTTAAGGGGTCTAGTTGTCAAAATCGGGTCATTTGTGGAGGTTCTCTAAGTGTGTTATGGAGTCTAAACTCCTTCAAGCAAAATTTCTGTTCTGAAAGCCACCGACTACTATTTTCATTTTGAGCCCCATTGTGCATAGAGACAGAATATTAGGGTCACAATGGGTATGTGTCTGAAAACAGGACAATTAGCTGTATCCATTTTGGGCAGTAAATCCTCATTTTCATGTGCTCCATAGGGGGGGAAAAAACTGCCTTTAAAATGACACATTTGCAAAAATATGACATTTGATTTTTCTCCTCTAAATTGCATTCACTCCTGAAAAACCTGCGGGGTCAAAATACTCATGACACCCCTCAGTGGATATGTTAAGGGGTGTAGTTTTAAAATTGAGTCATTTGTGGGGGTAGCTGTTATTCTGACACCTTTGAGCCTTTGCAATCTTGCTTGGTGTGGGAAAACAAAGTGTTTGTACGTCTTTAAAGTGAACCTAAAGAACTGCTAATTGTAATTACTAAGGAAAAACATAAAACCAGTACTGTAAAGCAAATTCACATTACTGACTGCTGATTGATGTTTCAGCCATTCATAATTTCAAGATTGTAATTTGAAAAGGAAAATCACTAGAGATGAGCAAGCGCCAAAATGCTTGGGTGCTTGTTACTCGAGCCGACCTTTTTGTAATGCTCGAGAGCTCATTTCGAGTAACGAACCCCTTTGAAGTCAATTAGAAACTCGAGCATTTATCAAGGTGACCCATGCCTTTGCATAGGGGAGGGTGCGTGATTAACCTGAAAACATCAGAAAGTGATGGAAACACCACAGAAATGAATAAGGAACAATGAGGTCAACCCCCTAACAATTTAGTTGGGCTAGACTATAATCAGCAAGGCACACGTGCTGGCACATTTTAGCTAAGCACCACACTAGGTGAAATGAAGGCTAATCACCACCAGTGGGTGACACCACTGCCTCTTCTCCTGTGTTACATGCTGGCATTGCTGTCCAATCTCTTCCAGGACGCAGGCACGAGCCTGCATCCACAGCGTACTGAAATTTTTCCCAGCGCAGTGTCCAGCTGCCCCCATCCCAGACGGGGTAAGGCACACCCCTTCGCCTACTCAGTAGTCCACAGTGTACTGAAATTTTTCCCAGCGCAGCGTCCAGCTGTCCTTATGCCACACGGTCGCTTGATAGCCACACCACCCTCATGTCTATTTATAAGTGCGTATTGGATGAGGAGGAATCGGAGACACACACTGCAGAGGGTTGGGAGGGCCTGGCAGTGACCCTTTTTTGAAATTGTGGGCGATAGCCCACAATGCTGATGAGAATTGCTGATAAGTTAATGTATGATCATAATTCCAATCCCATGCCACCTCCATCACAAAATATTATGAGCCACAAATGTGGGCATAAAGGGGACTCAGATGCCAGTACTTCTACACATCTCCACAATTCAATTACCCATTCTGAGATAAGATTTTTTTTACCCAGAGTGCAGGTGAACCCCTGAAAGATTTGTTTACCAAGAGTATAGGTAAACCCTTGAAAGGATTTGTTTTCGAAGAGTGCAGGTAAAAACCTGAAAGACTTTTTCAGCGACAGCTCGTACTTGCTTAATGGGATTCAGGTGGCGGTCCTCCGACAGGCAAGCTACTGCCTGTCCCCGCTGCCTCTCCCCAAGGGTCTTGTTAATCAGTGCCCTAGGGAAAGACAGCATGAACTGTAAAGAGATTAGTGACCAAAGATGGACACCGCGTTGGGATACGTTCCTGTACGCCGTGTGACCCTTTTAAAATTGTGCTTCATAGCTGACAAATCGCAGACAAATTAATGCATGATTGTAAGTGCCATCCCATTCCACCTCCGTAGCAGCATTTCATTAGCCACAAATGCTAGCATAGGGGGGACTCAGAGGCCAGTACTTCAAGATTGTAGGTGAGAACCGGAAAGATTTTCTGAGCGAGAGTGCGGGGTATTTGTTTACCAAGAGTATAGGTGTACCCCTGAAGGATTTGTTTACCCAGAGTGCAGATGAACCCCTGAACTATTTTTTTTTAACACAGAGCTCGTACTTGCTTAATGGGATCCAGGTGGCGGTCCGCCGACAGGCAAGCTACCGCCTGTCCCAGCCCCTGCCTCTCTCCAAGAGGCTTTTTAACCAGTGGCCCAGGGAAAGACACTATGAAGAAATTAGAGTGGCCAAACCAGGACAATTCATTCTGTCTCTGTGTCAGATAGCTGGACACTGCGCTGGGATAAATTTGTGGACTCTGTGAGGAGTATGAAGCTAGAGCCAGCATGTTAGCTGAACTCTAGTGGTGAACCTCTTCAAAATTGGGGGCGAGAACCTGGAGGCAGCCCTCAGAAAAAAATGTTTTAACAGAGCCTGGAGGCAGCCCTCCAAAAAAATAGTTTTTACAGAGCCTTTTGGCCCTCTGAAGAATTGGTTGTTCAGTGTGCTGAAGTGCTAGTTTAGTAGGAGGAGAAAGATCAGAGAAGGATAGAACAAGCTACTTTTACCCTTTTTGGGGGTGATAGAGGGTGCATGGTTCTCCAGTTCCAGCTTAGATACTTTATGTTAAGCTGCTTTCCACCGGCGGAAAAGAGAAGTCTTGGGAAATGGAGGCTTTGTTCATCTTAATAAGTGTAAGCCTGTCGGCGCTGTCTGACAGGCGGATATGCTTATCCATGATAATCCCCCCCCAGCAGCACTAAACGCCCTCTCTGATAACTCGCTAGCGTCAGGGCAGGCCAGCACCTCCAAGGCGTACAGCGCAAGTACGTGCCACTTGTCCAGCTTTGACGCGCCATAGCTGTATGGAGCAGATGGATCTCGGAGGACATTGGGACGGTCAGTTATGTACTCCCTCACCATCTTTTTACATTGTTCCCTCCTGAGGGGAGGGGGGGGTTGGAGGAGGTGGCATAATAAGCCGGAGAAACCATGACTGAGGTAGGACCCGCTATCCTCGGTGTGGGTAGCACGTGAGCGGACCCAGGATCAGACTCTGTTCCAGCCTCCACCTTGTTAACCCAACGTGCCGTCAGGGAGATGTAGTGTCCCTGCCTGCCAGCACTTGTCCACGTGTCGGTGGTTAAGTGGACCTTCCCAGTAACCACGTTGGTGAGGGCACGGTTGATATTCCGTGACACGTGCTGGTGTGGGGCGGGGATGGCACAGCGGGAAAAAGAGTGGCGACTGGGGACCGAGTAGTGAGGGATGGCTGCCACCATGAGGTTGCGGAAAGCCTTAGTTTCTACCAGCCTATATGGAAGCATCACCAGTCACAGCAGTTTGGAAATATGCACGTTTAGCGATTTGTGCATGCGCATGGGTGGCTGCATATTTGCGCTTGCGCTCTGTTTGTGTTATGGACAGCTGAACGCTGCGTTGGGACACATTGGTGGAGGCAGTGGAGGACCGTGCAGATGAAGGGATGGGTGCAGGGCGGGAGACCCTCGTGCCTGCATCCTGGGAGGGGCATTGCATCTCAGTGCCAGCATGTGACACAGGGGAAGAGGCAGTGGTGTGACCCGTACCGCGTTTTACTTCTCCCTCAGCAGCAGGAACTGTTTCAGCCCGCCCAGTACCTCAGCCTCTGCCCACACCCTTATTTGGACGCCATCGTCCTCGACCCTTACACTCCTAGTGTTGATCATGTTGTATAATGCACTGTGTCAAAATTCTACGCAAACTGCAAGGTATTTTGCGTATGCTTTAAGCCAAAAATAGACAGTGTAAAATGTGTACAGTCTTGTTATATAGTGTGGCTCGACAGGACACACACAGGTATTTTGTGTATGCTTTAAGCCAAAAATAGACAGTGTAAAATTTGTACAGTCTTCTTATATAGTGCGGATCGAGAAGACACAAACTAAGGGTCTTTTACATACGCTTTAAGCCAAAAATAGGCAGTGTAAAATTAGTACAGTCTTGTTATATAGTGTAGATCAACAGGACACACTTGGGTCTATTCGTATATAGTCTGTGTACACCAGTAGCAGAATACCGCATAGTATACAGCCGGGATGCTTGTGAATGCTTTGTGCGCACTACTGGTCCCAGGCAGCCAAACTGATGCTGCACAAAAGTGGAGTTGTAGTCCTAAAAAGGACTGTTGGGTTCTTTCTTTCACAGCAGCTCTGTCCCTCAGCTAATCCAGCCTCCATGTGAGGCGAGCATCAGGTGACCTGAGTTTTTATGATCCTAGGTCACCTGATTCGGCCAGCCACTCACTGCTATAGACGTGCACAGAGTTGGCACGTCATAGCAGGAGTTGCCAAAGCCTTCCCTGCATGTTCATTGGCTAAAAAAGTCGCTAAACGTGGGGAGGAGCGGGTGATATTTTCTTGAACACCGTGAGTAACGAGTACTTTCGAGTATGCTAATGCTCAGACGTGCATGCTTGCTCATGTCTAAAAATTACCTGTGTTCATGACATTGCAGTTGCCATTGAATAAAGCGGCTATCAAAGGCAACCAATTCCAGTAAGTAGTCCTTAGACCGTTTACATTTACTCCGCCATCTTCTAAAGGAAGGGAGTCTTTCCTCATCCTCTCTCCATTGAGGGTTCTTTTTTTTTTTTTTTTGTAAATACTCACTTTAGACAAAATAAAGGAATATATACATACAATAACAAACTAGTACTAATAGCAATATCATGTGGTAACATCGCATGTATAATTCCATAAAATCTTGATAAAATGTTTATTTCAACTTTATTCTTGACAAGGGGTGGGAAAAAGGATCGGTAAGAGAAAAAGATAGGGAAGGGGGTGAGAAGGATAGAGGAGGAGGGAGGGTATATGAAAAAATAAAGACTAGATTTCATGTTAAGGAGATAATAAACATACCTATACCATGAGCGATATTTGCTACGTGCGACCATTAACAAAATTTATGAGTAGGAGGTGAAATAATCCAGGGGCACCCTTTAGGATGCCATAGTAGGACAAAACCTGAACCTCCAAGGCTTCCAAGTTAATTTAAATTTGTCATGTGTTCTAGAAGCCCAGCTTGTCAGTCCTTCAAATTTAAATATTTCATTGACTTTAGCAATCCACTGACTTGCAAAGGGTGGATCAGGTTGGAGCCACTGTAGGGGAATTTGGTTGCCATTATGAGATGGGTAGATAAGTTGGTCCTGAGGGCTAAGTGAGGGTCTAGACAGAATCAGAATGTCAGGGACGAGCTTAAAGTTGCCATGAATAACCTCTCGGATTGTTAATTCGACTTGATCCCAAAATGGCCTTAGTGCTGGGCAAGATCACCAGGTGTGGAATAGGGAGCCCACATGAACATCACAACGCCAGCAAAGATTTGAATCAGCCAGTTTGTAGACAAGGAGCCATTCAGGAGATTTATAAATGCTGGTCTACCCTCCATCTGGGGAGTGATTAATTTATTTTTAAGGAGGTATAGTTTCCTTCTAGAACTGTGACGCGTTATCATAATGCACTCCAACTCTGTATACGGTTGAGAGGATGGATACACCTTGTTAAACTGTTCCAGGGTTTTAGACAGGTGTAAACTTGACAAAGGGTTGAGACAACAATCCCTCCAGAAAGAGATATCATCCAGAAAAGACCAGATTTGTTCTGTGTGGATATCTAGCTATAACCCTAGACAGTCTGGTATTAAACTCAGGGGAGTAGCAGGAGAGGGGTGAGGGGCTAACCCTCCCTGAAGGGTATCCCAGACCCCGCCCGCACCTCTCAGGAGGGGGTCAAAAGACGCCCTACTAAATATTTTTTTGCAAGGGAAGCCATACGTTTTTTGCTAAAGAAATTTCCGTGCGAAGCTTGGGCCAAGCACTTCACAATTTTATTTTTCGAGAGATTAGTTAATTCCATCCATCTAATTAGTTGCATTGACTTGTAATTGTGGGACATGTCAGGCACATTTATCCCACCGTACTACTTCCTCTGTACTAGTAATTTATGAGCCATACGGCTCCTTTTATGCTTCCATATAAATGTTGAGAAGTTTAATCTGATTTGTTTAAAGGAGGAGTCTGGAAGGTAAATAGGGAGCATTTGTAGCTTGTACAGAATCTTGGGGACCAAGTAGGTTTGTATGAGGTTTCTACAGCCAAACCAAGAAATCCTCAGTAGGTCATATGTTTGTAAGAGTGAAGAAATTTCTTTATGAAGCGGTAAGGTCATAAAGGTGCTCTAGGTTTTTTGTAATCTTGATGCCCAAGTACTCTACACCAGTCTCAGACCAGGAATAATTTGAAGATCTTTGGAGTCTTCTTACCATCTCTGGTGGAAGCGTTATGTTTAGTATAGTTGATTTTGCTGCATTCACTTTAAAATATGAGAGGTAACCGTATGTACCAAAGATGTTTTCCCGGTTTGGAAATCCTTGTTCTAGGTTAGTTATAATAAATAAAATGTCATCTGCAAAAGCTACAGATTTGAAAGAGAATTGATTAAGATTGATTCCCTCGATTTCCCTGCTCTGCCTCACTAATTCAAGTAGAATCTCTAGCAAGAGGATAAAAAGAGTTGGGGACAAAGGGCACCCTTGATGCGTACCATTGGCGATGTAGATTGGTGATGAGAAAGAGTCGATAACCTTAATTTTGGCATGGGGGTTAGTTTATAGTGTAAAGATTGCTTTGATTAGAGATGGAGGAAAATTGATTTTCTCCAGGTCTGCCCTCATAAAATTCCAATCCACCCTGTCAAACGCTTTTTCAGCGTCTATACCCAATAGTATTAATGGGATTTTCTTAGTTTGGGCGTATCTAATTGCATGTAGAAGACCTGTAGAATTGTCCTTTCCCTCCCTGCAACAAACCTGGATTGTTCCTCATTGATCAAATTAGGTATGTATTTGTTTATTCGTCTAGAGAGGGGCTTAGCCCAAAATTTGATATCCAAATTTAACATGGAGATGGGTCTATAGCTACAACACAAAAAAGGGTCTTTTCCTTCCTTATGAATAAGGGTGATAAAGGCTTCCTGCGTCTGTTTGGGTAGGTGTGGTCCTTTTAATAAGGCGTTGAATGACAAAGCCAGATATGGAAGAATTATATCCTGAAATTTTTTTAGAATATACTAAAGTAGAGCCATCAGGTCCTGGGCTTTTGTGCAGGGGAAAACTATTTAGAACAGATGTTTTAGATGGATAGATATGTTTTTAAAAGCTTCTTGGTTATCTAAAATAGATTTGTTTAATCTCCAACTCCAGGTTTTATGAGATAAGGGGGCTAGATTGAGTGAAACAGTGACCGGGGAATGATCAGATACTGTAATGTTACCAATGTTAGTATTCTTTATTTGTTGGATCAGGGAGGAGGAGATAAGGACATAGTCTATTCTTTGGAACAAATTCTGTAGGCAGAGTAAAAAGAATAGTCTCTGACTGATGGATTCAGAGTTCTCCAAGAACAACATTTGACCTTCCGAGTCAGAGACACTGCTATTCAAGACAAATGGGACCGAAGGGGGAAATGCAATGGCCACACTCTTAGCTGCACTATGAGGATGGTTATTAAAATACTATCTCTCAAATGGCTTTTTGGAAGTTTCTGAGGTGTCTTTCCCTTGAAATGGGTGTCCTGGAGAAACGCAATCAATGTTTTTAATCTCTTCAAGAGCCACAACACTCTCCTTCTTTTATGGGGAGAATTTAGGCCTTTAGAGTTGAGAGATGTAAGAATAAGCTGGTTAGTCATTTGAGTTTCAGAGTTAATATTATTGTATAGGTAATGTTAGTCAGATGGATATGTCAAATCGGGCCACCGAACAGGGGCACGCCTCCTCAGTGAAACCAGGGGATGGGTTGGGATTCGAACTAGGGTTAAGGAACAAGTATTTAATGTATTCAAGTCAGGCTTAAGAACACTCAGTCCATCTCTAACAATCCAACAGCAGAATAGTCAAAAGGTTGGATCTAGGTTTTGTCCAACTTGGTGTGCACCTACTTGGTGCAGCTATGCGACAAATTGTTAACTTTAGATTGAATTGAATAGGTTGTAACTTTAATAGAGGATCCGTGAAAGGGAGTCTGGAGGACTCCCACCTCACAGGACAACGTGAACACAGTGGTCTTAGATTTCTAGAGTATATTGCAGGCCAAACACTCCTACGCCCATAAACCGCAGTGCATCACCTCTGAAATAAACATTCAGCTCAAGATTCTGTGTTTACTGTCAATGTTTTAAACTCCTCAGAGACACCCCCCTGCCAAGGACAAGGATCGACCATTTTAAGAACCAGAATAGCTAACTCAGACCCTGTCAGGGGCCACCCCCTTAAAGGACATCCCGTTGCCCCTCCACCACTCCGCCCATGTCACGGCAAATAGGGTCATATCACCCCAGGGGGACCCCGTGAATTGAACCGAGCCACCCTGGAAGGGGGGGCAGGAGAGAGGAGGGGGAGGTCAGACCACACAACCAACTTCACCTATGTGGTCATACGAGGTCATAGAGCAATACCAATGCACATGAATAATAATTACTGCAGGAATATCAACCATTCTGGAGGCTGTTACTTGTCATTCAACCAGGATGTACGCCTTGCCTGCCTCTGGAATCCAATAAGATCTTGATTAAGTCCAGGTAGTCTGTGTTTACATCACACCAGGATCTAATCACTGTAATGAGATAAACAAAATGTACAAATGCTAAATGAATCGAGAAAGGGTTAATCTCTCTCCCAACCTGGTGATGGCTGCTCTACCAGATGACAGGTCAGTCCACCGAGGTAATGAGCAAGGACCAACTTCCTATAGCATCAGCGTAAGGACCCATCAAGCGTCATGCAAAGTCGAAGGTAAATCAGGATTGCCTTGAGGAAAGTCCAGCTTAGTTCGTGACCTTCTATTTCTAGAAGATTTAGAGCGAGAAATTTCTTTCCAGGCGTCTGTACTGTTGCTTTTAGCAGGGCCTCCTTTTCTCCCAGAGGCATCCAGGAAAGAATCTGCATTGGTGTAAGACCTAAGGCAGGCCACGCTTTTTCCAAGTCGGATGGAGTGTTTATGATGATGCTTTTATCATCTTTGTGTATCAGCAGAGCAAATGGGAACATCCACGCATATTGCAGGTTTTTGGCCCTGAAAGCTTCCAGAAGAGGTTTCATTAGTTTTTTTTTTTTTTTAGCTAATATGGAAGGGTTCTGAAAAAACTGGATAGTTGAATTTTGATAATTTATCCAATCTTTTCCTCTAGAGGATAATAGCAGTAGTAATACATAGATATAACTCGTCAAACTGAAAAGTGACAGGTACCACGCCCCCTGTCACTTTCCGCCCCTTATGTTGCTGTGTCAGCTGTCCTCCTTCTGGTGTCTAACTCGTCAAACTGAAAAGTGACAGGACTGCTACTTTCTGTCACTTTTCACAGGGAGCTGAATCAGCCTAAGTTATTATGCAGTCCCTTTAGTTCAGTGAAACTTAGATTTCTGTCCCTTATCTTAATGTGTTATCTGCCTCCCTTCTGGAAGCAGGGAGCTGAATCAGCCTAAGTTATTATGCAGTCCCTTTAGTTCAGTGAAACTTAGCATGGGATAGCAGAATTGTCAGTCCTATGACGTGTCAATCATGATATACTCTGCGGAGCAGAGTATATTCTGAATATGTCCGGATTTATCTACATCCGAAGCCTATACTACAGCTGATATTGAGTATATTATGAGACTTTATCTACAGTCTCTTATTTCATGAAGTTATCTATCTCCATGAGAGTGTATTATAAATCCCCAGCCTTTTAGCCCCCACCTTTTTTGAAAAAACAGACCCCTTCATAAAGTTAAACGACCCCCACTTTTTTGTTTTCACAACAAGAGAGAACGCAGGAGACTGATGCAAAGTTTTAAAAAGCTTTATTAAGTACACGTGCGAATACATAAATGAAAAAAGTTATAGAAATAATATAATTATTACACAATGAACTTTAACACGGATATAGTCGCATTTTTTACAGTGATTTACAAATTTAACCAAGCAGTTTGAAGCATTGGTAGACTCCTCTTTTTAGGCAGCAAGGTGGCCTGTGTCCCACTTGGCGGTGTGGAAGGATAAGGGAGGCTTTTCCTCTGCGGAGTAACGTGTGGTGAATCGGCGTTCAGGTCCATTTTCAGCGCCTGGATAATTTCTCTAGTGCCGTGGCTGCCAATGACCGTAGAAGGCATATTAATCTCGGCCATCGATCGCATAAAAGCGTCCCAACCCAGAGGGTAATTTTTCTTGGTAGCGCTATGGCTCTGCGTAGCATGACGGATCAGGTCCAATATGTTGGACCCTTGAACGGGTTGCCCTTTGTATACGAACTCCTCTTTAGCATTCCACGCTGTAATATCACCATTCTGCGATAACCTGTTTAGCAAAAGTTCAGCATTTTTTCTGAAATGGGGATTGACATGATTTACAATTTCATGAACAGCATTTCTATTAACAGGTTCGGCATTTGACAATTGCTGATGACCAGTATCACTTGGAGTTACAATGTTTAAAGTTGTTAGCTCTTTTGCAGCCTGTTTAGCATGAACCAAGTATCTTTGTAAAACAGCTGTGTATTTTTTAATTTTCACATCATCCGGTAGGTCGCTACGCTGTAAAACTGAGTTAATCTCGTCATCAAGGCGATGAATAGCAGCCTGTCGTATGTCAGGGATTGTAGGAACACTTTGCCTTATTTTGTTCAGTTCGTGTTTAGGAACTAAATACATTTTCTCCGCATGTTCCATTATCGGTTGGCAAGTAGACTCGTAATTATCGGTATTGCAAAACCCAAGAGTGAACCTATAAAACCGCCGGCCTGATTGACTATACGCCTCTTTTTCTTTACGGTCAGGGTTTTATCACCCAAACGTCTTATAGCGCTGCGCCATTTTTTTAACGCGTTTCTTTGACGTTCTTTTAGGGGTATACGACCTTTTAAAATGTTTAAAGCGATCTCCGCTATGGCTGTAACTAAATCATTGCTAGCGTTGCGTAAAATAGATTTTCTGACGTTGGGTTTAGCTTTCACCAGCCTTTTTAAGAGATTCCAATTACGACGGATTCTCTCAGACATCTTCTCACCAGAATGCACGGGGGGTAAAATAGGGTGCAAGACGGTGTACTCACTTTTTAGAGGTGATATTTTTGTGAATATACACAGCTGGTAAGGCTGGTGGAAACAAACCCGTTCTCAAGCGCAGCTCCTCCGGCGTATTACCTCTTAAATCTACCAGCAAATATCCATAAGGCTCGCGTGTCGCATCCTCAAATGCTTCTAAGAAGAAGCGCGTCTTTCCGGGGTACATCTGTCTCGCTAGTGTGACAATTTGCAATACATCACGAGGGGATCTGAAGAGAATCAAATACTTTGCATTTAAATTTATCGTTCGGCTTTTTTTACCTTGACAGAACACATTCTGCACAAGATATAAAATGCTGAGATTTCTGTGATGTACATACTTGGTAAATGCTTTTTCTATTTCGCTGTTTTCACTAGCGCTCTCCATAAGATCATCAACAACGGTCAAATTTACCTTGTCGGGCGGAAATAAGTCATCATCTATAAATGTCTTCGGAAGGCCCTCGATAAATCTGATGATAGGGAAAGAAGCAGTCAGTTCATCATACAGTTTTTGCCAGCAGGAGTAATACCACACAATGTTTTGGGGCTTGTGTGATATATGTGTTTCGGCATTATGTAACAACTGCTTTACAAAGTAACTTTTCCCAGAGTTAGAGGGTCCGGCTAAAATACACAAGAAGGGGTGTTGCAAACGTGTATCCATTATTTCAGCGCTAATAACCGAGATGTTATATTGTAAATTCGTCTAATAATCGCCTCCTCACTCGGTTTTGCACTTTGTGTAGCGCACCTGCGCCAGAGACCCGATGCTTCTTATTTCTTACAAAGCCTGGTCAGGAAAAGAAGCAGACGAGTCATGATACAGATTCAGCCAACATACATAAATTCAAACGATGTTACAGGACCTGAATAGAATGTGTCAGACGTCCGTCTGACATATGAGCTAATAGCCGAAAGGCAATGTCGTAAAATCATCTAACAAGTATCTCTTTGTGTAAACGCATCTTTGTGTTTTACGCAATGGCCTTGTTTCAATATCCCAGTATTTCTTATTTCTCACAATCCCAGGCTGTTCTATGTGAATAGATTTCTGCGTTTCAGGGGAGGAATTGTGCTGATAATCCAAAACTAGATCTTTTAGGCTGTCAAAATTTACATGTTGCGTGTTAGCAACGTTTAGAGTTATGCCTTTAACTTTTAAGACGGTTTTACCCGTGTTCAGCTTGTAGCCGTAGGTTTTAGGCCCCGCAGACACAAACTCTGTGATGTATGTGTCATCGGTTATCTCGCTGGTTAGCTCACCCAGGTAATCGCCTAACGGCGGATTCCACTCGCCTTCTCGATGCACAAAAATGACCGAGTCTGTGTCGTGATAAAGACACCTCTCCTGCAGTCGGTCCAGAATAGAGTACAATTCTAGTCTGGCGTAAGCGGTTGTGAAACAAGCTATAAAGATGTTTGTGTTTTTGTTGATTTTGTGATGTTCTTTTGTGTATTTCCAGGTGATGTTGGCTGTCTCGTCATCAATAAAATTCAAACCTGAAATCTCATAGTAGGGGAGAAACACGTACTCAAAAAGCTCGTCGGGATTAGTCACGATGCTGGTACACAGAAGGTCAGGTTTCTGGGCAAATTTACCCCACAAGGAGTTAAGGAAAAGTTTGGAGATTTGCCTTTTAGCGGAATTCACAACCACATTGTCAGGCTGTAATTGTACACCTTCTTTTTCAAGAAAGGCGGCGATGTATTCGCTTTTCTTGACATCATCCGTACACCAGCTTGGGTAACCAGAGGCCTCCTGTTTGTCCCTAAGATGTAACTTAATGTAGGGCGCAAACAGATCATCCGAGGTTCTAGGAAAATGCCAGATTTCATAGATGTGTGCTATCCTGTACCCTTTCTCTACGGCCATCTCTAGCTCTATCGTACACCAAGTACCGACAATAGCGCGGTCCTCCTCACTGTGTGTGCAGGGTTCTACCTGTGTGTTTAGAGCGCATCTGTAACAGAGGGGGAACATCAACTTCTTGTTCATTTTCACAGGCAATACCGGGAAAAATAAATCTCTGGGCGGATATACTTTAACTTTTGCAAGGCCAAAGTAATTTTTGATGTAACCAAAATCTTTATAAATGATCTCAGGGTGTCCTACAGGATATGTTTTTGTTTTGTTGACAAAGGGGTACAGACTGGTGAAATCGTAGTAATTTATCATCTCCCCAGCATCCTGCTTGTGATAGAGCTTTATGGCATTAGTTCGCCTGCCATAGAGTGCATCACGCGGTTCTAGCGGAACTGGGAACTGCATTTTGAGAAGAAATGATTGAAGCTGTGGATCCTTTTCAACCATTTCCTTCCACTCATGCTCCCACAAGACGCGCACTGTAAATCCGCATTGTTGTAAGAAACGTTTCTTGGCTAGAAAAGTGTGATACAGCTGGCTGTATGTGGTCTTAGTGAGTTTGTTTACATCCTTTTCATTGTAACAAGAGGCACATCCGTGGTAATAGCACCCGGCAAATTCAAAAGCGACGCGCTGGCCGTTAACAAACGCATAGCCGTCCAAAAAATAGCGGCCCACCTGTTTCTCACCTCCTCTCAGAGCATGTTGAATGTCAATGTTTTCTGTGTGAGACACGTACATGAGCCACTGAATAGCGGGTGTCGAGTAACGTTTTTTTGTTTTGTGATAATTATCAGCAGGTACAATGGCTATAGTGTCTTTTGGAAGGAATTTAAACATGTACATAGCCATACACACAGATGCCAGAGTGATGAGCTGAAAAGGATCAACACATATCGTCGTCGGAACCTTTTTGCGCCGCTCCGTACAGTATTTTAAAACAGTCTTTTTAGTCATTTCCATGACTCGATCTCTGAAAAGTTCGCATGCTTGTCTCAAAACAGCAACATCTTTTTTGCAATAATTCTTTAGCTCTGCTTTAAAATCAAAAACAACATCTTTTTGCGACTCATACCATTCCATAAACTCCTTTTTCTCATCAGACATCATGTATTCTACCCCATAATATTTAACACCAGGTAGGGGTCCGACATAATTTTGATTTTCCTCAGTGTTGAAAAAGTGTGGGAAGTGTCCCTTGGAATCAGAAAAGCCCATAGCTTGCGGCAACTTGCTAAGTTTCATGGGTATGAAACTCAGCGAGTCTATGAACCTCAAGTTCATATCAGGCGCTGTCACACACAAAAGCCGACCTCCTTGACTAATCAGCTTTACACGTATTCGTTCTCGGATCAACTGCTTAACGATAAAATACGCATCATATCTACCAGCATTGTGGGCGATAAAGGTGTAGCCTGCAAACTTGCCACTGGCAAAGAACTGGACAAACTCACGAGTGCACGTTTTACCCTCGAACTCCCAAGAGTTCTGACCGTACAAGGTCGTCGCAAAAATGAAATTCGCTATATGCAAACCCGTATCCTGTGAACATTCAAAATCGTAAAAAATATACCGTTCGTTTTTCTTAGGCGGTTTGTAGCGCTGCATGTAGCACAGATGTCTATCAAATTTTTGCAACGGGGCACGACAAACGTGGCAGCACAGCCCCTTACATTTATGACCATCATCACTGTTGGGCACAAATCGATAACAACGATCACAAAATGTTTTAACTCTGCAAAACGTAAAATCAATCGCAGCCAACTTCTCATGCCGTGATAAACATTCGCTCGAGCGACAAAATACACGACAGTTGGGACAGCGATACTGTTGTCCGATACTTTCAGCGCAATCATTTTTTTGGCATGCTGTACAAAAATGCAGGCAAGAATGGTTATTCTTGTGGTGGTAAACTGAATTACAATGATCACAAAAATATTGTTCTCCAATAAAGCTTTTGATGTTTGTAATTCCGTAGTAATGTTTATCATGATACAAAATATATACAGTTTTACCCGCGGACACGGAGCCTGTGTGATAATAGCGCCAATCACCATCGCTATGATACAGAATTTTGATAGATATGTTCAGGTATCTCTCAAAAGCATCTACATCACTAAAACTGACCAGCTGGTTTTCAGGGATTCCAAGAGCAGCGTGTAGCTGCTTAGCACGTGCCAATAAATCACCATCAGCAGCAGGAGCAGTTGCCCCCACCTCCAGCATTGCGTACAGACTAGCAGCCAAACATAGGTTTGAATCATAATTGTTAAAGTCATACAACCAGCGCTTTTTCTGTTTGATGATCTTTGTGTAAAGTATAGAATTCAAGCGCCTGCGACGAGTCACACCACCTCTCCTATTTTTTATTATTGTGACAACCAGATGCAAACAATCTCCGGATAAACATTCTGCATTACTTTGAAGTGCTGAAGCCACAGCGCTTAAAAAGCTCTCCACATTAAAATCATCCCTGAGCTGCTTTTTGGAATAAACCGTATCCAGAGAACTGCCACCATTCCGACTTAGATGTATGTAGTCGCCGGGCTGAATATCAGTCCGTATTCTATTGAACAAAGACTCAACAGCACCATGAATGGCCCTCATAGCATCGGTAAATGACTGTATACGGTCTAAATTCACAAACCTGAAATGCTCTACATGCTCAATGCCCCTGAACCTTGAAAGTTCGCAGCGTCTATGAAAAAAAGACTCTAAAAAAACCGACCCAGCACCAGGCTGATCAACAACTACATCGGACTCATGATGTTCAGACAGTTGTGAATGTTGCAGTGTGTCTGCATCCTGTCTCTGTGTTGTGTCGTGTAGACTTTCTACTTTTTCTACGGTCTATGGACATCCTAGCTGTGTGGAGCATTTTTATAGCTTTTTTAACAACCCGTGATCTGTGAAAGCCAAGACGTTTGTTTTTGTTACATTTTTTCAATCCAGAGCCTGTCATTGACAGTCATGAGGAACCACTTGCGTGCTTTCTCGCTAATTCAGTCAATTCTCTCTTTAAAGCAAATATTTCTGGACCTCTGCGAGAGTCTGGCTCGGAGGTCAAAAGCTTCTGAGCCCTTTCGTGCACAGCTTTCAAGGATGCTGCTATCCCACCAATCTGAAGGCCATATGGTGTATGCTATCAAATTCATTCCCTATAGCTGCAGACCAATACCTCTCTGAATTGACAATGGTTTTATCATAGTGCGTTTTTTGTCTTTTACCCTCTGCGTTTTCAAGAGCTGCCCCCCTCTTTCTACGACTAACAGTGTTAGTGAGTGATCCAGATAGATTTTGCGGTGTATCAGGCCCCACAGCGCTATGACCAGGCAGCATATTTGCACCTATTGCTGTGATGTTTTTGGGAGCTACGCTTCTCTTTCTACGTGTTTTAGGGGCAGTGGGTGCTGTGTCTAGTGTTTGTTGTGTATCACATGTAGGTATGCTATGACAGTCCCGTATATCGTTTGAATTTAAGGCATGCGGCTTACCAACGCTTCTGTCGCTATTCGGGCATTCAACCATCGCAGAAACTGCTGAGAGAGCTTCGTATCCGCCACTCCCATCTTGACGGGTTAACGGTCCTAGTCCAGGATTTATGCGTGCAAAAGAAGCTGTATTATAATCCTCTCTGACACCTCCATTTTGCGGCTTTAATGGAGGTGGTCTCGGTTTGCAGCGACCAGCAGAAGTTGTGTTGTATTCCACAGATAGAGATTGGTCTTCATCTAGCTCTGAAATCGGTAATAGCGAGTCGTATCTTGGCCGGCCATTTTGAGGCTTAAACACGCTGAGCTCCGGGTTGACACGCGTCGCTGAAGGATTGGCATATCTAGGCACTGGCTGTATTAACTCAGATGCGGGTGTTGGATTATAGTTCATCAGTGATGCAGTATCTATATATAAAAAAGAAAATGTGTCGGAATGAGTAAAACATAATCCGTCGATATACGTTCTAAGTTACCTATTACGCAGCGTATTAGCAACAAGCGTATAGCCTGACTCAACGCCATAGATTACATCGCTAAACAAGGGTTAATAATGCGCAGCAGAGCCATGTTTGATGCCGCTTAACACAGCTAACGCGTACTAAAAGTTACCCAGACTACAGCAATGCATGGCAGCATGTATATTTATGCAGCGATGTACTAAAAAGCTAATCAGACTACATCTATGCGTATTAACGTGTGTATTTACAAGTATTTAAATATGTTTAATCGCTTAACTTACGCCATTGCGGTATAATGTTAGGGGCGTCAGGCCTGTGCTTTTTTGCCGGGATATTTTCTTTATTCGCCTGCGTTCCAGGATTCATCCAATTTTTCACATGGTCCGACATTTCACAGGCTTTAGAGACTTGGGTGTCTTTAGCATCTTCTGGTGCAATTGACATCTCTGTAGAAAAAAAAGCAATTTAGTTTCTACATCTACACGTTTGCAAATATGGACAAAGGCCTTAATTATATAAATCATACCTCCGAGTGCAATATCTAGAATCTCAGCAACTGCAGAACATTCTTCAGAACTCGTAGGAAACCGTTCAGCCAGAACGTCAGCGCCCAAATTCTGGATATCGTATAGATCCGCTTAAACATTGAAAAAAAGTGAAAATGATCAGAAATGCGTATAAATAACGTGATTTATAAAAAGAAAAAATTAAATACAGTTTTACCTTGTTCGGCTTCAGTATACAGATTTGCCAGAAGATGTTGTGTATCGTTACCTTGAGCGTCCATCTGAAATTAAAAAAGAACTTTCTGTGAATATTTCTAAAATGCACGTCAAAATCTCTTTAGTTATATTAAAATAAAAGAAATATAAACAAATAAAAAAATACAGGAGATATTTACCTTTCAGCTGAGGGAGAGAGAGTTCAGAGAGCTTCTGTGTGAGGTTAGATGCTGTTATGACATCGCTGTTTCAATTGTCCTTTTTAAAGAGCTTCGCGCGGGAAAATGGTCATCCACCTAGCTATCTATGCTAACTAGTAACAGATGTGTCAACCTGCCAAAAACCTGCTATGTCATTAGTTTTAACCACTAAAGACATTTGTAGACTCGACTTGTTAGCTATCAGTAATCTGCTATGTCACTCGTTTTTATCCACTAAAGACATTTGTAGAGTCGAGTTGTTAGCTGCCAAAAACCTGCTATGTCATTTGTTTTTAGCCACTAAAGACATTTGTAGAGGAGGCTTGTTAGCTATCAGTAATCTGCTATGTCATTCGTTTTTAGCCACTAAAGACATTTGTAGAGGAGGCTTTCATAGAAGCCTTCTTTGATGTAGCTTGATTAACGCCCAATTCATGTGGTAAAGTTCCTCTTGATGCTTATCACACACAGGGCATCTGTTTTTTCCTCTGACCCTGTGTTTTTCCCTGGACTTTTGAAAAGCTGGAGCTTTCTTTAGATTTATTACCTTAAACCAGTATGGATTCTAGAAGCTCTGAAGACATTTTACGCAGAAGATATTTTAATCCCACAAAGCCTGGCTCATTCGGTGGAATTGATAAGCTATGCAAGCATATTAATGGTGTGAAACGCCGACGTGTTGCCCAGTGGCTAACAGCGCAAAATACTTAGTCTTCATAGAGCTGCCAGAAAGAACTTTGTAAGAAATAAAATAATTGTATCAGATATCGACTATCAGTGGCAGGCTGACCTCGTAAGCTTAATACAATATTCTAAAGAAAACAACGGCTTAAAATATATTTTAACAGTTATAGATGCGCTATCAAAATATGCGTGGTGCGTAGGTTTATCAGACAAATCAGGAAGCAGTGTCGCGAAAGCCTTCGAGCTGATATTTGAAAATGATGGCCGTGTCCCCCAAAAACTTCATACAGACCTCGGAAGGGAATTTGTGAACCGCCCCATGAAACAGCTTTGTAGTTCCTACAGTATACATTTCTATACGACTAACTCCGTAAAGGCCGCATTGATTGAACGTTTTAACCGGACTTTAAAAACACGAATGTGGCGATACCTCACACAGCGTAACACTTTTCGTTATATCGACATATTACCTGATCTTGTATTCAGTTATAACCGAACTTATCATCGTACTATTCAGTGCCGTCCAGTGGATGTAACGAAAAATAACTCTTTAAGAATATGGCGAAATGTCTACAGCGATATTCTGAACTCGAGGCATGACAACCCTTCATTAAATATTGGGGATAATGTACGAATTTCTCAATATAAAGGAACATTTGCGAAAGGTTATGAGCAATCATTCACGGATGAAATTTTTGTAGTCAAATCTATTAATACGCGGTTTCAAAAACCACTCTATAAACTAGCCGACCTGAGCGGCGATCCTATAGAGGGAACATTTTATAAAGAGGAGATACAGCGCGTACCGGCTGACGCTAACCGTATTTGCAGAATTGAAAAAATACTGAAGAAAAGACGGCGACGCGGTACTACGCATTATTTTGTAAAGTGGCTCGGATACCCTTCAAAATTTAGCAGCTGGATCACTGAAAATCAGTTGACGACCGCATAGATCATGGAGTCTGGCTCGTTTTATATAACTCTCCCTAGTAACGCGTCCTCTAAAATTTACCCTGAAAACACAATTTCTACTTATACTACGAAATTGGCTAAGCCTGTTCATCTCTCGGGACCTTATGAAGTGGCATTAACGGAGATACAGTACCCCCATACGTGGGACACGCTTGATCCGTACGAAGGCAACTTTTTCATCGCTAAACAGGGGGGTGTCTTTAACGAGTATTATATGAAGCCTGGATTTTATTCTAACATTGCGGATTTGGTAAGAGCCATCAATGAACGAATTGAAGTCTTGAAGATAACAAACGACGTATTTAAACTGCGTTATGACGCTGTGAGAAGAATTGTCACAGTTTCCGATTCGCCAACCATACAGTTTGCCCCGGGACATAAGTTGTCGGTTCTGTTAGGCCTGCCAGAATATAGCGAAGCATCTGTCGGTACTATACCTGAAAGACGAAAACAATACGCCGATATAAACGCAGGATTTTATACATTATTTATTTACACAGATATCGTTCAGCATCAGATTGTGGGAGATAGCTATGTCCAATTATTAAGAAACGTTGAAATTAGCTGTAAAAATACCGATATTGTCACATTGCACTACGCCCGCCCGGATTACATACCCTTGTGCAAACATCATTTTGACTCTATCACAATTACAATTTTATCCGATCAGGGCAGTCCTGTTAAATTCAAGTACGGAAAAAGCTTAGTACGATTACACTTTAGGCCGCGCAACGAATCGTCACGTTAAATGCTGTCTCAGAGGGTGTATGGTGACCCCCAAGTGTACGTGAATTATTACGTGGCTCAGTCGGGTCGTGGTCTGGAAAGCTTCCGGGGTGATGAGTATATGTATGGGGCGGGGCTTGCTGGATTGTTCCGTGGGCTTTTTAGAAGAGCCGTTCCTCTTTTCAGAAAAGGCCTAGAATTAGTAAAACCGCATGTAAAGACGGCTGTCAAAAACATCGCTAAAGACGCAGTCACAACTATCTCCACAGCTGTTATGGATCGGATCAATCAGACCCAGCAAGCTCAAAGTGGTTCAGGCCTTGTTTATGTCACCAAAAATACTCGTAAAAGAAAAAGGCGTCTCGCAACGCCCCCGATGCTCATGGATAAGAGCGCTTTGCGTAAAAGACGACGACGTCAGAAACAGGTTAGACGCTCAGCGGACGACATCTTCTAACTCCCCAACATGGCTTTCATACACGACGGGTCCATAGAATGCACCAAATCTGAATTGGATATTTTCGCCATACCGCCCACACAAACGAGTATTGAAAAATCGCTATTTGTTGAAGTACAGCCTATAGCGGCACTCACCGAGAACGCACCATTGGAATTCTTCATATCGGGCAGCGGCGAATATTATTATGACTTAAATAATACCCTCCTACATCTAACCTGCCGTATAGTTAAACAAGATAACTCGGACATCCCAGACGGCGCTCGCGTTGCATTTATTAATTATCCTATAGCGACGCTTTTCAACCAAGTGGACATCACGCTGGGGGATCGTATTATCTCGCAATCAGATAATCTTTATAGCTATAGAGCGTATATTGAAACTATTTTGAATTATGGTTCTCAAGCGCTGGCGTCACAACTTACGGCTGGACTGTTCTACAAAGACACGTCTGGTCATCATCATGATAGGACTCTTGATGGCCCCAACTTAGGCTTCATCAAAAGAGCCCATGCCTCACGCCGTTCTAAATCTGTGGAACTTTTGGGTCCTATTTATGGGGATATATTTAACCAGCCAAAGCTCATATTAAATGGATTGGATCTTAAGGTCAAAATGACTAGAAATAAAGACTCTTTCTGCCTGATGTCTTCCGATCCCGAGCCGTATAAAGTTCAAATCACGCGAGCGTCCCTGTTCATAAAACGCGTGCAAGTGTCACCGGCTGTCAGAATAGGTCACAGCCAAGCACTTCTTTCATCCACGGCTAAATATGGGCTAGAAAGAGCCTGCCTAAAAGTCTATAGCGTGCCTGCAGGGGCCCGAATTACGAACCATGAAAATCTGTTCCTCGGGCAGATTCCTAAAACAGTGATATTAGGATTTGTCGATAATGAGGCCTTTAGCGGATCATATCAGAAGAATCCTATCTGCTTTAATCATTACGACATCAATTTTGCTTCTCTGTATCTGGACGGACAACAGATACCCGCCAGGCCTTTTCAGCCTAATTTTGATGCCGAATTAGCCATTAGAGAGTACATGGCTCTTGTGCATATTTCCGGAAAGGACAAATCAGACAGCGCGATCGCTATTGACCGAGAAGAATACATTCGCGGTTATACATTTTTTTCTTTTGATCTTTCTCCGGATCAGGAACCAGGATTACACTACTCCCTCATTAAAACGGGGAACCTGCGGGCAGAAATCAGATTTGCCGTCCCTACGCCGCACACTATAAATATGATAGTGTACGCCCTCAACCCAGCTATTCTGGAGATAAACCACAGAAGAGAAGTCCTGTATGATCACAACTAATCATGAACACTCTACAGATTACAAATCTTCTCAAGGCAGATCCTTATACCGATCAGCTATTTGCGGGTGTATATCCCTGTGACTTCTTACCCCGTGATGTTGTATCTCAAAAACCGGCCGCCTATGTTGTAAACACAGACGATTCCAGCCATCCAGGTCGTCACTGGGTACTAATTATCTTGTGTGATGATGAGAAAGCCCTATTTTTTGATAGTTACGGCTTACCACCGACAAGTGAGCTATTTCCAAAGGCGTTTATAAACTTTTTAAAACGGAATTGTCGCACATGCATATATCAAGATAATCAGTTACAAGATACGCTTAGCGCTTATTGCGGCCATTACTGCGTGTTTGTACTTTACCAAATTGCTAGGGGAGTTTCTTATAAAAAAGTATTGGATTGTTTCAGTGACAAATTTAAATCAAATGATGTATTTGTGGCAGCGTTTGTAAAGTATAATATACCACGCATAAACTACGGCTGTAGATTGAATTGTACATATAGCCAGGGCTGTTGCCCCTTTGGTCCTTGAGTGATCATTTTTTCAGAAAGTGGCTATGTTTACTTGATTGACTGATTGGTCTTATTTCCCGCCTCATATTTATGCATACAATTCATTAGTATGCACACGCCCACGTCGCTTTTCGCTGGTTTCCAGCGCAGTAAGAATATTTCAGTCTGCTTCGCAACTCTGACGAGCTCACAACTACTAAGCCATGATGTATGAAGCTATGGACACCGCACCGCGAAAGGCGGATAAAGAGCGCCACGATGCTGATGTGGCTGCTATTTTACAGCGAAGTGATTTGACCACAGGATTCAAGCATGGCGCGGTCCTTTTGCTACACAGACTCACGCTGAACAGGAAAGTTATAGCGTGGAACACTAAAGGGGAGTTCGTCTACAAAGAAAACGCTATCAGAGGGTCCAGTATCCAGAGTTTGATCCGTCATGCTACGCAAAACCACAGTACTACCAAGAAAAGTCACCCTCTGGGGTGGACCACCTTCATGCATGCTTTGGCTGAGATTAATATGCCTTCTACGGTCATTGTTGACCCCCGACTACGAGAGGACCTGGATGAATTAAAAATGGAATATTTGATCACCGCTTTGGCCGCTCTGAAATTGTAAGAAAAATGTTGACCCCCAAAGAGCGCCACGATGCTGATGTGGCTGCCATTTTACAGCGAGGTGATTGGGAGCCACGGCACTAGAGAAATTCTCCAGGCGCTGAAAATGGACCCGAACGCCGATTCACCACACGTTACTCCGCAGAGGAAAAGCCTCCCTTATCCTTCCACACCGCCAAGTGGGACACAGGCCACCTTGCTGCCTAAAAAGAGGAGTCTACCAATGCTTCAAACTGCTTGGTTAAATTTGTAAATCACTGTAAAAAATGCGACTATATCCGTGTTAAAGTTCATTGTGTAATAATTATATATATTATTTCTATAACTTTTTTCATTTATGTATTCGCACGTGTACTTAATAAAGCTTTTTAAAACTTTGCATCAGTCTCCTGCGTTCTCTCTTGTTGTGAAAACAAAAAAGTGGGGGTCGTTTAACTTTATGAAGGGGTCTGTTTTTTCAAAAAAGGTGGGGGCTAAAAGGCTGGGGATTTATAATACACTCTCATGGAGATAGATAACTTCATGAAATAAGAGACTGTAGATAAAGTCTCATAATATACTCAATATCAGCTGTAGTATAGGCTTTGGATGTAGATAAATCCGGACATATTCAGAATATACTCTGCTCCGCAGAGTATATCATGATTGACACGTCATAGGACTGACAATTCTGCTATCCCATGCTAAGTTTCACTGAACTAAAGGGACTGCATAATAACTTAGGCTGATTCAGCTCCCTGCTTCCAGAAGGGAGGCAGATAACACATTAAGATAAGGGACAGAAATCTAAGTTTCACTGAACTAAAGGGACTGCATAATAACAGGCTGATTCAGCTCCCTGCTTCCAGAAGGGAGGCAGATAACACATTAAGATAAGGGACAGAAATCTAAGTTTCACTGAACTAAAGGGACTGCATAATAACTTAGGCTGATTCAGCTCCCTGTGAAAAGTGACAGAAAGTAGCAGTCCTGTCACTTTTCAGTTTGACGAGTTAGACACCAGAAGGAGGACAGCTGACACAGCAACATAAGGGGCGGAAAGTGACAGGGGGCGTGGTACCTGTCACTTTTCAGTTTGACGAGTTATATCTATGTATTACTACTAATAGCATTGCGTATCTTGTATATCATTAAAGGATAAAAGGCCGCAGATTAAATCACGCAGTGGTTCGTCTGCATTTGGCTTTGGACACACCGCTCTGTGTACTCTTTGTATTATAACTGCGCTAGCTCTCTTCTCCCAATAAATCTGTAAATATGGCTGCTGCCATGTTTCTAAGCATGTCTGGTGCATAGGATTCATGGAGTCCTTTGATCCCAATGTTACGTCGCCGACTCCTATTTTCTTGATCTTCTATCAGGACCAATGCTCTGTCAATTTGGTGTCTCTGTCTTGTCATATGGTCATAAATTGTTTGTTTGAGTGACAAATGTCCAAATTTGTATTTTCCAACTCCCCCACACTTTTGCCAATATGCTGAGAGGACAGGTTGTATAGTTTGTGCCAATGCCTTCTTCAGGAATTCTTTAGATATGTTTGCACTCTGGGTATTGCTTTGCTCCAACTCGGTGTCACTCTTTATGCCTGAATCTGCAGGGATATCTCCCGTTTACTTGTGTCGGATGTCTCCCGGAAGCTCCCGCAGGAGAGTGTGTACACCTCTTTTTTAAGTAGCGTTGCAGATCTGTCTGACACTTAGTGGCAGACTGCTGTCCAGAGGCCTGGCCAATTTTATCCTTACCTGACTTGACCATTGTGTTAGTTCAATTCTAATGTCGCTGCTGCGTAGGGCACATGTAGGAGATAAGATTTAGGACATGCTAGTTCTGTAACTTTAGTTGCTACCCAGAACAGAGTCTTAATGTCCAATGCATCAAAGCTTAGTCTTTGTGTTAAGATTTAATTTTTTTATTTTTATTTTTTCCTTGTTGAGTATGTTAAACTGGGTAGTTAGGGAGATTGATGGAGTTTGTGGTCAGCCACCTTCTAAGGGGAAATTAACCAGATAGGTTGAGGTTTAGTGAGATCCACCCACTACCAGCCGTGGGCCTTTGTCTAGCCTTAATAGGCTAACTATAGTGCTAGTGCTGATGTTTTGTTCTATGTTATGAATGGAGCTGTTACTCACTGTGGTCTTGGTTTTCTTTTCCCCTTGATGGGGGCTACAGCCTCCTGTGAAAGGAGGGGCTCAGTCTCTGAGTTTCCAGGAGTCTCAGCTGCAGCTTGTGATTGTTCTCAGCAAGAGAAACAACGTAATCTTGTAGATATGATACCTTTTAATGGCTAACAAAAATACATGATGTAATAATAGCGAGCTTGCGAACCAATTCCGGGTTCTTCTTCAGGCTTAATGGATTGGATCTGAAGAGGCATGGATATTTATACACACTTATAACATACATACTTATGACAAGGCACAGATATGGATGTGATTGGTTCGTACTTAAAAGGAATTCTGCAACAGCAAACCAACTTTTTTTGTCTAGGCACTGATAGCGGAGTGAAAGTTTTATGGTCCCTAAATTACTGTTGGGGGGGGGAGGTTGGGCAGGCTAGAAATGCTACAAGAGGTGCACAAACATTTTTAGCTAAACACTGATAAGGGAGTGAAAGTTTATGGTCCCTGAATTACTGTTGATGGGGGTCTTATCTGTATAATAAATGTCTCACACTTCCCATTCACGCATAAATCCTGGGGAATAATTTAACCCAGTATTCAGCGTGTCAAAGGTTGTTATCAATTTATATTCCCAAATTCTTCTGTGGTTTTGTGACTTGAAACCATCCTTCAATATCAAAACTGTCCTATCTCCTATGTTATGTCCATGGTTAGAGAAGTGCTCGACCACAGGCAATTCTCTTTTTCTGTGTTTAATCGTGTGGCGATGAGATCTCATCCTTGCTTTCAGTTTCTGTCCTGTTTCTCCAACATAAAGACCCCCGACAGGACATTTACTGCACATGATCAAGTACACAACATTGGACGAGGAACATGTGAATGTCCCTGGGATCTTATAGTCCTGCTGTGTGTTGGGGATCCGTATCCTGTCCGCAGTCAGTACATGTGAGCAGGTCTTGCAGCTCCTTACATTACAGGGATAAGTTCCTTTTTGTGTGTCAGATGGTAATGCACTCCTGATTATAAAGTTCCTCAAGTTAGGAGGTTGCCTGTAACACAAAAGCGGAGGGTCCGGGAATATGGTTTTCATCCTTGTGCAGGGTATGGTGGAGTTTTCTTGCCTTTTTCCTTAGTACCTCTAGCTTGTATGACCCTGTAGCTGCCGTCTCCTTTAGGCTGCACCACTGATCTCTGTGCTGTTGGCGCTCCCATGCTGTGGTAGCTATCACTTTACTTGCCGAGCTCTCCTGTCTGGAGGAGCTCGCTTCTATCTTATCACAGATTCCGGGCGGTCCGCAGAGCTTCCTGTCACATCGTACTTGGCCGCGGGCACCTGAGAATATAGTCCCCGGCTCGGCTACCTGCCAGGCCTCCAGCCGTGACGTCTCTTCCTGGTGCTTCCGATAGAGCTGCAGGGGTACTCTGTGCCTCCTTGCCTGACAGGGTGGCACTCATGAGTCTAATGAGGTCTTCTAGACGTTCAGTGCTGTAGCAAAAGCACGAGTTTGTGCCATTTGCAGCGGAGCTCTTTCCTGTGCGACCTCTCGTTATGGTAGTTATGGCGCGCCCCCATTGAGAGTAATTTTTAAACCACCAAAGATTTAATTGGTTTTCCTCTTCAATTCATTCCCACATTTTAGCAAGAAGATCTTGAATGCCCTGAAAAAATGTAAGAATTTGCAAAAACAAAATGAATATGGGCGTATGTGGAAATCCAACATGGGGAGAAGGAGTAATGTGATAGTTCCTGATTCCTCTTCGCCTTCATCAGAGCTTTCAATCTATAAATGTAATATCAATAGCATAGGTGTTATCAAAGTGGGTCGGAAAGATTTGTTAGATTGTCTTTTCAATACATGATTTGCATTCCACTCACCTTGATCACAGCGTCCACATCATTATTATGTTATGTGTCAAAGGACTCCATGTCATAGAAATATTGCTTGTAAGCCTGGGGAAAAAAATCAAGATAAGAGTTTGCAATTCTCAACAAGTCAGGAAATGTAGCCTGAACTTTCACATACATATTCATATGTACAATGGCCAGCAGTACACTTTGCCCTTCCTGAAATAAGACATCATTGCAATCTACTTGATTTCAACATCAAATTGTTTACGTTGGAATGGTGTATTTCATCATGTGATCAGATCCCAAGGCCAGAGCCTAGGTGGTGTGCTGTGCACATTGAGAGTGCTGTCATGACAGCCCTACCACCACAGAGGGAACAACATCAGAGAAAGTCAAGCTGGAGTGTTGCATGTTACAGCCTGAGCACCCGCAAGGCCTCAGCTTCGGTGACGCTCAGCCATGAGTATTCAACATCACAGCCTGAGCATGCCCGAGGTCGTAGTTTTGCAGATGCTAAGGCTGTTGTGTCGCTTGTCACTGCCTGAGCACCTCCAAGCCCGCAACTTTGGTGATGCTCAGGCAGGAGTGTTGCATGTCACAACCTGAGACTGCTGATGGAGTCATCTGTAATAAAACCACCGCTTTCTGGTGCCATTTAGGAGAACATGTCACTGGCCTTGGGAATTCTTTCCATTTCTTCTTTGTAAAATTCAGTTGCCTCCTTTTAGCTTTCTTACCACAGGAGGCTATTATCTGCGGTATTTATCTGCCTTCTGGCTTCCTCATATTCTCGCATGCTGACTGCGATGCAAAATACGATTTCCATCAGATGTGTTATCTTTATGTTCACCCTAGCTTGCATGTGTACATGTACATGCTTTTCCAGAACTTAACTCTTTTGCTGTATTTGTTTCGCTACAGTCTTCCTAAGCTCCGTATCCTCCAGGTGTGTCAGAGTGACATTGCTTCCCTTATTCCCACCTGGGGTTCATTTTTCACTCCACTCCCTAGACAGAGGCTAGAGGGAGGAGGTCTGGGACAACATTGCTGGTTCTAGCCCAGCTGGGTCAAGCTTCGAGACATTTTTGTGGTGGAGACAAGGATACACCAGTACCATCGTTTTTAGGTCCTGCTAGATTGCAGAAATATTAATCCCGGGCCATATTTTTACTTTGGCATAGGATTATAGCCCAGGACAAAGCACTGTATATTACAGCACTTGGTTCTTAAAGGGTTAAATATTTGAATGAATAATCCCCACAGCCCGGAGTATCAGGATTCAAAACCTGCAGGCACTTCACTTGGACTGCATCACACTTGGTGAAGTGTTTGAGAAGCAGTGAGGACACTCCACTTCCGTGTAAATGTAAAAAAAACGTTTACTATTCGTTCACTTCTCATTAAAGATGACTTTCAGTCAGCCTTAGAAACATCGCTAGGTCGTGGAATTCTCGCACAGTGTAAATGCTGTAAATAACTGAGCGAGAAGCCAGCGATCCGGCTGTTATCTGTCTGTCTAAACGCTCTGCCCAAGCGCCACAACCTTACCAGTGATGTCAGCGCCCGTGCAGTCGCTTAGACAACTCTCATCCAATCTGGGGGTTGGACTGCAACTAGTCAAACATTGATGGCCTATCCTAACCCATTAAATTGTACTTTATTAAAAAATAGGATAACAACTAAAAATTTCATCTTTCTTATGATTCATGTTCTGCATTGTTGTTGCAAGGTCCATCAAGCATTATTTCCTCATGGATCAAGGAGACTTTTTTGTCCATTTTATGGATCTCACAGAGGAAGAACTGAAGAAAACAGTTGAAGATATAATTCCACTCCGGCTGGAGGCTCTGTTAGAACTGGCTTTGCGAATGAGTACTGCAAATACAGATCCTTTTAAAGATGATCTAAAGGTACTGTGAACATATGAAAGCAAGCAGGAAATTGAATTTCAGCTTTTTTTTATAGATTGAAGAGCATTCATAATTAACATGTCAAGAATCATTGCCTTTGTTTACTAGTCTAGTCTTGAAAAATGTGTACTTTCTTACCCAATGAAATGCATTCAAACAATTTTCTTGTTCGTATCATTGGGGGCTCAGCATCTATATATATAAAGACGAAAGCCCTCACTGACTCACTCACTGACTGACTCGCCAAAAGTTCTCCAACTTCCCAATGTCGTAGAAACATGAATTTTGGCGCAAACACAGATTATCTCCAAAATAGGAAAAGTAATTGGGTCCCAACTCGATTATTCAATTCTAGCGCAAAAGAATTAGCGTCGAAATTTAACGTATATAATCTAAATCTCTCACTTCCCAATGTCATAGAAACTTAAAATTTGGCACGAGCATTGAATATGTCATAAATAGGAAAAGCTAATGGGTCCCAACTCGATTATTCAATTCCATGCGCAAAAGAATTAACGTCCAAATTTTACGTACGGAATGTAATTTTCTCACTTTCCGTTGTCATAGAACCGTGAAATTTGGCACGAGCATTGATTATGTCATAATTAGGAAAAGCTAATGGGTCCCAACTCGATTATTCAATTCTATGCGCAAAAGAATTAGTGTCCAAATTTTATGTGCGGAATGTAATTTTCTCACTTTCCGGTGTCATAGAAACGTGAAATTTGGCACGAGCATTGATTATGTCATAAATAGGAAAAGCTAATAGGTCCCAACTTGATTATTTAATTCTAGCACAAAAGAATTAGCGTCGAAATTTTACGTACATAATCTAAATCACTTTCCAATGTCATAGAAACATGAAATTTGCCATAAGCATTCAATATGTCATAAATAGGAAAAGCTAAGGGGTCCCAACTCGATTATTCAATTCTAGCGCAAAAGAACTAGCGTCCAAATTTTATGTACGGAATCTAATTCTCTCACTTCTTGGTGTCATAGAAACATGAAGTTTGGAACGGGCATTGATAATGTCATAAATAGGAAAAGTTAATGGGTCCCACCTCGATTGTTCAATTCTAAGCGCAAAAGAATTAGCATCCACATTTTACGTGCAAAATTTAATTCTCTCACTTCCCGATGTCATAGAAACTTGAAATTTGGCACGGGCGTTGATTATATCATAAATAGGAAAAGTTAATGGGTCCCAGCTCGATTATTCAATTCTAAGTGCAAAAGAATTAGTGTCCAAATTTTACGTATGGAATCTAATTCTCTCACTTCCTGATGTCATTTTATATAAAGGAAACGTCACATGGTTACCTCCCCGTGGTGTTTCCTGGGTAACGCAGAGAACTATGCAAAATGGTGAACATATGTTTTTCCGGTATCTCTAAAGTAGCCACGACTTCAGAAGATTTTCCGTGTGAACACCAGATAAACACCAGTACCAAATTAACTCGGGCGAAGCCGGATATATCAGCTAGTCATTATATAAGCCTTCCCAGTAGGAGGCTGACACCACATACATATAAATAAAATCATAGTTTAGACAGGAAAAGCAAATCTGTTCCATCCCTCGATTAAACTTGATAGCCATATATATACAGAATGTCTTCTTTTTCAATTGTACTAACTATTGATTGTCCGCTTTATTAGAGACATTTGCCCTTTCATGATTGGAACTACCCTGTTTAGAAATTAGACACATCACTCAGTATAGCATGAATTCCAGTGAGCAAGTTTTTTTTAATATGTGAGTTTTAGTGTGAAACTGCATTAGAATGGAAAAATTTAAGCAATCTGAGTAACTTCAAAGCAAGGCATTTTCATCAGCGCTAATTAGCCAACTGTAACTTTAGGTAAATTCAGCACCCTGTCTTTTTGCATCCTTTTTCTTGTTTATGAAAGGCAATGTGATCTCTTCTCTTAAATTTTTGAACTACTCTCCTGACTGTGCATTTAGACTGAAAGATGATCACTCAAAAATCGCTCAAATGGCAGTTTGAGTGGCAGTGTTGAGCGATCATCTTTGCATAACTCTTAAGTAGCTAAATAGCTACTTAACCCCTACCCGCTATATGACGTACATTTAGGTCATACAGGTGCGGGATATGTATGAAGAGAGATCATGGGGCGACCTCTCTTCATACAGAGCGGACGTCAGCTGTTTAGTACAGCTGACACCCGTGGGCAATCGCGGCTATTAAGCCTTTAAATGCTGATGTCAATTCTGCCGGGCATTTAAATCCCCCAAACGATGTCCCGGGGTCCCGTACGGCTTCCCCTGTGTGAGATCGTAGGGAGCTGTACAGGTGTCATGGCAGCCAGGGTCCTTCTGAAAGGTCCCAGGGCTTCCTTTGCAGACTGCCTAACAAACAGTCTCCGTGGGGTAGCTTGATAGACTGCCTGGCAAATAGCAGTATGATGTAATGCTATGGCATTACATCATACTGCAGGAGCAATCAAAGCAAGGCTAGTTGTGTGTGGGGGTGTGGATGTGGGGCTTTAAAAAAAAAAAAAGAAAAGTAAGATCAATAAAGCTTTATTAATTGTAACAAAGCGTCCGTAAAAGTCTGATCTATCACAGTAGCGCATTATTTACCCCACGCTATAAACGACGTCCAGAAAAAAACCCCGCCAGAAATGCACCTGTCTTCCAGAAAAAAATGCAATAAAAAACTACCAAAAAGTTCTATGAATTCTGAATTGGTACTAATGTTAACTACAGGACACCCTACGAAAAGTGAGCCCCCGCACAAGTACATTGACGGAAAAATATAAAGGTTATCACGTGTGTAAGATGGTGTCTGAAAATAATTTTAAAAAATTAAATGTCTTTGAAAAAAATAAAAGTAGTACAGCAAAAGATGTTTCTCATTATCCGGTACATTAAATAGCACCATTGAAAAATACAACTTGTCCCGCAAAAAACAAGCCCTCATATGGGAACGTCAATGGATAAATAAAGGAGTTACAATTTTTTAAAAGGGGGGAAGAAAAAATGAAAATGGGAAAAAAAAGGGCCACGTCATTAAAGGGTTGAAGAGTTTAATGCAGGCAGAGCGGGAAACTGCTGAGAACTCTGAGAAAAGCTGTTTTATATATGCAAACAGTTGCTTTGTTCTCACAGTTATTAGCGGTGTCCCGCTGAGCTGATGGCTCAGAAAAACAGTAGGAGTGCTGACAGCTCCTTTGTTCTTAGAGCTCTCAGCTTGTATCCCGCTGGGAAGTCTTGCTGGATACCAGCTAAATGAATGCTATCAGCACCGCCTGCTTAGAAAATCCGTGTGCGGCTCTGATAAGAGTCATCATTGATTTCTACCTTGCTATAAATCAGCGATGAACGAATAGTGCATGAACAGTGCACAATGGCAGCGCATTTAGACACAGCTAAACTAGGCTGAACTAGATGGACATTGTCTACCTTCAGCCTAACATACTATATTACTATGTAAGTATTCCTGAGCTATGTAACTATACCTGAGGCACAAATATCAATATGTCAGAAGGTTTTGAGAAAAGTATTTAGGATTTGCCTTTGACTGAAAGCTTAAAAGGTATGCTCAAATATTTTGGTAATTATTAGAGATGAGCGCGTATACTCGCTAAAGGCAATTGCTCGAGCAAGCATTGCCTTTAGCGAGTACCTGCCCGCTCGAGACTGAAGGTTCGGGTGCCGGCGGCGGGCAGGGAGCTGCGGGGGAGAGCGGTGAGGAACGGAGGTCTCTCTCTCCCCCCCGCTCCCTCCTGCTGACTGCCGCTACTCACCGCTTCCCCGCGCCGGCACCCAAACCTTCTGTCTCGAGCGGGCAGGTACTCGCTAAAGGCAATGCTCGCTCGAGCAATTGCCTTTAGCGAGTATACTCGCTCATCTCTAGTAATTATACAAATATAGATCCACTAGCTTGTTACCCGCTACTTTTTCTGAGTGGAATTAGTATTTTATAAATCTAATCTGTGTTTTCCAGTGTATTGAAATGTAAAAAGTTAAAATGGTGAAAGAAATGTAACTGCAATCTGCTATGTCAGCACCGTTCTGTAAGCTTTTGGTCTAGAATATAAAGATTTTGTGGGCTGTATGCACGTGAGCATGCCACGTACAGTTGTTCATGAGAAAAACATGTTTTTTCTAAATTTACACTTGCTACCTTAAAGTCCCCTGCACACAGGCAAAAATTCTGCAGCAGGATTTCCCGCAGAATTTTCGCCCGTGCCTGCCTGCATAAGATTGCATTGAAAAACGCAATCCTATGCACACAGCCGCACTTTGTCCGAGTGAAAACGTGCGGAAACAAATCCTGGCATGTTCTATTTCTGTGCGGGTGTTACAGAGACCCGCACAGAAATGTCACTCCAGGCGCTCCGGCTCCGCTCTACGCATGCGTCCCTTCATGGACCAATGCGCTCTCACCTACAGACGGAGCAGGTGAGAGTCGCATTGGTCCCTGAAAGGATGCGGGTCAGATCCTGCTTTGAGAATTCTCGCAGGGGGTCTGCCCCGGCCGTCTGCAGTTGGCCTAAGTGTTTGACCTTGAGCCTTATTATTTTGAGCCATATTATTTTGATTCTTACAATATTTTATATGTGTATTAGCAATTTACTATATATTTCTGATTTGAATTGTGACATTTAAATGCTGTTCTGATGTGCACATCTGTTGCGTCTGCAGTGAATGCATCTGATCGTTGTCTGCAGAAATCCGCCTGTTTTATTCCAGGTTTCCCCAGATATGTACTGTAGGCAGTCCAACGCTACAGATCAGGCTTGCTCAGTAAAAACCAGGGGCGTTTGATTTCTCTTTAGCTTTTTGGACCGGATTGCTGACCAATAGGAGGGCAGTGCTTAGTGGGGGCGTACAGGAAGGGACCACAGAGCAGGATATTGTGGTAGCTGTTGTCTAAAGCTGCAGGGATACGGTGACCATCTTGGAAAATAGCAATGTGGGCAGACATAAATAGCGTGTTAACATTTATTCTGGTGGTCACTACAATTACAGTGCTACCAAACCGTGATAGAGGGCTTATAAGGACAAAATGTATTTTCACCTCAGTTAAGCTAAAGGCCTCGTTCACACGGGCGACAAAGTCGCGCGATTTTGTAGCGTTGCTACAATGCTACAAATCGCATGTATAAGAAGCCCATGCTTTCCTATGGGTTCCTTCACACATGCGATGTTTTGTATCATGCTACAAAACGACACATAAACCTCACAGGACCCGCTATATGCACGTGACTTGTGAGGTTTTGTAGCCCATGCTTCTCTATGGAGCCTTCCTCTCTGTTGCATTGCATCGCACGTAAACGGATTTTCGTGCGATGCAATGCAACTTTGACAGTGGGAAATCCTACTGTCAAAGCTAAAATTTAAGCCCTGGCTGCAGAAAAAAACCAAAAAAACACACATACATCACCTGTCCCGCGCTGTCTGCCCGGCCGCATCTTCTTCCCGGGTCCCCGGCAGTGATCTTATCCTCTGCTGGCCGGGCATTCAAAAATCCCCGCCTTCTGGAAGCGCTGGCTGTGATTGGCTAAGCATCAGCCAGTCACAGCCAGCGCTCGATAAATGGCAGTGATTGAACCAATAACAGCCATTCTTCGAGTCCTGGCTCTGATTGGCTGACGCTTAGCCAATCACAGCCAGCGCTTCCAGGAGGCAGGGATTTTTATATCCCCAGCCAGAAAAGAAGATGATCTGTGCCGCGGACCCGGGGAGAGGATGCAGCCCGGCTGATAGCGCAGGACAGGTGATGTATGTGTGTGTTTTTTTTTGTTTGTTTGTTTTTTTTTTCCTTCTTCAGCTACAGCGTATTTTCGGGGAAGGGCTTATATTTCAAGCCTCCCCAGAAAATCATCGCTACAAAGTCGCGGTATCACCGCGAGAAATAGCAGCGATATCACACGGACCAGCGATGCAATATCGCTGCAATTTTCTCGCAGTGATGCCATGTCGCCCGTGTGAACGAGGCCTAATCGGCGTGTGTAAATAGCGGACCTAGAGGCCTTTGTTAGTAAGCCACTGACTGCCATCACAGCCGTCGGCACTCTTCAGCCATGTTGCGGGGGTCAATGGGCTGCTAGAGGGAACCTCTTCCTACTCAGCATTGATCGTGGGTGCTAAGAGGTTAAATTCTCAGGATTGGAGCCAGCTTTGATCTTGGCTCGAGCTGCTGATCTCTTAGGTACCAGGGCCGTACCCAAGAGATCCCATGATTTAAATATTAATCATAGAGTGGGAGTTAACTCTCTCTCATGTCTGATTTATAAATCATATAGTGGGAGCAGTTTAAGACATATTTTATGATAAAACATATTCAAGCACTAAACTTAAAACAAAAGGATGTAGAACTATTTGGGCTGATAAGACTTGCTTTCATAATACCACAGCAAAAGACCATTTAGTGGTGTCAAATGCATTTGTATTGCACACGATCAAAAGACAATATCTGAGGTGGTGACACAACGATTGGCATTCCTGCCTATTTGCTTTGGAGTCCTCAGTTTCAATCTCAGGAAGAACAACATCTGCATGGAGCTTGTACGTTCTTCCTGAATGCGTTTCCTCTCAGCTCTCATTCCATATACATTCCAAAGTATACTGCTAAGATATTTGGCTTCCTATTAGAAATGGACCTTAGTGCATGCTGAGGATGAGTGCCTAAATGGCCGCCCGCAACTCCCCTGCTTCACAGCTCTTCTTGGGTGGGAAAATGCTTTCTATGTGTATGCAGTCAACAGGCTGGATAGCTCAGCAGTAAGAGCTACTGACTGGAGTGCAGGAGGTCCCCAGTTTGATTATTGACAGCTTATGATCGTGTGCAAAAAAGTACAGTAAAATACGCATGCAAAAACGACTTGTTCACCGAGTCACCCGCAAAAGCACATCTAAATGAGTCTTAAGCAGCACATGTGAATAAGACTTGGGTATACTAATAGATCATAGACTGAACATGAGTTAACAATGTGATGCAGCAGCCAAAAAGGCAAACACAATTCTGGGATGTATTAAGAGAAGCATCGAGTTTAGATCACGAGGTAATTTTTCCCCTTTACTCTTAGTCAGACCTCATCTGGAATACTGTGTCCAGTTCTGAGCACCCCACTTGAAAAAAAGACATTGAAAAACTGAAGCAAGTCAATTTACGAAGTTGTGAGCAGTCTGCAAATCATGTCCTAACGGTTTCGCTTGAATGTTTAGGCTGAGAGGTCAGACTTAATAGCTATCTTCAAATATCTGAAGGGCTGCAGAGCGAGCAGCCCTATTCTGATTTGCACATGGAAAGACTAGAAGCAATGGGATGAAACTGATGTATTAGAAAAAATTTTCTGACAGTGAGAGTGATCAATGAGTGGAACAGGTTACCACGGGAGTTGGTGAGTTCTCCTTCAATGGAAGTGTTCAAACAAAAGCTGGACAAATATCTGTCTGGGATCCATATATCTATATTCCACAACACTTCTGCTCGATTCAAACCTGATTTGGTTGTTTGGGTTGGCTGATTCACAATTCCAGCAACCTGATTGGTAGTTTGGGTTGGCTGATTCTCAGTGCTTGGTTGTTTAGGTTGGCTGATTCACAGTGATTGGTTGTTTTGGGTTGAATCGAGCAGAAGTGTTGTGGAATATAAATATATGCGTCTGGGATGATTTAGTGAATCCTGCACTGAGCAGGGCTTGGACCGGATGACCCTGGAGGTCCCTTCCAACTATTCTATGATGCTATGTTTGTGAAGTTTGAGAGAGAGACCCAGACCGTGCAGCAAATGCATGGAAATAAAGTAACTTGTTCCAGCAATATTTTAACAAATTGAACCCCAAAAAGTCCAGTTTATTTAACAAGTAGTGTCATCCACTTAGCGACAGTGCTGTGCCCCCAATAAATCCAATGAATAAAGGATTTTACAGTGAGTGTGCAAATCCAAATATTTGTTGGCTTGTTTGCATAGTATGTTCTTTTTAATTTGATCATTTGTTCTTCTCTCTTAAGATTGAGCTTATGCCACATGACCTCATCACACAGCTTCTACGTGTTCTTGCCATTGAAACTTGCCAGGAGAAAGACTTAATTAATGCTGATCCAACAGAGCTTGCCCTCAGCGGGTTGGAAGCATTCTCTTTTGATTATATTGTTAAGTGGCCTCTTTCACTAATAATTAACAGGTAGGTTATGGTATGGGTAGGTTTCCACTTTGCAGTGCCTAATAACATGCAGTGGGCAGCGTTTTAAAAGTTTTATTAGTACAGCGAAACCACATAGCCATTAACATGATTTCTTAGCTCACAATTTGGTATCGTTAGTGTACATCTGAACTAATTATAGTGATCTGCACCACAGTATGTTTACCACCTTCTTTTCTCCCAGTCTTATACGTGGAGGAAAAAGACATTGGATTGTATGTTAAGCTGAAATTTTTTCTTTAATTCTAGAAAGGCTCTTACACGTTACCAGATGCTTTTCCGCCACATGTTTTATTGCAAACATGTGGAGAGACTCCTCTGCAATGTTTGGATCAGCAACAAGGCTTTCAAACAGTTTTCGCTGCTCTCTGCTAAGTGGTAAGTGTGATTCGCAAATACATATAACAAAGATTTACACAAATCTCTCTGGGGTATGTAGACTGCTACGCTTCTCAGCACCTTAGCTTCAGGTCTGATGATTTTAATTTTTTGTGAACAGATGTTTTTGTTTTTTTGTTTTTTTTAAATACAGGGTAAACAGTATATTTTCTGCAAATCAGAGTTTCTTTGCCAGAGTTTGTTACTAGAAAGCCAGAGGGATGTGGGGCTGGGCTGCTCCCTTCCCCCCTCTCCATGTGCGCCTGAGTACATTTCACACATCACTCGCCCCTCTACCCAGCAGCCCAATGGGAAAGCTTCCTCTCTCCCTGTCTGGGGTAAGGCGGTTGGCTCACATGTTGGGTGAGGGTGCGGCTTGGATGGCAGCCTGTTGAATCTGTGGCAAAGGTGATTCCCGTGGTGGGGTTGGAGAGGAGCTAGGTTGGAGTGCTGGGCTGCGGAGGACCAGCTACTCTTCCCCCTGCTTATTAAAAGAGGAGCACCTACTTACCTAGTATGTAATTGCCCAGTGTGTACACAGTGAGTAGAATTACCTAGCATGTAATTAACGGTGGAACTCCTTGCCACATGATGTGGTGATGGCATCTAGTCTAGGTGCCTTTTCTGGAGGGAAAGTCCATTACAGGTTATTAGCCCTGATATCTATGTGCTGCCTCCTTATTATAGATGTAGACCACTGTGAGATACAGGAGCTGGCCTAGATGGGTCACTGGCCTGATCCAGCAGGCTTTTCTTATGTTCCTATGTTCCAGCCACCCAGCCAGGACTCGACACTGCATAGCACAGGCTGCTGGAAGCAGCCCAGGAGGGGACATCTACAAAAATGTGCGCAGCTGAGCAGCGAAGGAGTCTTGGAGAGGTTTTTAGCGTGCTTGGATAAAATTAGGCTGTTTATGAATGAAAAAAGGCAGGAATCTCCACCACCCGCTGATATGGCCTGGCGCACCAACCTCATGTTGTTTACAGATTTTATACTGCACTTCACTGTACTGAACAAACAACTACAAGGTGTAGGGGAAACAGCAGAAAGTATGCTTTGTGGTATCAAAACATTTGAGAGAAAACTAGGTTTTTGAAAGAGACCTTGAAAGTTGGCAGCTGAAATATTCCCCAAGTATAAAATGCATTTAGAAAATTCTACATTTTTAGACAATTGTACAAGCCATCGGGATATCTACAATGAATTTTCTAGCATTGTAGCAGCTGCAAAGGTGAATTTTAGTAACAGACTTGGAAAACTTGATCTTTCTTGCTTAAACTGGTTATGTTTAGGAAATCTGGAAATAGGGCTTTTGCAATCAAGATAGCTCTATCTGTAAAAATACATTCTATGACCTGTGTGAAACACCTGAGAAGATAGAAAGGATGACAAAGGACAACACAGTTCTGAAAATGAAATCCGTAAAGTGTGGAATTCTCTGCTAAATAATTTTAAGTCAATGAAAGCACTTTGGTTTGTTTTCCTTACGTTGTCATCTTCTGCTTATAAGTAGCTTTTTTTCAGCCTTGAATTATATCAAATCTGACACCAGAAACAGACTAATCGATGACCTGAGTGCTGCATGTGTTGCTCTTAAACTTGCAAAGTTATGAGCCAAAGTTAGACAAATTATCAGCATGCATAAAAGAGCAAAAATCACATTAATTGTTCAAAAGCATGCCAAATATAAACGTTTACCTTTTCAATAAGAAGTTTTTTTTTTAATCATTGAAGGTTCTGTTATTGTGTTTTTCTTTTAAGACAAAAAAAGTTAAACCGGGCTCACACGACCGGATCAGATTCTTCATTTAGTAGGCCCGCAGCAGATTCTGGCTGTGAGTCTGCCCAGTGACCCTGCATACTGCACTAACCTTTATGGCTGATGCCCACGGTGGCTTGTAGGTGGTCATGTGCAGTACAGCTTTTTTTTTTGTTTGTACCCGCAGCCCATAAACAATGTTAATTGCTTATGGGCTGCCTGTTGGACGCCTCCATTGACCTAAATGGAGGCCGTCTGCACAGATTCTGTGGCAAAATGGATCGTGCTGCGATTTTTCTTTTCGCTCAAGAAATACAGTTTTTATTGGCATGTGTGAAGAAAAAATCAAAACTACATGCATTATAATGCCTGCGTTTTACAACAGAAAGTCTGCGCAGATCCTTCTTTAGTGTATGAGTTGTTTTTTCTAAACTAAGGCCGCCTGCACACGAGCGTTCCGGATTCCGCTAGCGGATTTTCACGCGCGTATGGCACCTAAATGTGCTTGCGGATAGGTGCGGATGCATGAAAAATCACGCGCGGATATACGCGGATGTGTTGCGGAAAAAAACGCGCAGAAAAACCAGCAGCCGCCCCTTATTGTAAACCCAACCCCTAGAGAACTGCCCATTCCTTGGAAAACAGCTTAAAAACCAACACCCAGACTCCGTTTTGTCCCTCTTGCTTGTGCGAGCACCGTTAAATTATTCTGGCAACATGCTTTCACCCGGTGAGCAGATGTCTTTGTGGGCATGGTTGATCCATGTAACTTTTTTCAGGCGCTTCTCCAGCGTGACTTTATTTCAGTCACTGCAAAAAAATTCACAAGAGGAAGGCCGCCTGCACACGGGCGGAAATCCCGCGGCGGTATTTCCCGCGGGATTTCCACCGCTGAAAGTCTGCATAGGAGTGCATTACAATACGCACTCCTATGCAGACGGCCGCGGTTTGGCCGCGCGCGAAATCTCGCGCGGCAAACAAACCGCGGCATGTCCTATTTTTGTGCGGGGCTCGCACTCACCCGGCCGCCGGCTACGGTCTGCGTATGCGCCGGCTGCGCGGCAGCCGGCACATGAAAGAGCCGGGGCCGCCAGGCGCGGGTGAGTACGCGCTCGTCACTGCAGGCTCTCGGGTCGGGTCCCGCGGCGAGAATTCTCGCCGCCGGATCCGACCCGCTCGTCTGCAGGCGGCCGAATTCATTACTACAGATTTTGCATTCTTAGATCCTGCATTGGCAAGAAATACTACCTATCTCCCTCTACAAATTTGCCTGTGAAGCTCTGTGCTGTGTTTTGGGACGCCTCCTACCATGCCTACTTCCTGTAGTCATAGCAACCAGTGACTCCATCCACAGCTGCACTGCGGATGTACTGCGTGAAAAAACGCACCCATTCACTTGTATTGGAGGCTTCATGCGCAGAATCCGACCCAAATTAGAACAGGTCGCAGATTTTTTCACGCGTGTGAAAAAACGCGATACAAATCCGTCCGTCTGGGGACAACTGCGGATCCTCATAGGAGTATATTGGCTGCGGTCTGGGGCAGATAATGTGCCTAAAATAACGCGCTGGAAATTCCGTTCGTGTGCAGGCACCCTTAAACTTCTGTATTCAGATTAAATTGCTGTGTTGGTACTTTACGATAAATAAGTGGGTTTTGGGTTGCAGTTTGGGCACTCTGTCTCTAAAAGGTTCGCCATCACTACCCTAAGGTATACAAGCCTTAACATAGTAACATAGTTCGTTAGGCCGAATGAAGACAATCTCCATCTAGTCCAGCCTGTCTATCCTCCTGTGTTGATCCAGAGGAAGGCAAAAAAACCACAAGAGCAGAAGCCAATTAGCCCTTTTGGGGAAAAAATTCCTTCCCGACTCCCTAATGGCAATCAGACTGTTCCCTGGGTCAACCCCTAATAGTTCCTACCTGCCTGTATACCCGGATTAACAATTAACCTAAGATTTATCTACTATATATATATAAAATTGAATGTATGCGTGTGTCTGTCTGTGTGTCTGTCTGTGTGTCTGTCTGTGTATCTGTCTGTGTGTCTGTCTGTGTGTCTGTCTGTGTGTCTGTCTGTGTGTCTGTCTGTGTGTCTGTCTGTGTGTCTGTCTGTGTGTCTGCCTGTGTGTCTGCCTGTGTGTCTGCCTGTGTGTCTGCCTGCGTGTCTGCCTGCCTGTCTGCCTGCCTGTCTGCCTGCCTGTCTGTCCTTTATGCGCTACTACACCATTCATCCGATCGCCATGAAACTTTGGGAAGTTGTTGAGTACACTCCTGGGAAGATTATAGGCATAGTACAACTATCTTAAGATAAATGGCGCGTGTGCGAGCGTTGTCGACAGTTACGCCCCCCCCCCCCCCCCACGTAGATTGTTCGATTTCCATCATTACCACTAATTCTCTCACTTCCCAAAGTCATAGAAACATGAAACTTGGCACGAGCATTGATTATGTCATAAATAGGAAAAGCTAATGGGTCCCAACCCGATTATTTACTTCTAAGCGCAAAAGAATTAGCGTCCAAATTTTACGCACAAAGTCTAATTTTCTCACTTCCCGATGACATAGAAACTTGAAATTTGGCACGAGCATTGATTATGTCATAAATAGGAAAAGCTAATGGGTCCCAACTCGATTATTCAATTCTAAGCACCAAAGAATTAGCGTCCAAATTTTACGCACGGAATCGATTTCTCTCACTTCCCAATGTCATAGAAACTTGAAATTTGGCACGAGCATTGACTCTGTCATAAATAGGAAAAGTTAATGGGTCCCAACCCGATAATTCATTTCTAAGCGCAAAAGAATTAGCGTCTAAATTTTATGTACGGAATCTAATTTTCTCACTTCCCAATGTTATAGAAATTTGAAATTTGGCACGAGCATTGATTATGTCATAAATAGGAAAAGTTAATTGGTCCCAACTCGATTATTCAATTCTAAGCGCCAAAGAATTAGCGTCCAAAAGGAAAAGCTAATGGGTCCTAACTCGATTGTTGAATTCTAAGCATAAAAGAACTAGTGTCCAACTTTTACTTATGTAATCTAATTCTCTCACTTCCCGATGTCATAGAAACTTGAAATTTGGCACGAGCATTGATTGTCATAAATAGGAAAAGCTAATTGGTCCCAACTCGATTATTCAATTCTAAGCGCAAAGGAATTAGCGCCCAAATTTTATGTTCGTAATCTAATTCTCTCACTTCCCGATGCAACAAATAATTACACAAATTTTTACAGCACAAATGTGAAATTTGCCATGACCATTCTTTACGTACTAAATATTGGAAATTTAAAGGGTTGCAACTTGATTATGTAATGTAACTAATAACACACATCTGTACTGCACAAACGTGAGATTTGGCATGACCATTCCTATGTTATGTAACTAATAACATATCTGTACCCCGTAATATATGAGACAGTTATCTTCTCAGCAAAACAAAACGCATTTAGAAATATGAGTATATATTGACAGAAATAAAACTGACTGTCGTATGTATTGGAAGCCTGTAAAGTACAAAAGGAAGTGGACATGGACTGCTGGGATGGAGTATGCCTTTAAGTATAACAAGGGGCTGCAACCTGTCTCGTTAGGAAATTTGAATAAAAAGGGACATTACCTTTCAGGGTAAAAATGAGGAGTGTGTGTGAGGTGGCACATTCTGTGGGGTGCCATTTTCACATACAGTCTGAGATAAATCTCTCTCCTATCTGCCTATACACTGAGAGGAATCTATCTGATCTGTGTGTTATGAGCAGCGTGTGTGAGGTGGCACATTCTGTGTAGTTTTCCGTGTGAACACCATAGTAACATAGTTCGTTAGGCTGAATGAAGACAATGTCCATCTAGTCCAGCCTGTCTATCCTCCTGTGTTGATCCAGAGGAAGGCAAAAAACCCCAAGGGCAGAAGCCAGATAGCCCTTTTGGGAAAAAATTACTCCCTAATGGCAATCAGACTGTTCCCTGGATCAACCCCTAATAGTTCCTACCTGCCTGTATACCCGGATTAACAATTAACCTAAGATTTATATCCTATACTGTCCTTCCTCTCCAGAAAGACATCAAGTCCCCTTTTAAACTCCTCTATGGATTTTGCCATCACCACTTCCTCCGGCAGAGAGTTCCACAGTCTCACTGCTCTTACAGTAAAGAATCCCCTTCTGTGTTGGTGATGAAACCTACTTTCCTCTAATCGTAACGGATGTCCTCTTGTTACCGTCGCGGTCCTGGGTGTAAACAGATCATGGGAGAGATCCTTGTATTGTCCCCTCATGTATTTATACATAGTTATTTGATCACCCCTTAGCCGTCTTTTTTCTAGAGTAAATAATTCCAATTTTGATAGCCTCTCTGGGTATTCCAGCCCCGTCATTCCATTTATCAGTTTAGTTGCCCTTCTTTGAACCCCCTCCAGCACTGTAGCATCTTTCCTGAGCACTGGTGACCAGAACTGTACGCAGTATTCCATGTGAGGCCTGACTAGTGCCTTATATAATGGAAGGATAATGTTCTCACCCTTCGCCCCTATACCTCTTTTAATGCACCCCAGACTTTATTTGCCTTTGCAGCAGCTGACTGGCATTGGTTACTCCAGTTTAGTCTACTATCCACTAATACCCCCAGGTCATTTTCCATATGACTTTTTCCTAGCGGTACTCCATTAATTGAATATTGGTGGCATCCGTTTCTCCTGCCCATGTGCATAGTCTTACATTTTTCAACATTGAACTTAATTTGCCATTTTTCTGCCCAAGCCCCCAGCTTATCCAGGTCCGTTTGTAGCCGCACATTGTCCTCCAGTGCATTAATTATATTGTATAATTTTGTGTCATCTGCAAATATTGATATTTTGCTGTGCAGCCCCTGTATCAGGTCGTTGATAAATATGTTGAACAGAGTGGGGCCTAATACTGAACCCTGTGGCACCCCGCTAGTGACTGTGGTCCAATCAGAGTACGAACCATTTATTACCACCCTCTGCTTTCTATCATTGAGCCAATTTTTTACCCACTTACAAACGTTTTCGCCCAGTCCGAGCTGCCTCATTTTGTATATTAGCCTATTATGTGGCACGGTGTCAAAGGCTTTAGAGAAATCCAGATATACGAGATTAATAGATTCTCCCCGATCCAGCTAAGAGCTTACTTCATCGTAGAAACTGATCAGATTTGTCTGACATGAGCGACCCTTCATGAATCCATGCTGGTGAGGAGTTATTCCCTTGTTCTCCTTGAGGTACTCATCAATGGCGTCTCTCAGAATCCCCTCGAAAATTTTTCCCGTTACTGAAGTGAGACTTACTGGCCTGTAGTTACCAGGCTCACTTTTGCTCCCTTTTTTGTAAATTGGAACCACGTTGGCAATGCGCCAATCCAATGGTACTACACCGGTCTTGATAGTGTCTAGAAATATTAGATATAGCGGCCTAGCTATCTCGTCACTTAGTTCCCTTAGTATCCTTGGGTGTAATCCATCTGGGCCCGGCGATTTATCGATTTTAGTCTTCTTTAGTCGCTTCCGCACCTCCTCCTGCTTTAGGTATGAGATATTTTGTGATGGGTTCATTTTATTGCCCTGCATTTCGTGTGGCATTTCCTTTTTGTTTGTGAATACACTTGAGAAGAAACTGATTAGTAGATTTGCCTTCCCTCCGTCATCTTCAATGATCTCTCCTGCATTATTTGTTAAAGGGACAGTGCTCTCCCTGCAAATCCTTTTGCTGTTAATATAGTTGAAAAATAGCGTCGGGTTGTTTTTGCTCTCTTTGGCGATCAGTCTTTCTGCCTCCTCCTTGGCTGTTTTGATCTTATCTTTGCATATTTTGTTTTTTTCCCTGTACGATTTTAGCGCTTCTTCACTGCCTTGTTGCTTTAGTAGTTTGAACGCTTTCTTTTTTTCATTTATTGCCCCTCTTACCGTCTTGTCGAGCCACATTGGTTTCCTTTTAGTTGAGTTTCTTTTATTTTTAAAGGGAATGAACTGCTCACATGAGGTGATTAGGATCCTTTTAAACTTTTTCAATTTGTCCTCTGTACCGTTATTTTTGAGGATGTTATCCCAATTAATGTTACCGATAGTAGTTCTAAGCTGATCAAATTTTGCTTTACTAAAGTTTAGTTTCTTCTTCGCTCCCTGATAAGGCTTCCTATTGAAAGACAGCTGGAAGTTGATTATATTGTGGTCACTGTTCCCCAAGTGCCCCTCAACCTGTACCCCCTTTATACGTTCCGGTTTGTTAGTACTAGGTCCAGAATGGCTTTCCCTCTTGTTGGTTCCTGCACAAGTTGGTTCAGGTAATTATCTTTAATTACTCTCAAGAACTTATCACCCCTGTGAGATTTGCAGGTTTCGTTCTCCCATGTTATACCTGAGTAATTAAAGTCCCCCATGATAATTGCTTCATTGCGGTTTGACACTTCTTCCATCTGCCTTAGTAGTAAGTTTTCAGTTTCTTCTGTTGCTTTTGGTGGTCTATAGAAGACCCCTATCAGGATTTTATTTTTTTCCTCCCTGTATTTCTACCCACAGAGATTCCACCTGTTCTTCTCCTACCCGTATATCCTCCCGTAGTCTCGGCTTCAAGTTTGATTTGACGTACAGACATACCCCTCCCCCTTTCTGGTTCCCTCGGTCCCTTCTAAAGAGATTGTACCCCTGCAAATTCACCGCCCAATCGCACTTATCATCCAGCCATGTTTCCGTAATTCCGACTATATCATAATTTTCATCAGACATTCTCGCTTCAAGTTCGCCCACTTTACCAATCAGACTTCTTGCGTTCGTGGTCATACAATTTATATGTTTTTTGGGGTTTTTTTTAAATTTGTTTTATTGCTATTCGTACTTATGGCTGATCTGTCAGTTCTAACTGTACTAACTCCACCCCCTGCTCGACCCCTATTCCCTTTGCTTGGACCCGGGTCGCTAGTTACACTGGCTACCCCACTATTTCTCATTTTACCCTCTCCCCAGTCCCTAGTTTAAACACTCCTCCAGCCTTCTAGCCATCTTATCGACCCAGCACAGCTGCACTCTCCCCATTAAGATGCAGCCCGTCCCTACGGTAGGGCCTGTAGCCGACAGCAAAGTCAGCCCAGTTCTCCAGGAACCCAAATCCCTCCTTCTTACACCAACTCCGGAGCCACTTGTTTACCCCCCTAAGATCCTGCTGCCTTTCTAGTGTGGCTTTAGGTACAAGTAGTATTTCCGAGAAAACTACCCTGGAGGTCCTCGCCCTAAGCTTGGATCCTAGGTCCCTGAAATCATTTTTGAGGGCCCTCCATTGACCTCTAACTTGTTCATTGGTGCCAACGTGCACCATGACCGCTGGATCCTCACCAGCCCCTCCCAGTAATCTGTCAATCCGATCAGCGATGTGTCGAACTAGAGCGCCAGGAAGACAACACACTGTTCGACGATCACGGTCTTTATGGCAGATTGTCCTATCTATCCCCCTTATAATTGAGTCCCCCACCACTAGAACCTGTCTAGCCTGCCCTGCACTCCCCGTCTCACTGGAGCAGTCATCCCCCCGGCGTTCAGAGGGCATGTCGTGCTGCAGCTGTGCTGGCTCTGTAATGGCATCGGTCATCTGCCAACGTTGCAGACATGTTGGGTTGTGCCAGTTCAGGACCAGCCTCCCTGGATCTATTCCCTCCATGCCTCCTTCTATCTGTCACCCAGCTTCTTGCCTGCTCCCCCTGCTCTTCCGTACCACCATCCGCCCCAACCTCTACCCCAGCGAGTGTCTGCTCAGTTAGCAGCACACTCCTTTCCATGTTGTCAATGACTCTCAGTGTTGCCAGTTGCTCATTTAGATCCAGGATTTGGGCTTCTAAATGTGCGACGTGCACGCATCTTGCGCAACAGTATGCACCCTCGATCGGCTGATCAAGGACTGCATACATTGCACAAGTAGCACACTGGATGGCATTGCCAGGCATGAAGCTTATCCTAATGGGGATCTACAATTTACTTGTGGAAGTAGTAAAGATGGACTTGTTCACACTCCGCTCACACGCTGCTGCCTCCGCTCAACCGCTCACACGCTGCTGCAACCGCTCACACGCTGCTGCAACCGCTCACACGCTGCTGCAACCGCTCACACGCTGCTGCAACCGCTCACACGCTGCTGCAACCGCTCACACGCTGCTGCAACCGCTCACACGCTGCTGCAACCGCTCACACGCTGCTGCAACCGCTCACACGCTGCTGCTGCCTCCCTCCGCTCACACGCTGCTGCTGCTGCCTCCCTCCGCTCACACGCTGCTGCTGCCTCCCTCCGCTCACACGCTGCTGCTGCCTCCCTCCGCTCACACGCTGCTGCTGCCTCCCTCCGCTCACACGCTGCTGCTGCCTCCCTCCGCTCACACGCTGCTGCTGCCTCCCTCCGCTCACACGCTGCTGCTGCCTCCCTCCGCTCACACGCTGCCGCTCTCGCGCAACCGCTCACACGCTGCCGCCCTCGCGCAACCGCTCACACGCTGCCGCCCTCGCGCAACCGCTCACACGCTGCCGCCTCTGTGCACCGCTCAAACGCTGACACTTATGCGCAACCGTTCACACAAAAAGGGTTTTTTTTTTCCCTCACAAACACTTAGACCCATAGACACTCACACACAGAAGACACAACTAGGGCACACTAGATACACAGATGACACACACTTAGCTCACAAACCTACACAGAAGATACTTATCGGCTCCTGCGGCTCCTCCACTCCTCCTGGTGACGTCACCTGCTCTCCCGGCAGCCGCTCACTCTGCCCTCCTGTCTCAGCTGCTCTGCTGCTCCGCTCTGGTCCCCTCTGCTGCTGCTGGCGCTGGACTCCTGGTGGCCTCTTGGCGCCGGGTGCCGGCTTCTGCTCTGCTCCGCTCCGGTCTCACCTTACTGCCCCCGCACCTGCTTCGACGCCGATATCGGCTTCAGCGCTGCTTCGATGTCCCCTTCAGCCCCCTGCTCGTGCCTCTGTCTCGGCGCGCTGCTCCTGGCGTCTGACGTCACTTCCTGTCCCAAATACTCTGCCGTAGTGATGACATCACTGGCTCGTTTGCTTGATAAACACCAGTACCAAATTAACTCGGTCGAAGCCAGGTGTATCAGCTAGTACTGTATAAATGTGACCACTGACCATCTTACTCCCCATACAATATAGAATACATGTAATACTGACACACATCAGCTCTTTATTAGTAAGGGATATTCTTTACATTGTGAATATCATCTTTTTGGTTATATATAAATTTTAAACCAAATATTAATTTCTACCTATTACTATTTTCACCCCTTCTCCTCTCTCTACCCCCTTTTTAAATCTCAAGTTTTGTATTTACAAGATGACACTACCAAACCTCTGTGCCATGGGATTCATGTTTGAAATCAATCTGTTGTACATGCATTTGCAATAAAAACAGTACTTACAAATGAAAAAAAAAACACACACACACACAATAAACTGAGGAATAATTGTTGTCCGTGGTCCAGAATGTTATAAACGGTATGGTCTGATGTAGAATTGAAACAAAAATGCTGTTTATTTCCTGGCAGATGACAGTTTATCGCTTTCCTAGGTGATTCCGCCTCCTAGGAGTCCTTCCCTTAATCTCTCGTCCTTACTCCAGACCTACACGAACCCCCCTCCCTCCCCCCTTCCCATCCTAATTGCAGTTTTATGTTATGCAAGATGTACACTTGAGAAAATGTAGAATTTGATATTTACTTGTAATCCTTCTGTCATATGTAAGTACTTATTATTATTATTATTATTATTATTATTGTACCAACAAAATTTACAAAAAAAACTAATAAATATTTTTTTCACAATCAAAGCAATTTGACGCACTTCGCTTTTGACAATCATGGAGATTGCTATGGGTGAGGGAAAGCAAAATGTAATCAAACCTCCTGTTGGATGTGGTGATGGCAAAATCCATAGAGGAGTTTAAAAGGGGACTTGATGCCTTTCTAAAGGGGAAGGAATTTTCCCCCAAACGGCTAATTGGCTCGTGCCTCTTAAGGTTTTTTTGCCTTCCTCTGGATCAACAACATAGGAGAATAAACAGGCTGAACTAGATGGACATTGTCTTCATTCGGATATACATACTATGTTACTATGTTGTCAAGTGTCTGCCATAGATGGTGAATGTAAAAATCAATATTAATATATTTCTCATGAATATTGTTATAGTCTAATGTGTGAAAATAACCTTGTATTATGTCAACTCTCAGGAGCTAGTGTTATAGGATCTCAGATTCTTGGGCCATATTGAAATTTTTTATAAAGTTTGTAAGTGTAATTGATATTTCATGTTTTAAGCCTTTTATCTTTTTGAAACCAAACAAAATGTTATTGAGGTAAATTCAGAGTAACAGGTTTAGGATCTCCTTAAAAACATTACACCGGAACCAAAGCTGAACATGACTGTATTTGTGGTGGTGTATTTTGTGGGACAACTTGACATTTTTACTAGTGCCATTTTGCTAAGTCAATTTTTATTGAAAAAAAATGTTTTAACATTTTACCAGAAATAGACAATTTTCCTGACAAGCGATAGTTCCAATATCTAACGTTTAACATATGATATCACCTATTGCGTCAGAACCTAGTATATTGATTAGATACCAGAGGTGATAAATTCCTCATTAGACTGCTAAATCTCAATCAGTTTCAACCTACGTTGAATGAACAAAGAATTGTTCTTTCCTAAACCCAACCCTGAGCATTCCTACATCCTAGTTCCTAGTACGATTGCCCAAATTAAAATATCCTAATAAGGAGAGGGCGGGGGAGCCCATCCGCACACCTTACACACATCAGTGGGATAGGAGGGATACTTTAATATAAGGATTCATAAATGGGGAGATCTTAGTCCAGGACCATGCCGAGTTATCCCTTCTCCATCACCAATGTACCTGTCCTAAACAACTGTCTGTGAGTTACTCTCCTGACTATCCCTCTCTTCCATAGTTGTCAACTTGTTAAACTCCTGCATCTATTCGACCCTTCGGGATCTTTTGTGTTCTTCAATATCTAGGTATGACTGAGTGTGTGGCTGTTAGAAAAGCAGCAGATCTTTTTTGATGGTAGAAACTGAGCCAGGTAGCCTAGACAAGAGCACTTTCTGCGGAGAGTGAGTAATAGAGCATTTTGTAATCTCCTTATAAGTGGAGAACACTATATCCGAAAAAGGTGCAATGTTAGGACAGTTCCACCAAATATGCAGCATGGTTCCTATTTTCCTATCACACATCCAGCAATTCAGGGAGACCGCTGGGAAAATGTGATGCAATAGAGCTGGACACCTATACCATCTAGTTATTTTATCATTACTTTATTGTGCTCTAAAGGCCATGGGCAGCTTGTGGGCCAGGAAAAAGGCCTTTTCTCAATCCCCAGGTTCTATTGAACATCCAAGATCCTTTTCCCACTTTTTCACGAAGGCAGGGCCACAATCAAGGGTATTCTCCATAATATGTTGGTAAATCTTAGATGGACATCTAGGCGGGGGCGATTCCTTGGTAAACAATGTTTCAAAAGGAGTAAGTGAAGTTACTGGTACCATTTTGAGGTTTATTCAATTTTTTTTTTTTAATTATCTTTGATTCCTAGAATAAAACGGGATGATCAGAAGACGGCTATTTTTTAATGTAATTTTCCATGCTTGATAAAGAATAGAGCTGAGCGAGCACACTCGTCCGAGCTTGATCCTCGTTTGAGCATTAGGGTACTCGAGACGAACACCACGCGGTGCTCGAGTCAATTGCATTTCCTTCCCCGCATGTTTAGCGCCATTTTCTAGCCAATAGACATGCGGGGAAGGCATTACCACTTCCTGCTGTGACGTGCCAGCCCTATCCCACCCCACAGTAGTGAGTGGCTGGGCCGATCAGGTGACCACCGAGTACTTAAACTGGTCCCGCTCGCGGCTTGCCTCAGACGCATGCTGGCAGAAGTTGGGGAAAGTGCTGCTGCTGATATAGGGAAAGTGTTAGAGTAGGATCCTGTCTTCAAGAACCCCTACGGCTACTCTTCATAGTGTGCATTACTGTTGTGGCTGGTTGGGAGCAGTAGTGCACCAGTTTTCTTTTTTTAAGCAGCTCTGGCTGTGCGGGCCATTTCAACTATAGCGTTCTCAGTCTGCAGTGTATTATGCAGAGTTTAGGGAAAGAGCTGCTTATATAGGGAAAGTGTTGGAGTAGGCTCCTGTCTTCAACAACCCCAACGGTCTTTCTTAGGGCTATATCTGACCGTGTGCATTATAGTTCTGGCTGGCTGGGAGTAGTAGTGCATCAATTTTTGTATTACGCATCTAGGCCTGTTCCCAGCCTTTCAGTAATTGCGTTCTCAGCCTGTAGTGCTGTACAACCAGCTCTCACTGTGAAATTGCTCTACAATATTTTCTGAATTCCTAGCCTACTGCGAACGACTTCAGTTATACCGTTCTGTGTCTGCAGTGCATTAGACACAGAGTGTAGGGGCACAGCCACTTCTATAGGTAAAGTTATATACACTATACAGTCCTGATCCAGTCTTCAAGAACCCCAACCGTTCTTCATAGTGTGCATTACTGTTGTGGCTGGCTGGGAGCAGTAGTGCAGCAAATTTTTTTTTTAAAGCATCTCGGGCTGTGCAGGCCATTTCAACTATAGCGTTCTCAGTCTGCAGTGTATTATGCAGAGTTTTGGGTAAAAGCTGCTTATATACGGAAAGTGTTAGAGTAGGATGCTGTCTTCAAGAACCCCAACGGTCCTTCTCAGGGCTACATCTGACCATGTGCATTATAGTTGTGGCTTGCTGGGAGTAGTAGTGCATCAATTTTTGTATTACGCATCAAGGCCCGTTCCTAGCCTTTCAGTAATAGCGTTCTCAGGCTGCAGTGCCAGCTCTCACTGTGAAACTGCTCTCTAACATCTCCTAGGCTACTGCTAGCGACTTCATTTATACCGTTCTGTGTCTGCAGTGCATTCGACACAGAGTTTAGGGGCACAGCCACTTCTATAGGGAAAGTTATACACTATACAGTCCTGATCCTCCGTGCAAGAACCCCAAAGCTCCTTCTTAGGGCTACATCTCACTGTGTGCAATATAGTTGTGGCTTGCTGGGAGTAGTAGTGCATTAATTTTTGTATTACACATCAAGGCCTGTTCCCAGCCTTTCAGTAATTGCGTTCTCAGCCTGAAGTGCCGTACAACCAGCTCTCACCGTGAAATTGCTCTGTAATATTTCTTAGCTTACTGCAAACGACTTCAGTTATACCGTTCTATGTCTGCAGTACATTAGACAGAGGTCTCACCGCTTAATAGTACTGTAATATTTCATGGGCCACTGCAAAGTATTTCAGCTCTGTCGCTGTGCAGAGCGTCTCACAATACCATTTCCTTGGTGGGGTTGAGATAGCCGCAGTTACCAGCACTATCCACTGGCTTTAGAGTCTTCTCCCACTCCACACCGCCTCTATTATCTAGAAGTCTCTGCGAGCGGTAAATTACCCCTAGGTATCAGCGCAAGACAGCGGGTTAACTTTTTCAAGTCACAGCATAGAGCCTCCGCCATTTACAAGTCGCGGTGAATTAAGCCACAGCTGTCAGTGCTGTACAGTGGGGTAATTTATTTGGGCCCTACTCTATTCGTAATCCGCCATGATGAGGAGTAGGGGTAAGGGTCGAGGACGCGGACGTCCAAGTGAGGGTGTGGGCACAGGACGAGTTCCTGGGCGTGGGGAATCACAGCTGGCTGCTGCAGGATTAGGCAAGTTTCTGGGCTCCCCAGCTTCATATCACAATTTACGAGTCCGTGTGGTAAACCTTTATTACAAACAGAGCAGTGTGAGCAGGTCCTGTTGTGGATGGCAAAAAATACGTCCAGCAATGTATCGACCACCCAGTCTTCTATGCAGTCCACTACTCCCAGCCTAGGGACTGCAACTCTGAATCCTCTGGCTGCTGCTTCTCCTTCCTCCCAGCCTCCTCACTCCATGAAAATGACATATTCTGAGCAGGCAGACTCCCAGGAACTGTTCTCCGGCCCCTGCCATGAGTGGGAAAAAATGGTTCCTCTCACCTGAGGAGTTTGTCATGACCGATGCCCAACATTTGGAAAGTTCCCGGAGTCCAGGTGATGAGGCTTGGGACTTCCGGCAACTGTCTCAAAAGCTTTTTGTGGGTAAGGAGGTCTGTCAATGAGGTAGTAGTAAGGGCAGTAAGTCCGAGGGAGGAGGCACAGAGGATTCGGAGGAAGAGCAGCTGGACGATGAAGTGACTGACCCCACCTGGTTTGCTAAGCCTACTGAGGACAAGGCTTCAGAGGGGGAGGCAAGTGCAGCAGCAGGACAGGTTGTAAGAGGCAGTGGAGTGGCTAGGGGTAGAGGCAGGACCAGAGCGAAGAATCCCCCAACTGTTTCCCAAAGCACCCATCGTGCCAAGCCTCCGTGCAGAGGACTAGGTGTTCAAAGGTGTGGATGTTTTTTAGTGATAGCACGGACGACCGACGAACAGTCATATGCAGCCTGTGTCGCACCAAGATCAGCCGGGGAGCCACCACTACCAGCCTCGCCACCACCAGCATGCGCAGGCATATGATGGCCAAGCACCCCACAAGGTGGGACGAAGGACATTCACCGCCTTCAGGTCACACCACTGCCTCTTCCCCTGTGCCCCAGCCTGCCACACAGATCCAATCCCCCTCCCAGGACACAGGCACGAGCGCCTCCCGGCCTGCACAAGCTTTAAACGTGCACATTGCCAAATTAATCAGCTTGAAAATGCTGCCGTACAGGCTTGTGGAAATGGAGGCTTTCAAAAACATGATGGCGGCGGTGGTCCCGCGCTAATTGGTCCCCAGTCACCACTATTTTTCCCGGTGTGCCGTCCCAGCCCTACACCAGCACGTCTCCCACAACATAAATCGTGCCCTCACCAACGCGGTTACTGGAAAGGTCCACTTAACCGTAGACACGTGGACAAGTACTGGCGGGCAGGGCCACTATATCTCCCTGACGGCACATTAGGTGAACTTAAGGGATGCTGGGACCGAGTCAGAGCCTGGGACCGCTCACGTCCTACCCACACCCAGAATAGCAGGTCCTACCTCGGTGCTGGTATCTGCGACGTTTTATGCCACCTCCTCCAAACCCTCCCCCTCCCCCTCCTCCTCCACCATCACGTCTACTTCTCAATTAAGAAGTGTGAGCATGTCACCAGCAGTCGGTAGCGTGCGACGGGCAGCACAGCGGTGGGCAAGCGTCAGCAAGCCGTGCTGAAACTATTCAGCTTAGGTGACAAGAGGCACATGGCCCCCGAGCTGTTGCAGGGTCTGACAGAGACTGACCTATGGCTTTCGCCACTGAGCCTCCAACCGGGCATGATCGTGTGTGAAAACAGCTGTAACCTGGTGGCGGCTCTGCAGCTCGGCAGCCTCACACACGTGCCATGCCTGGCCCACGTCTTCAATCTGGTGGTTTAGCGGTTTCTGAAAAACTACCCCCACTTGTCTGACATTTCCACAAGTCCACCACGGACCCTACCACCCTGAGGACCCTGCAAAATCGTTTTCAGCTGCCAGAGCATCGGCTGCTGTGCGATGTGCCCACACGCTGGAATTCTATGCTGCACATGTTGGCCAGGCTGTATGAGCAGCGTAGAGCAATAGTGGAATACCAGCTGCAACATGGGCGGTGAGGTGGTAATTAGCCTCTGCAATTCTTTACCGAGGAGTGGGCATGGATGGCAGATATCTGCGAGGTCCTCGGAAACTTTGAGGAGTCTACCCAGATGGTGAGCGGCGATGTGGCAATCATTAGCGTTACCATCCCGCTGCTTTGCCTGCTGAGAAGTTCGCTCCAAAGCATAAAGGTCGACGCTTTGCGGTTGGAAAAGGAGACAGGGGGTGACAGTATGTCGCTTGATAGCCAGACCACCCTCATGTCTATATCTCAGCATGTTCTGGAGGAGGATGAGGGGGAGGAGGAGGGGAAAGACAGTTGGGCAAACTGCAGAGGGTACCCATGCTGCTTGCCTCTCATCTGTTTAGCATGTATGGGCTGTAGAGGAGGAGGAGGATCCTGAAAGTGATCTTCCTAGTGAGGACAGCGATGTGTTGCGTACTGGTACCCTGGCACACATGGCTAACTTCATGTTAGGCTGCCTTTCTCGTGACCCTCGCGTTAGACGCATTCTTGCCAACACGGAGTACACCCTTCTCGACCCACGGTATAAGGAGAAACTTTCCACTCTCATCCCTGAAGAGGAAAGGGGTACGAGAGTGATGCAATACCACAAGGCCCTGGTGGAAAAAGTGATGCTAAAGTTCCCATCTGACAGCGCTTGTAGCAGAAGATGCAGTTCCGAGGGCCAAGTAGCAGGGGAGGCGCGGGGATCAGGCAGCATGTCCAGCGCAGGCATGAGAACACTCTCCAAGGCCTTTGCCAGCTTTATGGCTCCCCAGCAAGACTGTGTCACCACTCCCCAGTCAAGGCTGAGTCAGAGGGAGCACTGTAAAAAGATGGTGAGGGAGTATGTAGCCGATCGTACCACCGTCCTTCGTGATGCCTCTGCTCCATACAACTATTAGGTGTCAAAGCTGGACACGTGGCACGAACTTGCGCTGTATGCCCTGGAGGTGCTGGCCTGCCCTGCCACTAGCGTCTTGTCAGAGAGGGTGTTTAGTGCAGCTGGCAGAATCATCACGGATAAGCATACCCGCCTGTCAACTGCCAGTACCGACATGCTTACACTCATAAAGATGAACAAAGGCTGGATTTCCCCAGCTTCTTTTCGCTGCAACAGGAGAAAAAAAGCATCCTCTATCACCACACAAAAGGGGGAATTACCTTTGTCAATCACTCTCTGATATTATTACTCCTTCCCCTCCTAGTCCTCCTCCTAAAACAGCATGTGATCATGCTGAACTGCCAATTTTTCTGCTGCCCAAAAGGCTCTGTTTAAAAGTTATTTACAATTTTTCAAAGTTTCAAAAGCATTGATACTTTAACAGAAAACAATTTTTCACAGGGCTGCCTTCAGGCTCTGTTACAAATTAAGCAACAGCGAGCTGTATCTTTTAGAAATGTTTATGGGTTTCACCTGCCCTCGTGGTTGAGCAATTTTTCAGGGGTGCACTTGTACTCTTGGTGCACCAATTTTTCCCCGATATCATCATGACGGCAAACTGGAGGTTGCCCCTTGACCTTGTAGGGACAGGAAGCAAAAGACTTCAAAAGGCTCCTCCTACCTCCCATTCTCCAGTGCTTCCTGTCCCTACAGAGACCTGCAAAAAGCTGACAGGGGGGGAAGTGCAGACCACAGGCTCGCCTCCCCTCTCACCTCCTTTCCTGCTCAGTGCGATTCGGGGGTACCGCGGACCATAGATTTCTGCCACCCGGCTTTACCACCGCAGCGCCACGGAGAGCGGCGGGCCAGAGGCTCTGAGACCCCTCTCCTATCGCGGTCCGGGGGATACGGGCCACAGGGGGCCTCCCCGCTTCATCACCGCAGTGCCGAGGAGAATGGCAGGCCACAGGCTCTGAGACCTCTCTCCTCCAGGCAAGCAGGCTCCAGCACGTCCGCGTGTCGTCGGCGGGCGGGGCTAGTGACGCGGCGTGACGTGGTAACGTCAGACGCAGCGCAACCCTGAATTAGAGCCCGGGAAATTTTTAAAAAGCCCCCTGACAAGCTTCCACTGCAGGACACCTTCAGAGAAGGTTTATCCAGGCAACAGGTCTGTCTTATTGCTACTGTGGATACCATGACAAGCAGAGAGACCGATCTGGAAGCCCTGCAAACTGTGTGTTTCACCTAAAACCAAAAAACCGTTGCAATATGTACAAAATTTTGGGTTTACGGGCAACGTACGGGGGTTATCTTATGCACATGCATGTATCGTTACAGGACAGGGAATCCGCCAAAACTAAACAAGATCGTAAGAAAAGGCACAGGAAGTGTTCCCTGTGCTTTAAGAAGCTAGACGAGGCATACAAAAAATCGCTATGCCCAGAATGTACGACAAGAATCCTCAGAGGAACAGTCGGCATTCATGGAGGACATAAGGTCCCTGCTTAGGGAAGAAGTCCGGGCGTCGCTTTCCAGCCTTCCCTCAGTCCAGTGGGAAAAAAGGGCCGCTAAATGGCCTAGTAACGCTTCACTAACAAGCTCAGACTTGGAGCAGTCATTGGGCGAACTTTCCGAGGACGAGTTATTCGACCATCCCCTCGACCCTAAAGACGAAAACAAGAAATGCTATTTTTCGTCAGGTGATCTCGATGATCTGATAAAGCCGGTGAGAAACACCATGAAGATTGAAGACACGGTCGAGCCAAGATCCGTACAGGATGATGTGTTTGGTGGGCTCTGCCCGAGAAACAATACCGTGTTTCCAGTGAACACCACCCTTAAAAAAGTAATCTCTGACGAGTGGGCCTGCGCAGATAAACATCTCTATCTACCCCGCGAATACAAGGAGAGGCTCCGCTTCACGGAGGAGGACGTGCGCATTTATGAAGACATCCCAAAGTTAGACGCGCAGGTGGCCAGGATGGCCAGGAAGACAGCGCTTCCCTTTGAGGACTCATCACACCCTAAAGATCCTATGGACAATAGAGTGGACGCCCTAATGAAGCCAGTCTGGCAGACGGCAGCTTACACTCTGAAATCAAATGTCGCTGCCACGTCAGCCGCGAGGTCTATGTTTCTCTGGCTGGGGGAGCTGGACGACCAGGTCAAGCAGAGAGCACCCAAGGAAGCGATACAGGAGTGCATACCCCTGCTGAAACTGGCAACAAGCTTCCTGGCAGACGCTTCCGCCAAGTCAATGAGACTAGCAGTCATGAACGCAGCATTATACAACATGGCCAGGCGGGCGATCTGGCTGAAGACCTGGAAAGGAGATGCCACGTCCAAGAGTAAACTGTGCAACATCCCCTTTCATGGCCAGTATATTTTCGGTGCTGACCTGGAAGAAATCCTCAAGAAAGCAACCGATAGGACCCACAGCTTTCCAGACCAGGCAAGAACCGGGCCACCCCCCAGACAACAACCGTCCTTCAGACCCTACCGGGGAAAGGGGAAGATGGGCCGCTGGTCCTACCCCAAGGGTGGCATGGGTAAGACAAAAGCAATCATTACCCCCATAGAGGATTCCCAGGTGGGGGGTAGACTACTAAAGTTTGCTCGGGAATGGCAGCGTATTACGGATAACCCGTGGGTTCTCCAGCTGATATCCCACGGGTACAGGATAGAGTTCTTCGCCCGGCCCCCAAACAATTTCATGGTTACCCCCACGCAGTCCCCTGTCCTCCAGGACATCTTCAGGAGCAAGACCACTAATCTGCTACATATGGGGGCTATAGTCCAGGTCCCCACCGTCAAGCAAGGATTGGGATACTATTCTCCCCTCTTCCTCGTTAAAAAACCGAGCGGCACCCACCGGATGATCCTCAACCTGAAGGGCCTGAACAGATATATTATTTATAAAAAAAATTAAACATGGAAACCATCAGGTCAGCAGTAACCCTAGTAAAAAAGGGGGACTATATGAGCACAGTTGACCTGAAAGATGCGTACTATCACGTCCCGATCCTGCCAGAGCACCATAAGTACCTGCGGTTTGCGATCAAGATAGGAAGCCGCTTGTATCACTTCCAGTTTCAGTGCCTACCATTCGGCGTATCCACGGCACCCAGAGTTTTTTCTAAGATTGTGGTGGAGATGCTTAATATTATTCCCTACCTGGACGACTTCCTCTTAATAGGACCCTCGCCAAAAGACTTCAAGGAGGATACCGTTCAGGCTATCACCCTATTCCAGAGACTAGGGTGGGTCATAGATTTCCAAAAATCCAGCCTCCTCCCCGAAATTCGCAAAACATTTTTGGGGGTACGGATAGATTTAGAGTCACAGACCCTATCCTTGCCACCACCTAGGCAGGAGAGCCTTAGACAGGCAGTCCATAAATACAGGGGGAAGAGGCAAATAATGGTAAGGGACGGAATAAGACTCCTGGGCCTCATGACATCGTGCATTCAGATAATTCCATTGGCCCAGGCGTACTAGAACGCTCCAGAGGGCCGTCCTGGGCAACTGGGATGGAGCAGCGACCTCCTTAGACGCCAGGATGCCCCTGTCATCATCGGTCACCCAGTCCCTTCACTGGTGGCAGTTAGCGCGTAATTTAAGTGCAGAATCCCAGTGTGTGGCGGAACCCTTCATTAGCGTGTTCACCGACGCGAGCCAACTCGGCTGGGGAGTGCAAATAGGACATCGCCTGTTGCAAGGCGAATGGGGCCCAAGGACTAGGAACCAGACCTCAAATTTCAGGGAACTCATGGCCATTTGGGAAGCACTGCGCAGAGCACAGGACACCCTAAGGGATTAGCACATCAAAATCTTCTCTGATAACGTGACTGCGGTCTCCCTTATTCGCCACCAGGGAGGCACCAGGAATTACCATCTTCTGAAGTTAACAGCCCAGATTTTTCGGTGGGCCGAAGCCACAGTGCGGTCCCTGACAGCAGTCCACCTCAGGGGGTCCCAGAACACAACAGCCGATTACCTCAGCCGAAGACGCCTGGACCCAGGGGAATGGTCTCTGAACCAGGAGGAGTTCCAGCACATTACAGATACCTGGGGCAGGCCGCAGGTGGACCTCTTTGCGATCGGTCTAAACGCAAAATGCCCCGTTTATTTTTCCCTTGATCCAAGAGACAAGGCCGAGGGGATGGACGCCTTCTCCCAGAGCTGGGACATCGGTCTGGCTTACGCCTTCCTTCCCATTCCCCTTATCCCAAGGGTTCTACAGAAAATCCAGCAAAGCCACACGACCGTCATATTAGTTTTCCCGTATTAGGAAAAGCGGGCATGGTTCCTCCTGCTCCTAAAACTGGCCATCGCGGATCCAATCTGGTTCCCAGCCAGAGAGGATCTCCTATCGCAGGGCCCAGTGCTGTGCCCCAACGTACAGAGGCTGAACCTCACAGCATGGATGTTGAGGAACAAACACTACTGAGACAAGGTCTGTCCGCCAGAGTAATATCAACTCTGCGCCAGTCCCGCAAACCTGTAACATCTGCTATTTACAACAAGATATGGAAGAGGTTCTCCTCGTGGAGGGGGTCGGAGGTCTCCAACCTCGACACCTCGGTGCCGGAGATCTTGGACTTCCTCTAGGAGGGCCTGGATAAAAACCTAAGGCCAGGGACCCTTAAGGTGCAGGTTTCGGCCCTCTCGGCCATTCTGGACCAACCACTGGCCAAACATAGGCTAATCCGTAGATTTATGAAGGCAGCGGAGAGGATGAGACCACTATGTCGTAGTACAGTACCCCCATGGGACTTAAAGGGGTTGTCTCGCGGCAGCAAGTGGGGTTATACAGTTCTGTATGGCCATATTAATGCACTTTGTAATATACATCGTGCATTAAATATGAGCCATACAGAAGTTATTCACTTACCTGCTCCGTTGCTAGCGTCCCCGTCTCCATGGCTCCATCTAATTCTGATGTCTTCTGGCGTTTTTAGACGCGCTTTCGCAGTCCGTGATTCTGCCTGGTGAATGGGGCCGCTTGTGCCGGAGAGCTGGTCACCGCGTTGTCATCGTAGCTCCGCCCCGTCACGTGTGCCGATTCCAGCCAATCAGTAGGCTGGAATCGGCAATGGACCGCACAGAGCCCATGGTGCACCATGGGAGAAGACCCGTGGTGCACCATGGATGAAAATCGCGGTGCATCCCTGGGAAAGGACCGGCGGCCATCTTAGGGAGAAGATTTTTATAACTTCACATTTCAGCACATCGGTGAGTAGCAAGCGGCTTAAAAACCGCTTTAAATTGCTATTTTATGCCGGGGGGGGGGGGGGGGGGTGACGGGAAATGGGCTAATTTAAAATTTTTGTTTGCCTCGGGACAACCCCTTTAAGCTTAATGCTCAAAAGCCTCTGTAGGCCCTCCTTCGAGCCCATCGACCAAACATCAATTAAAATGCTAACTCTTAAAACCATATTCTTAGTCTCAATCATGACGGCGAGGCAGGTTAGCGAAATCCAGGCCCTCTCATGCAAGACACCATATTTGCTAGTCCTGTACGATAGAATCAGACTGAAAATGGACCCCTTCTTCTTGCCTAAGGTAGCCTCAAAGTTTCATAGGCAGCAGGAGATTATCCTTTCATCATTCTGTCAGGACCCGAAAAACAATAGGGAGAGAGAATACCACATCCTGGACGTAGAAAGGGCCATCCTGAGTTATTTGGAACACACATCCTCCTTTAGAAAGACTGACCATCTCTTTATTCAATTTCAGGGGCGGGCAGAGGAAGAGCGGCTTCTAAGGGGTCCATTAGCCGCTGGATAAAAACAACAATCCAGCAGGCCTATTCTTCCAGCGACAGACCGATCCCCGAAAGACTCAAGGCCCACTCGACGAGAGCAGTATCCTGCTCTTGGGCAGAGAGGGCCATGGCTACGCTGGACCAGATATGCAGGGCGGCCACATGGTCTAACCTGCACACCTTCACTAAACCTTATAGACTGAATACTGACCTCTCCTCGGACCTGTCGTTTGGGAGGAAGGTCTTACAGGCAATAGTGTCCCCCCCCCCCCCCCTGAAAAATAATTTGGTATAACTCCAGGTATGCTGTCATGATGACGCTGGGGAAAAGGATAGAATTTCTTACCGAAAATTCCTTTTTTCCCCGAGTCCTCATGATGGCACGTTATTCTCTCCCAAAAAAGGGGAACACATATATGCATGTGTAATTGTGTGGGTATAGATAAGTATATCCAGAGACTCCCATATATAATTTACATGCGACATTATGGCATAATATCTCTGTTAAGGTTTGGGTAAGCTACCCTCCTATTTTCTGTTCAAATGGGACTATTTTGTTTTTGTCTTGGAGCAAATAAATATCTTTTCCTGGTAAACCGAGACATGTCCATGTAAGTAATTTGGAAGACACTGGAGAATGGGAGGCAGGAGGAGCCTTTTCAAGTCTCTTGCTTTCTGTCCCTATAAGGTCAAGGGGCAACCTCTAGGTATGCCGTCATGATGACTCGGAAAAATTGAATTTTCGGTAAGAAATTGTATCCTTTTCCGGCCTTCGCCTACACTCATGGTACACCAATGTTTCAGGGGTTCGCCTATACTCTTGCTACAGAAATGTTACTGGGGTCTGCCTTTACTTTTGCTACAGAAATTTTATGGGGTCTGCCTATACTCTTGCTACAGAAATGTTACAGGGGTCTGCCTATACTTTTGCTATGGAAATGTTAGTGGGGTCTGCCTATACCTTTTCTACTGAATGGTTTGAATGGTTCACCTATACTCTTGATACACAAATGTTACAGGGGTCTGCCTATACCTTTGCTACAGAAATGTTACTGGGTTCTGCCTATACCTTTGCTACAGAAATGTTACTGGGGTCTGCCTATACTTTTGCTACAGAAATGTTACAGGGGTCTGCCTATACTTTTGCTACAGAAATGTTACTGGGGTCTGCCTATACTTTTGCTACAGAAATGTTACTGGGGTCTGCCTATACTTTTGCTACTGAAATGTTACTGGGGTCTGCCTATACTCTTGCTACAGAAATGTTACTGGGGTCTGCCTATACTTCTGCTATGGAAATGTTAGTGGGGTCTGCCTATACTTTTTCTACTGAATGGTTTGAATGGTTCACCTATACACTTGATACACAAATGTTACAGGGGTCTGCCTATACCTTTGCTACAGAAATGTTACTGGGTTCTGCCTATACCTTTGCTACAGAAATGTTACTGGGGTCTGCCTATACTCTTGCTACAGAAATGTTACAGGGGTCTGCCTATACTTTTGCTACAGAAATGTTACTGGGGTCTGCCTATACTTTTGCTACAGAAATGTTACTGGGCTCTGCCTATACTTTTGCTACAGAAATGTTACTGGGGTCTGCCTATACTCTTGCTACAGAAATGTTACTGGGGTCTGCCTATACTTTTGCTATGGAAATGTTAGTGGGGTCTGCCTATACCTTTTCTACTGAATGGTTTGAGGGGTTCACCTATACTCTTGATACACAAATGTTACAGGGGTCTGCCTATACCTTTGCTACAGAAATGTTACTGGGTTCTGCCTATACCTTTGCTACAGAAATGTTACTGGGGTCTGCCTATACTCTTGCTACAGAAATGTTACAGGGGTCCGCCTATACTTTTGTTACAGAAATGTTACTGGGGTCTGCCTATACTTTTGCTACAGAAATGTTACTGTGATCAGCCTATACCTTTGCTACAGAAATATTACTGCGATCTGCCTATACTTTTGCTACAGAAATGTTACTGGGGCCTGCCTATACATTTGCTACAGAAATATTACTGCGATCTGATTATACTTTTGCTACAGAAATGTTACTGGGGCCTGCCTATACATTTGCTATAGAAATGTTACTGGGGTCTGCCTATACCTTTTCTACTGAATGGTTTGTGGGGTTCACCTATACTCTTGATACAAAAATGTTACAGGGGTCTGCCTATACCTTTGCTACAGTAATGATACTGGGGTCTGCCTATACGTTTGCTACAGTAATGTTACTGGGGTCTGCCTATACCTTTGCTACAGAAATGTTACAGAGGTCCATCTATACTCTTGCTACAGAAATATTACTTGGGTCTGCCTATACTTTTGCTGCAGAAATGTTACTGGGGGTCCGCCTATGCAGTTTTTACTGAATGGTTTGAGGGGTTCGCCTATACTTTTGTTACAGAAATGTTACTGGGGTCTGCCTATGCTGGGAGTGCACAAAGACTTCCCATAGCGGTGTTTTACCGGTCTGGCACAAATGCACTGACTGACTAGGGTAGAAATTTGGGCCGAGGTCCTTGGTGGGGTGAAACTCTGCTATGTTTGGGCGCTGTGATTTCTTTAGGCGTAATACAATCTTCAAGTTCCTTGGGCTCGCCTATGCTGTGGGTGCACAAAGACTTCCCATTGCGGTGTTTTACAGGTCTGGCACAAATACACTGTGGGCCAAGGTCCTTGGTGGGGTGAGACTCTGCAATAGGCGAGCCCAAGGAACTCAAAGACTTCCCATTGCGGTGTTGAACTATCTGACACCTACACAGAATGAATTGTGTGGGGACACTTGAATTTCCCATTGCTATGTAACTCGTGACACCATGGGTCACACAAGGTGGAGGCTGGAACCGAGCCTGACCCTGGGCCCGCTCACACTCTTCCCACACAGTGTATTGCTGCATTGTGGAGATGTGTAGAAGTGCTGGCACGCAAGTCCCCTTTATGCCCATGTTTTGCGGCTCCTGACAATTTTGTGACGGAGGTGGCACGGGATTGGAATGATGATCGTACGTCAATCTATCATCAATTCTCCACATCATTGTGGGCTATCGTCCACAGTTTCAAAGAGGGTCGCTGCCTGGCCCTGCCAACCCTCTGCAGTGTGTGCCTCCGGTTCCTCCTCATCCAGTACGCACTTATAAATAGACATGAGGGTGGTGTGGCTATGAAGCGAGCATGTGGCATGAGAGCAGCTGAACGCTGTGCAGGGAAACTTTTGTGTGCGCTGTGGACGCAGGGTCGTGCGGGGGGGGGGGTTGGACAGCAATGCCAGCATGTAACCCAGGAGAAGAGGCAGCAGTGTCACCTGCAGGCAGTGATTGTCAATGGTTGCAGGTAGTGTGGTGCTTAGCTAAGATGTGCCAGGGCGTTTGCCTTGCTAATGAGGGTTTGACCGAAGTAAATTTTTAGGGGGGTGACGCCAGACTCTTGCCCCCATTTTGGCTTAATAGTGGGACCTGGGAGCCTCAGATGCAGCCATGCATGCTGCCCCTGCCCTTCCCTATCCGTTTCTGTGGTGTTCATGACTTTCAGATGTTTTCTGGTGTTTGACAAGTCATCAGCTATGCGGAGCATCGGTCCCATACAAAAATGCTCGAGTGGCCCATTGACTTCAATGGGGTTCGTTACTCGAAACGAGCTCTCGAGCATTACAAAAAATTCGACACGAGCACCCGAGCATTTTGGTGCTCGCTCATATCTAATAAAGAATATATTTTACAAACCAGATTGTTATGGATGCGGCAATACCTGTTATGAGTAGGGATTTTCTTTTCTTTTTCTTCAATATTTATAGCCTTGTACGAGGAAAAAAGTTTTAACCTTTTTTTTCTGTAAAACTGTTTTGCTCCCAGGGTCAGTAATGACTGCAGCATCTGCTGGGTTCAACAGTGTAGAGTAGTGATTAGATGAGCAAGTCTTCATCATTTTACTCCTTTCTTGGGAAGAACCCAATATGTGGCTTCTCTCCTGCAATGCCTTATCTCTTATTACAGCGATCTAGGCAATGGCAATACAGGACGCCGGTATCTAGCGTCCTGTTGCCATGGCAACCAGCGGGCTCTCTGCGATAACATCGCAAGAGCTGGCTGAACTCAGAGGGAGCGCGCATACTTAGATTGCGACAGGGAAGGGGTTAACAGCGGGGGGGGGGGGCGCATCTCTGATGCACCCCCGCTGTTGCAGCGGGAGGCCCCTATCAATGACAGCCGACTCCTGCTGCCGGATAGCGCGAGATCTGTCATGATCTCACGCTATCCCTATGACGTAAGGGTATGTCATTTTGCGGGAAGTACCCCGCTCCCATGACGACCCTTACGTCATGGTTAGGGAAGGGGTTAAAGAACAAATGTGCTCTCTGTTTGATTGGGGGTGGGTGATAACATGACCAACATTAATGTCACCCCTCTTGTGGCAGGGAGAGAGACAAATCAATCACAGATGTGTGTAATGTGTGCACTCACACAGACACCCACCCACCCACTGCATGAGAGGCAGAGATTGTGGAGATCGTTATCACAGTATCTGCAGAACTGTCAGCTAATGAGCATAGGACAGCCGCCCACAAAAATGGCTCCTCCCCTGTTGCTATGGAAACATGTTTGTCCTTGTGCCTATAGAAATTCTGTACCTAATGACAGAAAGTGGAAGGGAGAACCCTAGTAGCAGACATTTCAAATGTGATTTACAGTGATAAAGCCACAAAATTTTTTATGCAAGTAAAGTACAGAAATGATGAGACTAACACAAGCTAGAAGATGAGCAAACGTTGTTTGAAAAGTAAGGCCCCCTGTCCACGGGCGTTGCGAAGTCCCGTGGCAGATCTCCGCCGCCCGGAGCAGGAGCCACTGCCGAATCTCCGCCGGTCAGCCCTATCTGGTAGGCTGGCTGCGGAGAATGGGGGCAATTCACAGCATGCTGCAAATTGCCCGCCGCGAGGGGATAATCGCAATTATTTTCTGCTCGTGGACAGGGCTCGGCGCTTTCCATAGCAATGGATACGTCCGTGCCCCTGTAACCTCATGCCAGTATTATTGTAGTACATGTAACAGTTTGCTGGCCAGTGACTTTGATAATTAGGAAGTATTTAGCTATCTTTTAATTTATTTTTATTGTTGTTGTGATTTTTATTTACCCTATTGCGTTTTATCCCAGGTTTGCAGGGGCATTTACTCTTCGCCAGAGAATGTTAAATTTTGTACAAAACATCCAATATTACATGATGTTTGAAGTGATGGAGCCAACATGGCACATCCTTGAGAAGAGCCTCAAATCTGTAAGTATTCAAGAATTTGTGTGTAGTATAAAATGGTGTCCAATAGTGAATATACCCATTAAAACATGAATCTAATTTATACTAAATTTTAATATTCATATATATTTAAAAGTTTGAAATTCCAAGGGGAAAAAGCAAGTTTTACTCACACAGTAACTATCACACAGCTTACGTTTTCTACAATCTATATAGATGAAGGCTAAAGCCCACACTGACTGACGCCACTAATTCTTATAGAATCATAGAATGGTAGAGTTGGAAGGGACCTCCAGGGTCAACTGGTCCAACTCCTGGCTCAGTGCAGGATTCAGTAAATCATCCAATATTTGTCCAGCCGTTGTTTAAAGACTTTCATTTAAGGAGAACTCGCCACCTCCCGTGGTAACCTGTTCCACTCATTGATCACCCTCACTGTCAGAAAGTTTTTTCTAATATCCAATCTGTATCTTCTCTAACTTTCCAGTGTCATGCATATGTGAAATTTGGCACAACCTTTCTTTAGATCCTACATAAAAAAGTAAAGTAGTTGCAGGTTGATATTTCAATTCTAAGTGCAAAAGATATGTATTGTAAGTAATACACATCTGTACCACATAAATCTCAAATTTGGCACGACCATTCTTTAGGTCGTAAATATAAAAAATAAAGGTGTCGCAACTTCAATATTCAATTCTAAAAGCAAACGTAAGTGATCCCCTGTGTAATCTATAAAATCTTCTCTAACTTCCCGGTGTCGTACAAACCTGAAATTTGGCATGACTATTCGTTGTATCCTAAATAAGAAAAGTAAAAGGGTCGCCTCTTGATTATTCAATTCTAACTGCAAAAGTAAGTGACCCCCTATGTAGTGTAATTTTTAACACACGTCTGTTCCGCACAAACATGAAATTTGCACGACCATTCTTCAATTACAGCAGAAATTGCCAAAGAATTCAAAACCTACTACGAGGCTTTGGATAGCTTAACAAACAATTCTTCCCCCGACTCCCTACTTCTCCTAACAACCATTTCTTAGATTTAGTTACCTTCCTGAACTTACAGAAGCAGATAAATCACATTTACTCGAACTGTTCACAGCTCCAGAGATCCTAAAGGTCAGCTCATCAATTGCCAATGGGAAATGCCTAGGTCCAGATGGATTCCCAATAAATTATTATAAAAAATTCTCTAAAATTCTTCTCCCACCATTTATCAAATTATGTAACTTCCTATTAACTGGCACATCCCTCCCAAAGCCTTCTTTAGAAGCACTCATTTCCATAATTGCCAAAGAAGGCAAAAGCCCCAAACTATGTAGTAACTATAGGCCAACTGACTTTAAACTGTGGGCTACATTTATCGTACATATAATTTCACGCTTTCTTACTAAACTCCTATATCCGGATCAAGTAGAGTTAGTCTCGAATACAGAGGGGAGTTCAATACTTCTCGGATCATAAACGCAATACATTACGCCAGCGTCAATAAAACCCCTCTTGCTGAAAAAGCCTTTGAGAGTTAATTGAAACTACATGAGACACGTCCTGTATAAGTTTGGATTTTCAATGCAACTAATTTCTGCCATCTTTTCCCTATATTTGATTCATGTGAATTTGACTGCTCCGCCTTCCTTCCACTGACTCTGCTGTGTTACCTTTAAATTTGTCATAATCTGTGCGCAATGGTATGTTTCACTCATCCATTGCTCTACTCCATCTGAATTTGACTGCTCCGCCTTCCTTCCACTGACTCTGCTGTGTTACCTTTAAATTTGTCATAATCTGTGCGCAATGGTATGTCCCATTGCTTCATATCAATTGAATAGACTATTTGTACTATATGTATTTTCCTCATCACCTCCCCCAAATAGTTTTCTCCCTGTCTCATCTTAGTGTTGCTGGACACAGTTTGTTTTTGTAAGAGGGCAATAAAGCCCCCCCCCCCCCCCCCTATCTTGTTCATTAGCCATCTAAAGGTGGGTCAGGTCAGCTGGTTGACTAGTGAAATGTAACAAGCCACTCCCAGCTGAAGTCCTGTAGCCAGAACTTTAAAGTCAGTTCTACCCTCCATGCCTCACCCGAGGCAGCCTCACCTGATGTCCCCAGCACTAAGTGTCCAGCAACAAGTGTTTGATGCTGTTGAATGATGCAGTTATACAGCGCAGTTCGACAGAGCAGGAGACAGGTAACATGCACAACTGTCCAAAGCCTGAAGGGAAATATTCTCCTCTTTGCACTAATCTCCTTCACTATCCTCTTTTTAAGCCTTCACTCTTTCTTCCAACGCCCAGCCCCAACACACTCCATCCACATCAGCCCCTCCCTCCTCTCTTCACCTATGTATGGCTCCCATGCACTGTTCAACTTCCTAAGACACCTTCAACCCCCCAATACTGCAAAGAAACACCTTAGCCACCCACACAAATCCCCTAGCCATTTGCTTACCCTTGCTACTCTGCTACTCCTAGCTGCAGGGGACATCTCCCCCAACCCAGGCCCACCCCGTTCTGTTCTCTACCAAATTGCCCCCCCTGCCCCATTCAAATGCGCCCTATGGAACTCCCAATCTGCGTGTAACAAACTCCCAACTATCCATGACCTTTTCACCAGTAAACGCTTGAACTTGCTCGCCCTCACGGAAACCTGGATACAGCAGTCCGATTCTACCTCCCCCGCTGCATTGTCCTATAATGGCCTGCAGTTCTCCCACACCCCCAGATCGGATGACAGACGCGGTGGAGGAGTAGGCATCATCCTCTCCCAAGACTGTACCTTCCAGGTCATTCCCTCAGCTCCCTCGCTTACCTTCCACTCCTTCGAAGTCCACACCCTGCGACTCTTCCGCCCAATGCCTCTGCGTGTCGCAGTTATTTACCGCCCCCCAGGTCCTGCCCGCCTGTTCCTAGACCACTTTGCTGCCTGGCTCCCCCACTTCCTATCCTGTGAAATCCCAACCCTCATCCTTGGTGATTTCAACATTCCTACTAACAACTCTAGCTCCTCATCTGCCTCCCGGCTTTTAACACTTACCTCCTCCCTTGGCCTATCACTAATCTCTGACTCCCCCACTCATAGAGATGGTAACACTCTCGACTTAGTTTTCCTCCGTCTCTCTGCTCTGCTTCTCACTTTACTAACTCCCCCCTTCCACTCTCAGATCACAACCTTCTCTCTTTCTCCATCAGGCACCCTAGCATCTCTCCTGACCCTCCTATCTATCGCACCTCTAGGAACCTCCAGGCTATCCGCACTAAACAGTTTGCCGAAACTGTTCAGTCCTCCCTATCGCCTATCTCTCGCCTCCCCTGCCCTAACCTGGCAGCCGAATATTACCATACCACCCTCAGCCGTGCCTTGGATGAAGTGGCATCGCCTGTGACGCGAGCCGTCAAACGCAGACCACGGCAACCCTGGCTCACGTCCCAAACGCGCTTCATCCGGCGGTGCTCTAGGTGCGCCGAGCGGCTGTGGAGAAAGTCAAAGCTGCCGGCAGACTTCCTCCACTTCAAATTCATGCTTAAAACGTATAACCTAGCCCTTCACCATGCCAAACAAGTTTATTTCACCTCCCTTGTCTCCTCACTATCCCACAACCCTAAACAACTCTTTGAGACCTTTCACTCCCTCCTCAGCCCCAAGGAACAGGCCCCTGCGACAGACCTGACTGCCGGAGAACTAGCTGCCTATTTCAAAGAAAAGATCGACCACATTCGAAAATAAATCTCTGAAAGCGGCATGGTTAGCCCTGATCCCAGTTTCATCAGCACTGCATCCAGCACCTACTCACTATCTACGCTAGAACCAACGACAGAGGAAGAAGTCTCCAGGCTCCTTTCCGCTGCCCGCCCCACCACCTGCGATAGCGACCCTCTCCCCTCTCACCTCCTCTGCTCCCTTTCCCCAGCTCTCATTACTCACCTTACCACAATCTGCAACCTCTCCCTAACCTCTGGCACTTTTCCCTCCTCAGTCAAACACTCCATTATATCCCCTCTGCTTAAAAAACCAACCCTTGACCCGACTAATGCTGCCAACTACCGACCCGTCTCAAACCTCCCCTTTATCTCCAAATTACTGGAACGCCTGGTCTACTCCCGCCTTACTCGCTTTCTCTCTGACAACTCGCTCCTCGACCCCCTCCAGTCTGGTTTCCGCTCTCTACACTCGACCGAAACTGCCCTTACAAAAGTAACAAATGACCTGATGACTGCAAAGTCGAGAGGTGATTACTCCCTACTAATCCTCCTTGACCTGTCTGCTGCATTTGACACTGTCGACCATAATCTCCTTCTCACTATGCTCCGCTCTATTGGTCTAAAGGATACTGCTCTCTCCTGGTTCTCTTCCTACCTCTCTGACCGCTCTTTCAGTGTTTCCTTTGCTGGTTCTATCTCTGCTCCACTTCCTCTCGCTGTCGGGGTACCCCAGGGATCAGTCCTTGGTCCCCTTCTTTTCTCTATCTATACTGCCCCAATTGGACAAACCATCCACAGATTTGGCCTCCAATACCATCTCTACGCTGACGACACCCAACTATACACCTCCTCTCGTGAGATCTCTGGACCATTCCTCCAAAATATCACCGACTGTCTGTCCGCTGTCTCTAACACTATGTCCTCCCTTTTTCTCAAACTAAACCTCTCTAAAACTGACCTCCTTGTCTTTCCACCTTCTAACCGACCTCCCCTCAACATCTCCATTCCAGTGTCTGGCACCATTATAACCCCCAGACAGCATGCCCGATGCCTTGGGGTCACACTGGACTCTGACCTCTCCTTTGCCCCCCATATCCAATCTCTGGCCCAAACATGCCACATGCACCTCAGAAATATTGCTAAAATACGTCCGTTCCTCACCACGGACACGCTAAAGACGCTCGTGGTTGCGCTCATCCACTCCCGGCTTGACTACTGCAACTCGCTACTCATTGGCCTCCCCCGCACTAGACTCTCTCCACTCCAATCCATATTAAATGCAGCAGCTAGACTCATTTTTCTATCCAGTCGTTATTCAGACGCCTCTGCATTATGCCAGTCGCTGCATTGGCTGCCCATCCACTGCAGAACTAAATTTAAACTGCTATACCTCACTCACAAAGCTCTGCATGGCGCTGCGCCACCATACATCGCCTCCCTATTGTCAGTATACCACCCAGCGCGCTTACTCCGATCAGATAACACACTCAGACTAAACACCGTTGTAATACGAACCTCACATGCTCGCCTACAGGACTTCACTAGAGCAGCACCCATCCTCTGGAATGCTCTACCCCAAGGCATCCGGACAATTCCCGATGCACGAAATTTCAGACGTGCCTTAAAAACGCACCTCTTCAGGGAAGCATACCAAATCCCCTGACCTAGTCCCTCGCCCCTCCCTATGGTGCTCCACCCTGTTTGCCTCCTGATAAATGATCTGTACATAAAATTTCCTACTGCCTGTTTCCCCACCCCCTGCACCTCCTGTACCACCCTCAACCCATTTGTGTCTAACCCAATGTATCTCACATTGTAATTGTTGCAATTGTTGTATTGTTTTGCATTTATCCATGCCTGAAAGCGCTGCGGAATAAGTTGGCGCTATACAAATAAAGATTATTATTATTATTATATTATTATATATTCAGAACCCACAGTAAGAGTGTGGGTCAAATACACTTTATCAAAACCCTTCACGATCAAAAATGGTACTAGCCAGGGCTGCCTGCTTTCCCCCACCCTTTACACACACTACAGCTGCCTATCGATACAATATCCTAATTCTGATAACAAACCCGAAAACAGCAATCCTAGCAATTTTTGATAATTTTGGAAAATTCACTAACTTTTAAGGCTTCTATTTCTGTCCCTGAAGATTTGATACTAATCATAAAACGGTCTCCTTTCACATGGCTCATTGCTGGTATCCATTTTCTGGGTATCACACTAACACCAGACGCGTCCATGCTATATAAATTTATTACGCTTCAATTTTAAACAAAATACAAAACCAACTACAGAGCTTCAATATACCTTTCCTTTCATGAATGGGACAAAAAAAACCTTGATATCCACATATATGTTAACATCTATTCCTTTACATAACTTTTATACAGAACCAATAGCAGTATCGTGTGATTTGTTCTGAGTAAGAGAAACCAAGTATTCTTGTAGATATGATACCTTTTAATGGCTAGCAAAACTACTTGATGTTACAGCAAGCTTTCTTCTATGGACCCTTCATCAGGCTTAATGATAATAGCAGTACCCAAACACTTTCAACAAACTTTTAAAACCCTCTTTCACCAATATATCTGGAACCACCATAAACCTAGAATAGCCAGTTCCTATTTATTTCAAAAGAAATCACAAGGAGGATTTAGCCTTCCTAGCATTTAACACTACTATCAATCTAATCACCTTGTCAGATGGCTCCTGTTAGTAGACAACTCAATAGATACCAACCTCAGTAAACATAAAAAAAGTCGCTCTTGACACCTGACACCAGTATTTACTCTGGTTTAATTCACTGGTTAAAAATTATAAATGTGTCCTTAGCCCTAACCTATGGCGCAATTATGAACCTTCAGGGAATTCGCAAGGCAATACAAGACCCGCGCAAACTTTCCCCAATGACCCCAGCCTCCCTTATACCAATATTGGGTAATAAACACTTAAAAACACCTACCTTTGGAATAATTTAAAATCTATTACAGTTTATAACTGTTAAGGATTCAAAAATTAACACACCTGACCAAGTTGAGACTTTCATTCAAAAAAAAAATGCCCACTCACTTATCTAGAGGCCAAATATCTTTCAATCCACAAAACAATTTAAAATCCAGTAAAACGACAAACATACATGTCCCTGCTATCCCACTTAAATGAATTGACATCAAGACTTTCTAAAGGCTTACTACTAAACTCTGCTCCCAACAAACCATGATACCTTTGGTAATGGGAGAGAAGACATTGGCATTGTTGTCTTATTAATGGCTCCCTGCTACACATCTGGTGGGAATGCCCTATGATTACAACTTATTGTTCACAAGTCATAGAACATATCAATAAAATATGCTTAACACACATCACATTATCCCCAGTAAATATCCTCCTGTCAAAATCCTCAGCCAATCTACACCCCTCTAACAAAAACCTACCAACGTTCCTGCCGTCTGCTGCTATACTCCAAATCCTGTTTATATGGCACAAACCTCAGCAGAGAGAAAGGGCAGAGAAGATTTCAAAACTCTCACTTTGAAGAAATTGCTAACTGGGAAAATGGTACAAGACACACATTTTTAAACATTTGGAAACCCTGGTGTAAATACATCACTCTAAACAATATCCATGAAACTTTTGACCATGAACCTCACCTCCTAGGATTTACTAATTCATATATTCCGACATACTCCTAGTTCTCCTCAGATCACTTGAAAGTATTTGGAGAATTCAGATAATCTCATTGACCACATAACGACAGATTCATTTAAATGTGACTGCCTTATTTGGTTACATTACTTTATTTGTTTAGGTGTTGATTTCCATTTAGGTTTCACAGTTGCAGGGGAACCAGTAGTATAACTCGTTTTTCACAGACTAAGCTCCTTATTATTTAAAATTTAACTTTTATTTATAACAACTTAAAAAGAAAAGCTTTTGTTGGTTTGGGAAGGCCTTATAAGAACAAATTTTTATTATTAACTCTTTAATAGTTCAATACAGATCTTGTTTTGTTAGGCACATGTAGTCTTATTTCACCCGTATATCTGAGGTTCATAGAATACCTGGGGCCATATGAATCATGCCCTCTTTAACCGGGTGACTAGTATATTGTCTAATAGCAGAAAACCCCTTGCATAACGATATTCCCAACTTTCGTGTTCTGCTCCAATATGTAATCGTGCGTAACTAAACCGATTTGTTAATTCACAATTCCTTTGTGTTTATCATATAGATAACTCATTAATAGGCCCTATAGGCTCAACAGGCTCGGTAGGTTTAACAGGATCGACGTGTTTCTGTCGCGCTAGCGACTCATCAGGAGCCCTAGAGTTATATTTATATAGAACCTAAATAACAAAGGTTTGCGTGTCATATGTGCCCGAAGTGTACATCTGAGACCTTAAAATGTACAACAACGTGGTCTAACCATAATATAGGTCATCTGTAAATGTCACAACAACGAACCACATCTGCAGGATTGATAACTGCAATAGTCTGCAGATGCGGACGAAGGTACAATTATAGCTAGGTGATTGATTCCTCAAAGGTAGTCCCTCAGGATAACTGACTTCAAATATGGCGTGTCAGAATGTCACTTAATTTAAATGACCCTATTATCACTGAGGTTTATACCACAAGCTTCTGCATAGATATACTAAATAAGATAAATAACCATAATCTACTAGCCTAGGCCTGAGATTTAATGCTAATTCCTAGTAACTCGCTCAGGTAGATAGGTATAGAAACAAAATAAAGTAAAAGGAAATCAAATCAAAAAACAACCTAGCAGCAGCTCCAGCCCTGAAGGTAGGCTGGAGGCATATGAGTGAGAGTGGAAGAAATGCCTCCTTATAAGGCCCATTTTGGCACTCCCCCATAGAGGGTGTGTGTCTCCTCAGCCAATAACAATGTTGCCATTGGCTTCAATAGATGGTAGTTAGATCATTATTAAATGAGCGATCCCAGCATTCATCCGGCAATCAAAATACATAATATGAATCTAACACTTACTTACCCTCATGCACTGCATAGTCGTGGATCGCTTCCCTTAACAATAGATTGCCTGTTCAGGGATGTGTTTATAAATGCCTCTCAGTGGGGGGGGGGTGTCATGGGACGTCGATCACATGACCTGCCGCATCATCACTGCGGGTCATGCGATCGGCTATGTCATCAAAGGTCCTGTATTCTGCCTTGGAAGGCTGCAATTTCCATAGCTCCTCCCGCTGTGACATAGGTCCTATACCCGATCATGTGACTTAGCGCGTCTGCAGGTCATGATCGCATGAAGTGACGTGTCATCAATAGACTATCACATGATCGGGAGGTATTTTTAGTGCATGGGGCGCTCTCCCCATTGATTTAATGGCATAGATGACAGCGCCTTGAAGAATTTCCATTTATCCTTTATCAAAATATTTACAAGAAAATATAAAACAAGCTGCGCTCCAAACATATAGAATAGGAGTGTACTCACTTAGGAGAGTGAAGCAGGCACCCAGTGAAACTGAGCAACAAAATTCCCCCCTCAAAATCCAGGATAGCCTTGAATAATTGTGCTGTGAATCCCACGTCCACCAGGATCAAATCCACAGCACAATTATTCAAGGCTATCCTAGATTTTGAGAGGGGAGTTTTGTTGCTCGGTTTCACTGGGTGCATGCTCCCCTCTCCTAGTTGAGTACACTCCTATATGTTTGGAGTGCAGCTTGTTTTATATTTTCTTGTGACTCTCTGACTTCCATCAACTCTTGATGGTGGGTTTATCATTTTCCATTGCTGCAGCTCTCCACTGAGTGGATCCCATATGGTTTGGACCTGGATATCCTCAGTATTGCCTTTGCTGGATTTGGATTTACAGTATACTTTCTTGTCCCAAGGCGCTGTTCCATTTCTTCTTTACCTTATCAAAAATGTTAATATTGCATGAAAGTATAGACCTTGTATGCTTAAATTCTACAAATATACGGTATTTGCAATTTTGTGTTAACAAATTAAATTTATTACTTTTGATAGGGACCTGCGTGTCGCATTTTATCTTCAACCTGGTTTTTTAACCTGCATTGCCAATTTGAGATGTAAGCAATAAAATAAGATTGATAACAAAAAGGGGTGTTCCCTTAAAGAGTAAAAAGTGAAGAGAGTGGGAGGGGTAGCATATTCTGCAGAGTGACATTGGTACATGCAGTCTGAGGAGAATTTAATGCTCCTCTGTGTATACATATTATACTCTGTTCCTCTTCATAAAACCACAACTTCTTCAAAATTTTATGTGCGAACAACGCGTAAACACCTATACCAAATTAACATAAAGAGATGGGGAGAGAAGCGGCAAAGAGATGGGGAGAGAAGCGGCATGGAGAGGGGGGAGAGAGAAGCAGCATGGAGAGGGGGGAGAGAGAAGCAGCATGGAGAGGGGGGAGAGAAACGGCATGGAGGGAGAGCGAGAAAGAAGTTGCATGTAAAAAGAGGGGGGAGGGAGGTAAGGGATAAAGAAGTGTATAGAGAGGGGGAGAGAAGCGGTATGGAGAGGGGGGAGAGAGAAGCAGGATGGAGAGGGAAACCGCATGGAGGGGGAGAGAAGCGGCATGGAGAGTGGGGAAAGAAGAGCAGCATGGAGAGGGGGGAGAGAAGCAGCATTGAGGGGGGAGAAGCCGCATGTAGGGGGGAGAGAAGTGTCATGGAGAGTGGGGAAAGAAAAACGGCATGGAGGGGGAAGAAGTGGCGTAAAGAAAGGGATGGGAGGCAAGAGGGGAGAGAGAAGCGGCATGGAGAGGGGAGAGAGAAGCGGCATGGAGAGGGGAGAGAGAAGCGGCATGGAGAGGGGGGAGAGAAGCGGCATGGAGAGGGGGGAGAGAAGCGGCATGGAGAGGGGGGAGAGAAGCGGCATGGAGAGGGGGGAGAGAAGCGGCATGGAGAGGGGAGAGAGAAGCGGCATGGAGAGGGGAGAGAGAAGCGGCATGGAGAGGGGAGAGAGAAGCGGCATGGAGAGGGGAGAGAGAAGCGGCATGGAGAGGGGAGAGAGAAGCGGCATGGAGAGGGGGGAGAGAAGCGGCATGGAGAGGGGAGAGAGAAGCGGCATGGAGAGGGGGGAGAGAAGCGGCATGGAGAGGGGAGAGAGAAGCGGCATGGAGAGGGGAGAGAGAAGCGGCATGGAGAGGGGAGAGAGAAGCGGCATGGAGAGGGGAGAGAGAAGCGGCATGGAGAGGGGGGAGAGAGAAGCGGCATGGAGAGGGGGGAGAGAGAAGCGGCATGGAGAGGGAAACCGCATGGAGGGGGAGAGAAGCGGCATGGAGAGTGGGGAAAGAAGCAGCATTGAGGGGGGAGAAGCCGCATGTAGGGGGGAGAAGTGGCGTAAAGAAAGGGATGGGAGGCAAGAGGGGGGAGAGAAGCGGCATGGAGAGGGGGGAGAGAGAAGCGGCATGGAGAGGGAAACCGCATGGAGGGGGAGAGAAGCGGCATGGAGAGTGGGGAAAGAAGCAGCATTGAGGGGGGATAAGCCGCATGTAGGGGGGAGAGAAGTGTCATGGAGAGTGGGGAAAGAAAAACGGCATGGAGGGGGGAGAAGTGGCGTAAAGAAAGGGATGGGAGGCAAGAGGGGGGAGAGAAGCGGCATGGAGATGGGGGAGAGAAGCGGCATGGAGAGGGGGGAGAGAAGCGGCATGGAGAGGGGGGAGAGAAGCGGCATGGAGAGGGGGGAGAGAAGCGGCACGGAGAGTGGGGGAGAGAGACGCGGCACGGAGAGTGGGGGAGAGAGACGCGGCACGGAGAGTGGGGGAGAGACGCGGCACGGAGAGTGGGGGAGAGACGCGGCACGGAGAGTGGGGGAGAGAAGCGGCACGGAGAGTGGGGGAGAGAAGCGACACGGAGAGTGGGGGAGAGAAGCGGCACGGAGAGTGGGGGAGAGACGCGGCACGGAGAGTGGGGGAGAGACGCGGCACGGAGAGTGGGGGAGAGACGCGGCACGGAGAGTGGGGGAGAGACGCGGCACGGAGAGGGGGGAGAGAGAAGCGGCACAGAGAGGGGGGAGAGAGAAGCGGCACAGAGAGGGGGAGAGAGCAGCGGCGTAGAGAGGGGGATGGGAGGAAAGAGGGATAGAGAAGCGGCATGGAGGGGGGAGAGAAGCGGCATGAAGAGGGAGGAGAAAAGCGGTATGGAGAGGGCGGGAGAGAGAAAAGCGGCATGGAGAGGGGGGAGAAGTGGCGTAGAGAGAGGAATGGGAGAAAAGAGGGATAGAGAAGCGGCATTGAGAGGGAGGAGAAAAGCAGCATGCAGAGGGGGGAGCGGGATGGAGAGGGGAGAGAGAAAAGCAGCATGGAGAGGGGAAGAGAAAAGCGGTTTGGAGAGGGGGGAGAAGCGGCATGGAGAGATGGAGAAAAATGGTATGGAGAGAGGGATGGGAGGCGAGAGGGATAGAGGAGTGGCCTCCATAAAGTGGTTAATAAATATATTAGAAAGAATATGGCGAAATATCATCCCCCTGTACTAACAATGTACCCCTCCAGTATTGCCCCTTATGCTACCCCTAATATTTCTTAATACCTAATAATGATAAATTATTAATAATCCCCCTCTGCTCTCTATCACTGAGCCAGTTACTTACCCCATTAAACACATTCTCATCCAGAACAAACATTTTATATACCAACCTTTTATTCAGCACAGTATCCAATGCTTCGGAAATTCCAGATACACAAGTTCCAGTGACTCTCCCTGGTCCACTCTAGAACTTGCCTCCTCACAGAAGCTGAACAGAAGTTTGACAAAGGCTACCCCTCATAAACTAATGCTGATAAAGTGTGATTTAGCTATTTTCCTGCAGGTACTCCTGAAAAGCATCTATTAGAAACTTTTCAAACATTTTACCCACAATAGAAGTAAGACTTACCGGCCTGTAGTTTTCCTCTCCTTGGCAATGCGTTTCTACCTTTGCTGCTGTTTACATAATTTATTTTTTCCTTTTTTAGCTTTTTAGTGCCTCTTCATTACCTGTTTTTTTAGTTGAAATGCTTTCTTTTTAGCTGTTTATTGCCCCTTTTACATCTTTATTGAACCACATTAGTTTTTTTCCTGTTCTTAACCCTCTTATTCCTGTAAGGTATAAACTGCTTTTAGAAATATCCCATTGTTGTCTGAACTGTTATTTTTGAGGACATTGTCTCATCCAATAAAGTTAAGGGCATCTCTGAGCTGATCAAACTTTGCCGTCCTGGTACTTGGTATTTTGTGGCTCTCTGAAAAAATTCCCTATTGAAAGACTTGTGGAAATTTCTATACTATTTCCAAGGTATCTCCCCAATGTGTACCTTTGTTTTTTGTCAGGTTTATTGGTTATTATTAAGTCCCTCTGATAGGGACCTGCACAAGTTGACAGAAGCTTGTTTTCTTCATGGAATTGAGCTAAGCAGCACATGTGAAAAAGACTTTGGTATATTAATAGATCACAGACTGAACATGAGTCAGTAGTGTGATGCAGCAGCTAAAAAGGCAAACCAAGTTCTGGGATGTATTAAGAGAAGCATAGAGTCTAGATTATGTGAGGTAATTATTTCCCTCTAATCTTTCTTGGTCAGACTTCATCTAACTGCACCTGTGAGGGACACCGATGAGACAGCCACTCACGCAGCCTCTTAATATAGAGGTGGGTAGCTGCTTAGTGTATACTCCCACACAGAGTGGATACAAAGTGGCAAACCATTCTGATACATGTTGTTCACCCTGCAGACCAGCAACTTTTATTGATGCCAGAATAGTTCGGCGGGTTGCCCTGTACTTCAAGCAGTGAACCACATTGGACTGCTATGTCCAGTTCCTGGCACCCCAATTTTAAAAAGACCTTGACAAGCTGGAGCAAGTTTAGAGAAGAGTTTCCAGGTTGGAGAGCGGTCTCCAACCTGCGTCCTATGAGGAACTGTTAAAAGATCTCGGAATGTTTAGCTGAGAGGAGAAAAAAAAGGCTGAGAGGAGACTTAATAGCTGTCTACAAATATCTGAAGGCTTGTTAAAGTGCAGAGGGATCAGCTTTATTCTCATTTACCCAAAGAAAGACTAGAAGCAATGGGATGAAATTGAAAGGGAGGAGATAAAAATTAGATATTAGAGAAAACAGTGACCAATGAGTAGAACAGGTTACCGTGGGAGGTGGTAAATTCTCTTTCAATGTAAGTCTTCAAACAAAGGCTGGATTATTTAGTGAGTCCTGCATTGAGCGGTGGGTTGGACCCAATAACCCAGGAGGTCCCTTCCAACACTATCGGTCTATGATCCACAGATTTCTGTTTTCTAGTTTCTATCCACTTAGTTAAAATCCCCATAATAATTACCTAATTGTGAATTTGCTGCTTCAGCTGTGTGCTTCAATAAAAGATATTCAGTAGCCTCTGTTATATTTGGTGGCCTATAGAGAACCCCTATAAGGATTTTATTATTGTTTTTCCCGCCATGTATCTTGGCCCATAGTGACTCCACGTGTTCATTTCCCTCACATATATCTTCCCGTAGTATGATCTTTAAACAAGATTTTACAAACAGACAAGCCCCCTCCCTCTTTCTGGTTTTTACAATCCCTTCTGAATATACTGTAAGTTCACCACCCAGTCACATCTTTTAACCAACCAGGTTTTAGTTATTTCCACTATGTCATAGTTTTCCTCAGACATTATTATATCCAGTTTATCAACTTTATTGGTCAGATTTCTAGTATTAGTTACCATACTGTTAAGATTTTTTGCATTGGTTTAATTTTAAGTTCACCCTAATTAACTTTTTTGCCAGTTCTAATTGCATTAATCCTTTCCACCGATTTAATGCAAACTTAAATGTTTCTACACAAATGCACAGAGCATGGGAAGCAAACAAAGATTATGAGAAGTAAACATTATGAGAAATATGATTTCATAGGCATCACAGAAACTCTGTGGAATGATGCACATGATTGGAACACAAGGCTTGAAGGGTACAATTTATTTATAAGAAACAGACCTTAAAAAGGGGAGGAGGTATTGCGTTGTATGTTAGGAAAACCTTTATCTCCACAGAGATTCAAGCTTCAGAGCATGGTAGTTCTGTAGAAACTGTTTGGGTAAGAATACAAGGAGAGAACAACAGAAAGGACACCATTGTCTGCATTTACCAAAGGGCCGCCCGGAGAAGCCGAAGATATGGATGAACTCTTTTTACATCAGATCGCCAAGCTCTCAAAAAAACATGACATAGTGATGATAAGAGATTTTAACTATCCAGACATTTGTTGGGAATCTCTCTCAGGCAAAAGTAATTGATCCAACAAATTCTTATCCGCTCTTGCTGACATCTTTATTTTCCAAAAGGTAGATGAGAAATGAGGGGATCTTCTATATTGGACCTAATTCTTACCAACAGGGAGGGAATGTTTAAGGAAGTATGGGTGGCTGGGACCTTAGGAGGCTGTGATCACGCTATCCTTGAATTTTGGATAACAAGGGAAGGAAGACCTGAGAAAACTCCTACATCAAGGTCGGATTTCAGAAAGGCAGATTTTAACCCCTTAAGGACATGGCCTATTTTGTCGTTGAGGACCAAACGATTTTTGGTATTTTTTTATCTCCATTTTTCAAAAGCCATAACTTTTTTTATTTTTCCATTGACGTGGCCATATAAGGGCTTGTTTTTTGCGTGGCGAACTGTAGTTTTTATTCGTACCATTTTTGGGTACATAGACTATATTGTAAAACTTCATTTTTTTTTTTTATGATCATAGGAGAGAAAACGCATCAATTCTGCCATAGATTTTTTTTTTAAAGCATTAATTATGCAGCATAAATGACACACTACATTTTTTTCTGTGGGTTGGTACGGTTACAACGATACAAAAATTCGTATTTTTTTTTTTAGGTTTTTCCGCTTTTCCACAATAAAACCCCTTTTTTTTAAAAAAAATTTCATGGACAGAGCTCTATGAGGGCTTATTTTTTGCAAGACAAGCTGTAGTTTTTGTTGGTACAATTTTAGGGGTACATACAACTAGGTTGATCAGGAAAAAGGCGGTGGATGTAGTAGATCTGGACTTTAGTGAAGCATTTGACAAAGTATCTCATACCATACTTATTGAAAAAATGACCAAATATGGCATTGACAGGGCAACTGTCACTTGGATTCACAACTGGCTGAGTGATCTTATGCAAACAGTGGTCATAAGTGGTTGCACATCCAAGTGGAAGAATGTATCAAGTGGGGTACCACGAGGCTCTGTCCTAGGCCAAGTGTTGTCCAACATGAATAATCTGGAGGAGGGAATTAATGGGAAACAGATCAATTTGCTAACAACACAAAGCTAGGATAGTTAGCTAACACTAGGGAAGTTAGGGAGAGCATTCAAAAAGATCTAGCAAAGCTTGAACAGTGGGCGGCGACTAACAGAATGGTATTTAACAGAGGGAAATGCAAAGTCCCGCATCTGGGCAAAAAAAAAATGAAAAAAGCACATAAAGAATGGGAGGAATTGGGCTGAGCAGCAGCACATGTGAAAAAGACTTGGGTCTACTAATAGATCATAGACTGAACATAAGTTAATAATGTGATGCAGCCGCCAAAAAGGCAAACACAATTCTGGGATGTATTAAGAGAAGCTTAGAGTCTAGATCACATGTAGCCATTATCCCCCTCTACTCTTCCTTAGTCAGACCTCATCTGGAATACTATGTCCAGTTCTGGGCACCCCAACTTTAAAAAAGACATAGACAAACTGGAGCAAGTTCAGAGAAGAGTTACCAAGATAGTGAGTGGTCTGCAAATCATGTCCTATGAGGAACAGTTAAAGAATCTAGGAATGTTTAGCTTGCAAAAAAGAAGGCTGAGAGGAGATTTAATAGCACTCTACAAATATCTGAGAGGCTGTCACAGTGCAGAGGGATAAGCCTTATTCTCATTTGCACAAAAAGACTAGAAGCAATGGTATGAAACTGAAGGGGAAGAGACACAAATTAGATATTAGAAAAAACTTTCTCACAGTGAGGGTGATTAATGAGTGGAGCAGGTTACCACGGGAGGTGGTGAGTTCTCCTTCAATGCAAGTCTTTAAACAAAGGTTGTACAAATATCTGTCTGGAATTATTTAGTGAATCCTGCACTGAGCAGGGGGTTGGACTCAATGACCCTGGAGGTCCCTTTCAACTCTACCATTCTAGGATTCTATGAGCTAACCTTGGATCAGTGGTATATTCTATAACAACCAAAGCTTGGTCGCTCAATGTTCAAGCAAGTTCCATGTGCAATTTGTAATATAGGGAGAAATCGGAAGACGAAGTTCCCCCGAGTCCTTAGTCCAGGTGAGGATATTATATTTTGATCTAGGCCTATGGCCCTTCCAATCAAACTTAGTTATTATGTGGAGCAAGTATATCCTGGGCAATCTAATTGGTAAAGGTTGGCATAAATAATTTTTTGTAGTGTTATCTTAAAATTTCTTACTTCGCCAAAGTTTTTAAAGTCCAATAGCAGGTAGGTTAGTAGGTATCCCAGCTCAAGATATAAGAGTAGATCGTCAGCAAGAAAAGGGAGGGGGAGTTATTTGTATAGCGTCAACTTATTCCGCATAATTTATTTATTACTCCGCAGCAAGCTGGGTACTCATTTTACCGACCTCGGAAGGATGGAAGGCTGAGTCAACCTTGAGACAGCTACCTGAACTATGCAGGGATTTAACCTTCAGGTCGTGAGTGAGAGCTTAGGACCTGCTTACTGCTGCCTTAACACACTGCACCACACGAGGCCCTAACTTGCAAAGGGACAATTTATGATCGATCGGTTTGGCCCACTGTAACTCCCCTGATGGAATCATTTTGTCTTATGGCATTAGCCAGAGACTCCGTAGTTAGAACCTATAGGAACGGGATCAAGGGACATCCCTAAACAGTTCCGTAGTGTATACTAATAGAATTAGACAGAGAACCATTTTATCGCACCCTGGTGCATGGATCACCGTATAAAGCTATTATCCAGGCCCTCATGCGGGGGCCCAGGCCCACCTTCTGCAGAGTGATCTCCAAGAATTTCTACCTCACCCTATCAAAAGCCTTCTTGGCTTCAACCGCCATGAGACATAGCGGGGATCCCCATACGCCGAGGCATCAACACCAGCAACATGGTTTTTATGATGTTGTCTCTGCCCTCTCTCCCAGGAATCGAGTCTACCTGGTCCTTATGATAAAGCCCTGGGATAAATGGCTTTAAATGGGACGCTATCAGTTTGGCAAAGAGTTTTACGTCTAATAAATAATGTTTATGAGAGAAATTGGCCTGTAGTTGCCACAAACCTAGGTGTCCTTTCCCAGTTTAAGCAATGCCACCAAGTGCACTTGCAAATCCTGAGCCAGGAAAGCACAGTCCCCGGATATTGCCTTAATGGATCGGAGAAGGAACAGTGCCACTTCATCTTTGAGAAGTTTATAAAACTTGGAGTTGAATCCATCTGGGCCCAGACTTTTACCGGATTTTAACTTGTGTATAAGTTTCAAGAGCTCAGAGGCTGAGAAGTCCCCCTCCAACTCCTGGACCCCCCCACCACTGAATCTATGGGCTTGGGAGAGTATTTATCCAAGTAATCGCCTATTCCCTCTTCTCCAGTCTCTCTGGATGTTGGTCTCTTAATGTTATAGACATTTTTGTAGTAAATGTGGAATTGTTTTAGAATCTCTAAAGTTTAATGGACTACACCTCCCTTATGAGATTGTATTTTTGGAATGTGCATCAACGGAGCCTTAGGGTGAAGAATCCTGGCTAACCTTCGCCCACACTTATCTCCCATTTCAAAGGCACTTCTACGCATTCTTTCTCTGAAACCCTTGGATTTTTGGTCCAAAATTGACAGGATTTGTTGGTGAAATCTGGGAAAACTGAAACAAAACAAGGCATTACACTCTCAAAAGTTAACCTATACAGTAAGCAATAGTACATTTCAAAGCAGCACCTGTGCTGCCACTGCTTAGGGGAAGACAAAGAAAACCCGAACAACACGAGGCTAAATCTTTGCCCCTGCGACCCCAGCCACATAAAGAAAATACTCCAAGAACTTGTGATAACACCGACACAGCGAAGGCAACTTCCATAAGGGAGCTATATTTGGGAGGAGCCTCTGTAAAGAGATAATCAGGAGAACAAACATTCTACATCAGAACAGTCACTTCTTGAAGTATAGGAAGCAAATACTCTGCGGATCTCCTTATCAGCGCTTTGATCATTCTTCCACCTTCTGTCAAGACGATGCGGGAGGTAAAATTTGGCGAATTCTATGCACTAGGCTAATCCAAAATATTTATAATTGGGAGATCCAATGCATCCAGGAAATTTGGTAGATCTCGAGGGACTTAAACGTGGCCGCTTTGTTTCCTATTTTAGCCTGCAATTGGAACGGATATCTCCATTGGTATTGAATGTCCTTTTCTCTTAATGCAGCCAATAAGGGCTTCAGCGCTCTCCTTAATTGGAGTATGCGATGTGACAAATCCTATAGAATGAAAATGCGTGATCACTTGTGGGACAGGTTTGCAGCTTCTCTGGCCCTGCGCATAATCATCTCTTTTTCTTGGTAAAAATTGATCAAAAACGCAGTGTCTTGAGGTCTCGTGGTATCTAATGATTTAGGGCCCAAGGTACGGTGTTAAGAAATGACAGGTCTCCGTGTTGAGCCTATCTGATAGACTCATCGCAGCATGCCAAGATTTGAATCCCTTGAGTGGAGAATTGCTATGATTCTCCGCTTATGGACATCAGGCTGCTCTTTCCATGGTTGTCTATGTAAAGCATTCACTGCGTTGCCAGTGGTCGGATCATCGCCACGGCTAACGCAGTGACATATCGCCCATGAACAGGATGCCTAACATGTTTGAAGAAATATAGGACTCACCAGAGCTGTTCCTTTCCTTGGGAATGATATGAGCTGTCATTCCTCCTATTGCTGTATTCTCATGCAGCAGAGCTCCATGTGTCACTGCACGTGGTGGTAGGGGCTGAGAGCTGAGTCCTTGTGTGCCAGGCTGAGCAACAGGGAGAACAGGATCACCAGCTCCCTCCCCCCACACCTCCTGAGAGCCCTCTGAAGCTTAGCCCTTCTGTCTCCTGCTCATACTCTTCACTGGCCATGCTGCTGCTTCTTCTAACTTCCCCCGCTAGCACCATCTTAGCCTCCATGTGGCCACTGATCAGGCTTGATGGAGGACAGAGGTACTGGACCAGTCGCCCTCTGTCCGAGCCTGATGGGTGTCTAGGGGTTCTCTGACCTCTTCTGTGCCCCATGTCTGTGCTCAGCTGCTGTTAGGAGTTCGGTGTTCCTTTGAAGTAGCTGTGGCCACCTGAGCTTCTGAAAGATGGAAATGTTTAAAAGCATCCTAAATAGTTATTGTCAGCGGTTCATACCTTTACAAGAATAAAAGGGTTAGGCATAGGAGAAAACCAATGTGCCTCAATAATAATACAAGGGGGCAGTAAACAAAGAAAATTATGCATTTAAACTAATGAAAGAGGCGATGATGAAGCAATAAAAAGCTAAAAGTCAAAATCAGGTAAAAGCCATAAAGCTGGAGACAGATTATTGCCAAGAAGAGTAAAACTAACTCTAAACTGTTCTTCAATAATATACAATATTTTTCGTTCTATAACACGCACTTTTTTTCTACCCCTGCCCCAAGTGGGGGAGGGTCAGTGCATCTTATAAAGCAAACGTGCAGGATTGCACGTACGCATGTCCATAGCAGGGGGGGAGAGCAGTTGCCGCCCGTAGGTACCGTTGATTTGTGGTGAGCACCGGCAGGAACTACTACTGCTCGCCCGCCACCAATCATCTTACTCCCTCCAGCCATACCACAAGTGCTACTGTTGCAAACCACCGCTGCTGTGGAAGGTAAAGGAAAGGAGTTATAGTGGCCCTCCGTTGCCTTGTATGATTACCTGCACTGTTACCTACAATCCCATGCTGAGTTCAAGACCTTTTTTCCTATTTTCCTTCTATAAAATCTAGGTGCGTCTTTGAGTGAAAAATATGGTAAATAATAAGATTAGTACTGAAAGTGTTGGCCCTTTAAAAATAATGTAGTAAAAATGAAGGCTTATGCGGGGAAAGCAAATCTATTAAATGGCTTTTTCTCCAGTGTATTTACAGAGAAAAATGAGATGCAGAATAACCCAGGAAGATGTGCAGAGCCCTCTTAGAAAGATTAAAACAGACAAATCATCGGATCCTGATGGCATACGCCCCCGTGTTTTAAGGGAATTGAGTAATGTGATAGACAGACCTTTGTTTCTCATATTTAAGGACTATAGTGACGGGGTTTGTGTCACTGGTCTGGGGCATAGCCAATGTGATTCTGATATTCAAAAAGGGATTAAAAAGTGAACCATGAAACTACAAGCCAGTAAGTCTTATTTTTTCATTGTGGGTGCAATGTCTGAAGGGTTTCTAAGAGATGCTAAGCTAGAGTATCTTAAGGAAAATAGTTGTATAACTCCATTTCAGCACAGGTTTTAAAGAGATCGATCCTGTCAGACTATCCTGATCAGCTTCTATGTTGAGGTAAGTTCTAGACTGGCCGGGGAAAGTCATTGGAACATGCGTATCTGGACTTTTCCAAAGTGTTTGATACCGTGCTGCATAAAAGGTTGGTATACAAAATGAAAGTGCTTGGTCTGTGCGAAAACGTGTGTAAGTGGTTAAGTAACTGGCTCAGTGATAGAAAGCAGAGTGTGACTAGAAATGGTACATACACTGATTCGCTCACCGTTACTATTGGGGTACCACAGGGAGTAGTATCAGGCACTATTATTTTAAATATATTTAATAATGACCTGGTAGAAGGATTGTGCAGTAAAATATCTGTATTTGCAGATGATACAAAACTATGTAAAGTAATTAACACAAGAGAGAGTACAAGGCGGTATAAGAGGATCTTAATCAGTTGACGGCTTGGGCAGAAAAGTTGCAAATGAATTTTAACCCCTTAGTGACGGCCCCGTTGCCTTTTTATGTCCTCACTAAGTGGGATTTAATCCTAGAGGACGTAAAAACATACATCCTCTTTGGATTAATGCCCTCATAGCTGAGGATGTGACAGCTCCATGCTGTCAGTGCCCGCAGGTAGCCGACAGCATGGAGCTGTCATCCTGGACAGCGGGCAGTCCTCCTGGCAATGCGATCGGCGCTATGATAGCGCCGATCGCATTGAAGTGAAAAAAAAGTTTTTTAAAAAGTTAGCTATTCCGCTGCCATGATAGATCGGATCCATCAGGGCAGCTGAAAGTACTCACGCGCCTTGTCGGAGGTGTCCCCCGCTGATCGGGTCCTCCCGTCCCCGCCGCTGCTCTTCTGCGCATGCGCGCCAGACGTATGACATCACCCGCATGCGCAGAAGGTCTGGAGCGCCGGCAAATTCAAAATCTCCTGGCTCCCGCCTCCTGAAGGTAGCCGGAAACCAGGAGATATCACTGGGGACCGCGATCGCCACTATCCAGTGGATAGCGGAGGTCGCGAAAAAGTTTTTAAAAAGTGCCAGTGTCACCTCCCCTCATGGATCCGATCCATGAGGGGAGGTGAAAATACTCACCTCGGGTCCTCCGTCTTCCGAGACCCGAAGTCCCCCTCTGCGCATACGTGCCCGATTGTCAATAGCCAGGAGCAGGGGGATGTCACCCAGGATGTGATCACTATTATCCAATGGATAACAGTGATCATTTAAAGTTAAAAAAAAAAGTGTAAAAAGTAAAAAAAAGTTTTAAAAAGTATTTACATTTTTTTTAAAAATTACGTTTCATCTCCCCCACGGATCATATCCGTGAGGGAGGATGAAATGACGTACCTAAGGCCCCCAGATTTATCCGCGGACCTTACCCCAGCCTCTGCGCAGGCGCCCGTTGCCAAAATGGCAGACGCATGTGCAAAAGCCGTGTATTGCCAGGGTAATTTAAAATCTCCCTGCTCCTGGCTACAAAACTTAGCTGAGAGACTGGAGATTTCACGGGGGGAGGGGGTTTGGGGGGGGGGGGCGCTCTGAGTGGTTACTGATGACGTGTTCGCTGTTATCCAATGGATAATGGCGATCACATAAAAGTAAAAAAAGGGTGAAGCTTCATCTCCCCTCACCGATGCAAGAGGAGATGAAACTTTTTACAGGAGGCCTCCATATTTGCACCCCGACGCAATCTTCCTCCGTGAACTTTCCCGGACTCTGCACATGCGACCACCGGCAAAATACTGGACATATGCGCAGGAGGCGGGGAGCCCAGGAAATTTAATATCTCCTTGCTCCCAGCGACCAATGGTTGCCGAGAGCCTGGAGCAGTGACCTTGTTGAGCGGTCGCAGGTCATGTGATAAAAAGGTAGCGATCTACCTTAGGCCAGTCTCACATGACCGCATAGGAATTGCAGTTTCCGCATGCGTCTGATCTGCGGTAATAAGCAGATCAATCGCATTGGATTACATAATTCCGCTCACATTAGTTGGTCGGAATTGCGTAATCCACTCGCAGAAAAGAGAACGCAGCCTGTGTGAGTAGGCAGTTATGCGCAGTACATTACGCAGACGTATGCAGGGTCACAGCTGGGATCCGCTGCAGGAGTCCGCAAGCTGATTCCACATATGGCTGTGTGAGACCAGCGTTATTCAGACCGCTACCTGTATTACATAATTTACAAAAAGCCCCGAGAATGCTAGCCTTCATGCAGTTCCAGGAGCAGCTTGTTGAGCGCCTTCTGTGTGAGACCTGCCGCTCCTCGGCAAGCTTACGAAGACTCAAAGCACCACTTTTTACACCCCATACCTGCCGCTGAGGTCACGAAATACCCAAAAAAAGCATGAGAGGAGGGGGGATACCCGATTTTATTGCCCCATGTACCCATCCCAACCAGCCTTCGTAATTACCCCTGTATTCGGAAATACCACACAGTTCACATTATTACTTTAATCTAAGATTTGGTAAATGCCGAAAAGGGCGCATAGGGGGGAGGAATTTTTTTTTAAGTGCCAATTTTTATTCTGTACAAGTGAGCAATGAGGCCTGGAATTTATTCAATTGTGCCCTGCAATCCAACGGGTGTTCCCTCCATTACAGGCCTTGCCATGAGTCCTATAAGTAGATTAGGGCCACAACGGGAATGTTTCTGAACACGGGACAAACGGGGGTATCCATTTTGGGGTGAACGTCTTCATTTCTATGTACACTGTACAAAAAAAACTGTTCTTAAATTGACAAAATTGCCAAAAAAATGAAAATCGTAATTTTTTCCTTCTGCTTTGCTTAGATTCATTCAAATACTGTTGGGTCAAAATACGCAGTACACCCCTAGATGAATTCGTTAAGGGGTCTAGTTTTCAAAATGGGGTCATTTGTGGGGGTTCTTTATCGTTTTGGACGCTCAATGGCTCTACAAGTGGGCAATGGGGCCTGGAATTTATTCAGTTGTACCCTGAAATCCGACGGGTGCACCTTCAATTATAGGCCTAGCCATGTGTCCTTTAAGTAGATTAGGGCCACAAGGGGTATGTTTCTGAACACGGGACAAACGGGTATCCTTTTTGGGGTGCAAGTCTTCATTCATGTGTGTGCTGTACAAAAAAAGCTGTTTTTAAAATGACAATTGCCAAAAAAACGAAAATCACATTTTTTGCTTTGCTTGAATTCATTCAAAAACTGTGGGGTCAAAATGGGCAGTACACCCGTAGATAAATTCTTTAAGGGGTCTAGTTTTCAAAATGGGGTCACTTATGGGGGTTTTCTATGGTTTTGGATGCTCAAGAGCTCTACAAATGTGCTATGGGGCATAAAAGGCTTTCAAGCAAAATTTATGTTCTGAAAGCCACTGACTACTCCTTTCGTTTTGGGCCCCGTTGTGCATCCAGACATAAGATTAGGGCCACAATGGGTATATTTCTGAACACGGGAGAATCCATTTTGGGGTGTCAATCCTCATTTTCATGTGCACTATAGAAAAAAAATATGTCTTTAAAATGACATATTTGCAAAAAGATGAAATTTTATTTTTTTCTCCTCTAAATTGAATTAATTCCTGGGAAAAAACTGTGGGGTCAAAATACTCATGACACCCCCTCAGTGGATACATTAAGGGGTGTAGTTTTTAAAATAGGGTCATTTGAGGGGGGGTATCTATCATTCTGACACTCATGAGTCTTTGCAAACTTGGCTTGGTGCAGGAAAACAAAGTGTTCCTCAAAATGCTGAAAAGTAATGTTAAATTTGTATGTCATCTAAATGGTTAAAAAAAACAAGTTTTTCAAATGTGCATTCAGAATGAAGTAAACAGATGGAAATTTGTACAGTATGTTTGTACATATTTGAGATTACAGTTGAAAATGTGAAAAAATGACAATTGTTTCAAAATTTTTCCAATATTGGCACTTTTAATAAATATACACAAATTCTATTGGTCTATTTTTACAACCTAAATGAAGTACAACATGTGGCGAAAAAACAATCACTTGGATATGCAAAACCTTTACAGAGTTATGCTATGTTGAACGACACGTCAGATTTCCAAAAGGCTTCGTCACTAAGGGGTTAACACTGATAAATGTTAGGTTATGCACTTGGCCAGAGGAAATACATGTCACCATTACACACAAAATAGGAAACCACTGGGTAAAACTGACATAGTAAAGGACTTGGAGATTTTAGTTAACTGTAAGCTGAACTGGAGCAACCAGTATCAGGCAGATGCTGCCAAGGCAAATAGGATAATGGTGTGCATCAAAAGATGTATAGGGGCACACAATGAGAACATTGTTATTCCTCTTTACAAGTCACCGGTCAGACCACACATGGAATATTGTGTACAAGTTTGAGCATCACTACTCAGGAAGGACATATCAGAGCTTGAGCGGGTACAAAGGCAGCAACTAAAGTAATAAATAGAATGGCCGGCACAGTACCCAAAAAGGTTATCAAAATTGGGATTATTTACTTTAGAAAAAAAGACTACTGAGGGAAGGCGGGGGGGAAGGGGGCGAATTACTATCTATAACTATATCAGGGGTGAGTACAGAGATTTCTCCCATCATTTATTATGCCCAGGACTAACAAGGGGGTGCTCTAATAACTATGCATATATGTATATATCAGGGGTCAGTACATGGATCTCTCCCATCATCTATTTATAACCAGGACTGCAACAAGGGGGTGCTCTAATAACTATGTATAGATCTATCACGGGTCGGTACAAATGTCATTCCCATGATCTATTGTATATACCCAGGACTGTAACAAGGGGGAGCTCTACTAACTATGTATAGATATATCCGGGGACAACACAGATCTCTCCCATCATCGATTTATAACTAGGACTGTAACAAAGGGGGCACTCTAATAACTATTTTGTAGATCTATCCAGGGACAATACAGAGTCCTCTCCCATTTTCTATTATATCCAGGACTGTAGCTAGGGGGCGCTTTAATAACTATGTATAGATATATCAGGATTAAGAACCATAAGGTTGGCGATCGTGCCTATGGCGACCGTGTCTGCTTTGCAGACTATCAGGTATTGCATTTTTGGCTTTTTCAGTGAATAATGTCTTTGTTTTCCTCACCTCTGTGATTTTATGACTGTAACAAGGGGGCGCTCTCTACATCTCGAGGAAAAAAGGTTGCTACACTGTCATAGAAGGAGGTTCTTTACTGTAAGAGCAATGAGACTATGGAACTCTCTGCCTGAGAACGGGGTGTTGGCGAACTCACTAAAAGTATAAGAGGGACCTGGACGCCTTGCTTGAGTGTTATCATATTACAGGTTATAGTCACTGGTTACTCAGAAGGGTCGGTGATCCGAGAATTATTCCGATTGGCAGATTGGAGTCGGGAAGTAAATCAAAAATTGGTGGATAATAGGCTAAACTGGTTGAACATATGTCTTTTTTTAACCAAACATATTATGTTTACACTAGCTCAAGGCTGGCATCTTTCTATTACTTATTGTGTTTTTGTTTTTCTTTTAATTTTAAACTTTTCTCTTAGGCTTCTAACATAGATGACGTACTTGGTCACCACACAAGCTTCCTTGACAACTGTTTGAAGGACTGCATGCTTACTAATCCAGAGCTTCTTAAGATCTTCTCTAAGCTAATGTCAGTTTGTGTCATGTTCACCAACTGCATGCAGGTAAGTTTTGCATACGTGCGCCTAAGATTTTTTTAAATGAAAAATACATCCACAACTGATTCAGTTTAGAGTAGAACATCTCCAGATGTAGCATTTGTTCATTGTTCTCCCCTTGAACATTTCTTGCATACAACAAGCATTCATACTCAATGCAAAGTGAATTGCCAGCCACCACCCAGGATCCCTGCTTAATGAGAGTTATTTGCTTCAATACATGCACCACAAGTCTATATATGTGCCATAAACGTTTCACTGGTGATTTTAGTGTCCTCATTTCTTTATAATTTAGACTTGTGATTAAACATTTATGCCTCACCTCCAAAAATGTCCTGCCAACCTTCTGTTTACAGGTAGTCTCTAATGACTACGATTTGCAAGAAGTTCTTAGCCCTGTGGTTGAGCATGCACAGATCCTTCCTTCATTGTTGCTATATCAGCTCTGGCTCCAACAGGTCTTTTCTGCACATGCTTACCCTATACTGAAGATGAAGAAAACGTACTTGCTTTGCTTCCCTCTGACACCCATCAGACCCCCGTAATGTTATTGCAGGGTTCTGATGGGTTGGTATGGCTCTCGGAGGCTTGACCATAGCCTTTGGGTCTGCCAGCTATGGTGGCCTACTAGGCTCAGGTGAAACATAGTAGTTTATTAGAAAAAAAATGCATATATTCAAGTCCCCCAGTGGGACAAAAATAAAAAGTTGAAGTATAAGACTAAAATGAAAATAAATACGTCAAAACCCCACCTTTCCCCCTTTTCTATGTTAAAAAAAATAAAAACGTGATATTGCTACATTTGTAATGAACCAGAGAAAAGAGTTAATATATTATTTAACACACATGGCGCATGTCATAAAAAAATTCAAAAAACATGGTGAAAATCGCTAATTCTGCCTATCTCGCATTACAAAAAAACAGAAGAGATAGTGATCAAAATGTCTCATGGATCAACAATTCATCCCACAAGGGAAAAACAAAACTTATAACACCATTGACAAAAAGAAAAATGTTAAGTGTCTTTGAATGCAGCAATAAACAAAAAATACAAGTCTGAAAAAGTTTTAGAACATTTTTTTGCTTTAATTTGGTTATGAGCTGGAAGGGAGGTAGTGAAACTCCCGCAGACCTCAAAAAATTTCTCAACTCTGGTTTCCTGAAAAGGAACCTGCCCAAAGTACTACAAACTAACTTATGCTGCTGTTAAGCGAGGTGACAGTGAGCTGGGTGCTGTAATTTTTTATACTCACCTGCTCCATGGTTCCTGTGGTGCCTACCACTGAAATCCACACGCTAGACAAAAATCTGACTTTTTTCAGAATCCTATGCGTGCGCTTTCCCATAGACTTCTATAGGAGAGCACATGCACAGGACTCTGCAAACAGGCAGATTTTTCATCCAGCAGTAACCAGGCAGAGGGTGAGTATAAAAAATAAAGCACCTGGCTCCCTGTCACCTCACCTAGCAGCACCATAAGTTAGTTTGTGATACTGTAGGGACGTGACGGGTTAAAGAATATCCTACCCAATCCATTTTAAAGCTGTAACATAGTTTTTGCATTAATAACCTGCAGTTTGGTGTATTCAAGGTGAGCTACCACTTTAAGATGGCTGTCCTAGCTTCCGTGAAGACCATATGTAATAGCCTTCTTGAACCTCCGGTATCCATCCAAAGATACCCCACTGATTTTTGAAAGGAACAAAGTTAGTAATATAAGTTCTAGTTTGATACCCGCTCCAAGAAGTTTTGGATCACTCCGCACAACCAGAGGTTGTGCATAATGTCTGCCTTCCACATTTGAAACAGTAATTCGAAGGAAATATTCCCATCTTAAACCCCTGAGATGGTGAAAGAATCTATATGATCTGTGAAAAACTTGTAAAGCCGTTTCCATATGACGGGCAGAGGGGAAGGTTTTAGGAGAAAGTATAATCTACTTAAGAGGTCTGGGAGATCCATGACCAGTGTAGTTCTAGTCAAGGCTGCAGGACCTTTTGAAAGACTCTCAAACTCCAAAGAGGAATCCAAGCATCGGTACAGGGACGAGATTTATCCCTTAAAGGTTGTAGGTAGTTTTTGGCCATCTGAAATCCCATTCTGAGTCTACTAGTCTGTGATGATATTTATTTAACCTTTTGCAATCCAGCATTGGACCTCGTTCGACATTGAGATTTTCCTGCATGGCTTCCCTGTCGGACGAGGTCCGACACATGTTTCTAACACTATGCAGGAGAGAGGTCCGTCATCTGAGTTCTCTTGTGTGTATGTATATTACAGTATGCAGGAGAGAGGTCCAATGTCAGACCTCTCTCCTGCATACTGTACTATATATATGTATATCTATATAAAATTAAATGTATGAGTGTCTGTCTGTCTGTCCGTGTGTCCGTGTGTGTGTCTGTTTGTCCTTTATGCGCTACTACACCATTCATCCGATCGCCATGAAACTTTGGGAAGTTGTTAAGTACATTCCTGGGAAGATTATAGACATAGTACAACTATCCTACGATAAATGGCGCGTGTGCGAGCGTCGTCGACAGTTACGCCCCCCCCACGTAGATCGTTTGATTTCCACCACTGCCACTAACTCTCTCACTTCGCGATGTCGTAGAAGCATGAAATTTGGCATGAGCATTGATTGTCATAAATAGGGAAAGTTAATAGGTCCCAACTCAATTATTCAATTCTAAGCGCCAAAGAATTAGCGTCCAAATTTTACGTACAAAATCTAATTTTCACACTTCCCAATGTCATAGAAACTTGAAATTTGGCACGAGCATTGATTATGTCATAATTAGGAAAAGCTAATAGGTCCCAACTCGATTATTCAATTCTAAGCGCCAAAGAATTAGCGTCCAAATTTTACGTACGAAATCTAATTTTCACACTTCCCAATGTCATAGAAACTTGAAATTTGGCACGAGCATTGATTGTCATAATTAGGAAAAGCTAATAGGTCCCAACTCGATTATTCAATTCTAAGCGCCAAAGAATTAGCGTCCAAATTTTACGTACGGAATCTAATTCTCTCACTTTACAATGTCATTGAAACTTGAAATTTGGCATGAGCATTGATTATGTCATAAATAGGAAATGTTTAAGGGTCCCAACTCGATTATTCAGTTCTAAGCGCCAAAGAATTAGCGTCCAAATTTTACGTACGGAATCTAATTTTCTGACTTCCCAATGTCATAGAAACTTGAAATTTGGAACGAGCATTGATTATGTCAAAAATAGGAAAAGTTAATAGGTCCCAACTCGATTATTCGATTCTAAGCGCAAAAGAATTAGCGTCCAAATTTTACGTCAGAATCTAATTTTCTCACTTCCTAATGTCATAGAAACTTAAAAATTTGGCACGAGGATTGATTGTCATAAATAGGAAAAGCTAATAGGTCCCAACTTGATTATTCAATTCTAAGTGCAAAAGAATTAGCGTCCAAATTTTACGCACGGAATGTAATTTTCTCACTTCCCAATGTATACCGCAGTACTGGTTCTAGCCAGCAGACGGCGCCATTGTATAATGGCAGAAAGAGAAAGCCCCCTAGGAAACCCTGAATCCAAAATTGGATTGCAAAGGGTTAAAATAGTCCATGCGAGGAGACGTGGTACTTCGAGGAGGGTGGAGCCCTCCGAGCCGGACTTTTTCCCAAATTTCTCTTCTTGCTTCGGGCCGGGTTCCCACCGATACGGCTCCTCGATATGACTGTTTAAAATTCATTGAAGATACTGTCGGGGGTCCTTCAAGGGGGACCAAATGCTGATGTCGCCTGGGTCCAAATTGGTATAAGCAATTAACGAGCGCTCGGAGAAGTCGCGCTGACTACACAGAATGTCATCAAAATGGCTTCTGGTTTATTGAAGCAAAAGCATCAAATTAAATAGACCATAGACCACTGCCCAGACAGGAGGGGCTTGTGGTCAGCAAATAACTGCAAGGATACATTTCTTTTTAATGAGAAAGCAAAAGAAGGACAGTATATCTTGTTAGAGACAGGATGTTCTTGTTCATTAGATAAGACAGAGTGAGAGAACTTGAAGACTTCTGAGAAGTCTTCTCAGGCACCTGTTTCCCTAACCCAAAACACATTTTGTATTTCTTACTATTTATTCGTATTTTGATAGCCTAGCAACTAAATTAACCCTCTACATCTCCCCCATTTTGGATATGGAGTCAAGACAAGTACGACTCCTAGTCCATAAACACGTAATTCATATCGGCGCAGAGAAAACTTTTTCAGTACATTTTGAAATACATGAGATTATAACCTTAATTGCTCTATAAATGCATAATAAAATCATCACAACTTGTAATATACTTTGTAGAATCCCCATGAACCAACCTCCTAAACCAGAAAACCAATTGGCAGGGTTCAAAGAACTAAATGTGTTACCCCACCAGCTATCTCTGGTTTCTGAGTTTTTATTTGTCCATGCAAACAGTTCTTTTGACGGAACAGGAACAGCCAAGAAAGGAAAACTGGTGGCACCAGGTGTGTGTACAAGTCCAACAGTCTTTCACCTGTGAGGTGTTCAGTCCATCTACCAGTATTTTGTGGTGTCTAACAAAGTGGTTCGGAGCATTGTTCTTTTGCACCCTCTCACAAGGGCGAAGCATGGAGTGAGGAGTCCAAAAGTCCATAAATAAACAAAATGTCCTTCATTTTCCTTCTCATGGGGGGGCAAAGTAGGGCGTGAAAAGTCCCATTAGTCTCAAGACAAGCAACAGTTCCTTCAACTTTACTGAAGTAGGTGTGGTCAGCAGGACTTGACAGGGCCCCTTGAATCTGGGCCCTAGAGATTTCCGGACACGCCTCTTTACGACCACCCAATCTCCAGGTTGTAGGGAGTGAGATCCCCCTAGGTTGTCTGGGTCTGGAACGGGAGAAAAAAACTAGATTTTGGGTTACTGGTAGTTGGTCACACAGGTGCTTTACATATCCGGCTACTATGTCATAGCCCTGCTGTAGGGCCTGTGGATGATACAGCCCCAATCTTGGCATAGAGCCAAACAACACTTCTTTTAACTTAAGCGTACCATTTTAGTCTTTTAACTTTTGTCTAAACTCTGCGGGTGGTACGGGGTGTGAAACGCTTGTTCCACTCCAAGGGCTGACAGTACCTCTCGCATCACTTTACCTGTAAAATGTGTACCTCTGTCACTCTCAATTGTCTCTAGTGCCCCGTATCTGCGGATTACCTCATGCATGAGCTTCCGTGCGGTTACCTGCTTATTTACTTTAGTAACGGGGTAGGTCTCCAACCTGAAAAGAAATCAACAACAACAAGCACGTATTCATACTTCCCAACAAGTGGGAGCTGAGTGTAGTCAATTTGCAATCCCTGAAATGGGTAGAGTGGTCTAGGCAAGTGTTATGTGGCAAATTTACTTCTGCCCTGTTGCTTACGGCAAAGATCATGCAAAATTGGACAAATGATGATGCAGCAGCTACAGAAAACCCAGGAGCCACCCGTCCTCGTTCAAGCGTCGACATCATTGCTGTTTTGATAGGTGTGTCTTTCCGTGCATCAGCTGGGCCATCACGGGGCATAGGGACCGTGGTGGGCAAGTGCTGTTGACTGTTTGCCATACGCTGTCCCATTTCTGCTGCTCCCATATTTAGTCCATTCATTCTTTCCTTCCTTGCTGGCTTGTAACTGTAAAGTCTTTAGCATATCAAAGTCCAAAGTTTGTATCAAAGTCCAAAGTTTGTATCAAAGTCCAAAGTTTGTATCAAAGTCCAAAGTTTGTATCAAAGTCCAAAGTTTGTATCAAAGTCCAAAGTTTGTATCAAAGTCCAAAGTTTGTATCAAAGTCCAAAGTTTGTATCAAAGTCCAAAGTTTTTGTTAAATTCTTCTTTTCTTCCACGGCTTGAGGGCCGCTGCCTTTGCTGTGTGGTCTGTGATGGCATTGCCTCTTGTTTCTCTGTTGTAGGAATTGGTGTGAGCTTTCCACTTTGTAGAAGTAAGTAGGGCCTCTGTGAGACTCTGCACCGCTGCATCATTCTTAATTGGCTGTCCTGCTGAGGTAACAAGCTGTCTGGCCTTCCATGTTGGGCCGTAATCATGAGCTATGCCAAATGCATACAGGGAGTCAGTGTAAATGTTTGCCGTCTTGCCTTTTGCCACTCTACACGCCTCAGTGAGGGCCTGTAATTCCGCTTCCTGTCCTGAGACATGCGGAGGCGTTCTGCTTTTAAGACATCTTGTTGCGTGACCACTGTAAAACCTGTTACAAACCTTCCCTCGTCATTTAGGTATCTAGATCCATCCACAAACAGCTCAAACTGGGGGTTCTGCAGGGGCTTGTCTGTGACATGCGCAAACCCAGCCGTTTCCTGGGTCATGGAGGCCACACAGTCATGCTGGTTTCCGATGTCAAATGCCTCCTGTTCGTCAGTCAGGGGGTTGTAAAACAACTGATCCCCTGTACTTACTCCCCCATTTTGAATCTACGTCACCTAATGGAAGTAACGTGGCTAGATTCAAGGTGGTGCACCTTTGGCTTGAGATGTTCGAGGAGGAATGCACTGCGAGTTCTATTGTATCTGTCTGGCAAGAGACAGATGTCTGCGGCTTACCTGAGTCAGGATACCATGTATGTCCTGTGGGGTGTAGATCACCATGGTGTGATCTAGGACAACGTCAGAATTTTTGTCCAGTAGTGCCTGGACTGCTAGAACCGCTCTGACGCATGATAGAGACCCTCTAGCCACCGCGTCAAAATGGGCACTGTAGTATGCTACAGGTCGCTTTTTGTCATCATGCATTTTTGTCAGTACAGCGGTGGCGTGTCCCTCCATCTCAGTGACGTACATCGGGAAAGGTTTGTCATAGTCTGGCAGCTCCAGTGCGGGTGCACTAGTTATCTGTACTTTCCCCGCGGGGTCAGGGCAAATGGCCGTAAACCCAAACAGTCGTACAGAGGCTGCATGGAGGCAGAGCGTGTCCACGGCCGCCAGTATGAGCCCAGTCCCAAAAAGGTACGCAACTGGGCATGGGAGGTGGGAAGTTGCATGTCACTTACCACCTTCGTGCGTTCCGGCGTCAGGTGTCTAGTACCTGGACCTAGGCAGTGGCCCAGGAACACTACGTGAGGTTTGCAGAACTGAAATTTGTCTTGCTGGCTTTGCAGCCATTCTACTCTCATGGAGGAAACACAAAAGGCTTAGTGATGCATTGAGGCAACCATTTGGGTGAGAAACACACAAAAAGTAAGTCATCAACATATTACAAGAGGGCGGTGCCCTCGGGAATTGGCCAGGCGTCTAATACCAGTTTCATGAATCTGGTGAACTGGTTTTGGGCTATTCCGTGCCCCTTATGGCAGCACTGTCCAGCAGTACTGCTTTCCTCTGAAAATAAATGCAAACAATTACTGACAGTCTGGCTGGCCCTTTAAACTCTTTCTGTTAATGGGGAACAAAAGGGGTATTGGCTGGGAAGACACATTCCTTAAGGGCTTTAAGTTAACATAAAGAAGAGACAGTGTCTGCAATTGCATCTTCCTGGACATGTACCAGGGGGTACTGACGGACCAAGGGGCTAAGAGCTTGTTCCTCTGCGTGCGTAAGAGTGAGGACAGGGAGAGGTGTCGCTTGGTCTGCTGCCATCCGACAGAAGGTCGGGTAACTTTCAGACCCGGGGTGTATACGAGCCTCACCGGACGGGTGAAGTTTGATACAACATCCCAAGGGTCCCATCACATCAATTCCCAATATGTTTTCAGGACCTTCCAACACAAGGAAGCACGTGAGGCATCGTGACCCTTTAAACATTACCTCAAGCGGTTCAGTTTCTGCCAGCTGAATTGGCACTCCTGAAACCCCTTGCACTGATTACTGCTAGACAATCAGGCTGGTATTCTATTTCAAATAGATCATAACCTTGTTGCAAGAAGGAAAAGGAGAAATTTTTTTTTTTTTAAATTTAAAGTTAGCTGACCTGCAATACCTAGATCACCTATGTCTTCTCCCCCCCCCCCCCCCACCTTTGAACTAGGGTACTTAATAAAAAAAAAAAAGTTAGCCAGGTTGAAAGGAGTAGCAACATTGGAAAGGATGAAAAGAGCACATTGTAGCCGGATCTGACAGGTCAGAGATAAGTGCTTGGGTTGCACTTGCGTGTATATGCTCTGGATGTCATGGAGGGGGGGGGGGGGGGTGAGGAACACTAGGGGGTAGTTCAATATCAACTCCAAAGGTTTGTCAACCATTGCCTGTACTGCTGCCACCGCACAAACACAGCGCCTACATCACACATTTTACATTCATTACAGTCTGAGCACGGGTCATTAATTCTCATCCGTTCGTGCGGTCAAGTCTCATTCAAATATTAGTAAGATTTCACACAGGACGTAACGCGTATGATGCAACTGTCCTCATCTTGCAAACAAATGCATTCAATTCTGTTCAAGCAAGCGGGGCTATTGTCCAGTGTTCTCCGCTCTAATCTTTGTCCTTGAGAAGCACACATTCCTTCTCTGCAAATCTCACTAAACTCTGTTCCTTCTCACTGTACCCCCCCCCCCCTTTCTGAGACAAGGGGGGGCGACTTGCAGCTGCGGCTTTTCACAAATCAACATACAGGACAAACAGTACGTTGGTTAATTGTCACATAATTGTCTGCAGACTCTGTATGAACTTGCTTCATGTCATAGGGGGACACAGACTAGAGGATTCCCTTTCTCCTCCATTTTTTTTCCCTTGCAAAGTGGAAAAGATTTTTCCAGCAACAACTACATTTATGGGAAATTTTAAGCACAAACCTACTTGGGATGGGGGTGCTAAACACAGACTGCAGAACAGATAATCGGGAGAAGGCTGTTTGCAGGCGCGATGCAGGGGATTTGAATATCCCTATGCAAAATTCAGGAAAGGCACTCATTATTGCAGTGCAAAGAATTGGTATGCCGGGTAAAAACATTCATAGATGGGAGATGAGAAGCCAGCTCATTTCTGCTGCGGAGCTAAGATGACGTCTGAGCGGTAACTGAAGGTATTATTGCAACAGATGCTAAAATGGCCGCTGGGCCATGGCTGGCACTGAAATGGCCACCGAAGGTGTGGCCTGACTGGGCGATGGTGACGGGAGGGTCCAGGAATACTACATACTAGACACGTATCAAGATATACCGACTGGTATTGGCCCCAATAAGAACACAGCCATCTAGGGGCAGGGCAAAGGGGAGAAAAACATCATCCATGACACGGCCGGGGCGGTGCCCTCAGATGGTGAAGAAGGGCTGCCTTCCTTTATCTTCAACTCAAAGCATATGAATAATCGCCATCTTGAAACTGCAATTATTTTACTTCAACTTTACATTACTTATTGACTCTACATACTACCAACTGGGTATGCCTAGCCCTATGCTCAATGACACATTGGGAAGTATATCTCTAAGTGCCTGAGCCTTTTGCTCAATGACTATACCAACAGTTTCACATAACTTCTTGACTTTCTTCACATACTTTTAACTTTTACTATCTCTAAATCTTTCCCAAACTTGCTAGTTGAAGACTCCCAGAATTCTAAAACACCTGCTTTTCTCAACAATTCGCTACATTCTTTCCCCACGGCTAACTTGCTTTGTCTGACCTTTGCTATTTCTCTAGCTGTTCCCATATAGGCATACTCCTTGCCTTGGACGTTTCTCATAACTGGCGTCTCTGATATCGTATAGGCGTACCTACCGATATCCTCCCCTTCCCTCACTTTTATTATCTCAATAGGGGTAAAATCTTCCAGCAATCCCACAGATTACTTCGGAGGGTAAGAGGAGATCACATTTACTGATATCTTCCCCTTCCCTCTCCCTTATTCTTGCCCCCATCTCAATGTGCTCACTATTCTTCACTAAGTAAACAGGACACTATTTTCACACAGTACGTTATAGGAGGACACACAGTCATTCCTTGTCCCGGAATAGTTTTACAGCGACTTCCAGTAATCACAGAGATTACTTCGGAGGGTAAGGGGAGCCCCCACTTGCCTCTCAGGGAACCTTTGGTGGTGATATAACAAAGCCAACAAAAGCAGATAATTGCCAACGTGATACAAACAATCAGTACAGAAACTTCAAGAATTTCCTCCGGCGACATGGCAAAAACCAGGGTATGAGTTCTTCCGTCTATTACAGTTTTATGAACACATACGTTAAAATATGGCGGAGTATTCTTATAAATACATGCAGCGACTAACCTTCTGTCAACGATGAGCCCAAAAATCACTGGAAGTCCAGAATCGAAGTGGCAAGACAAGGGCCTACCTTTCACCTGTGATTTTTGGATTCTGGGGTCCCGTGATCCTGGTCCCGTAGTGTTGGCAGTTGGCATCGTCAGATATCGGCTGCAGGTAAAGAATAAACTCCGCCCCACGTTCTGGCGCCACGTATGCTGATGTCGCCTGGGTCCAAATTGGTATAAGCAATTAACGAGCGCTCGGAGAAGTCACGCTGACTACACAGAATGTCATCAAAATGGCTTCTGGTTTATTGAAGCAAAAACATCAAATTAAATAGACCATAGACCACTGCCCAGACAGGAGGGGCTTGTGGTCAGCAAATAACTGCAAGGATACATTTCTTTTTAATGAGAAAGCAAAAGAAGGACAGTATAGCTTGTTAGAGACAGGATGTTCTTGTTCATTAGATAAGACAGAGTGAGAGACCTTGAAGACTTATGAGAAGTCTTCTAAGGCACCTGTTTCCCTAACCCAAAACACATTTTGTATTTCTTACTATTTATTCGTATTTTGATAGCCTAGCAACTAAATTAACCCTCTACAATACTAATAAAATTGTAAGTCCTTCATTATTTTCTTTGATAATTGTTTTCTGTGATGATCAAAATGCCTCTTTTTAATTCGTGTATGTTCGTTGTTTTGCATTGCTTGAGTTCTCAGATATGAACAAACAAACATAAGCATTAGTTCCTATATAAACGTGACATTTCTGTTATTCCCATAATGGGATGGTCTTCTTTTTGGTACATACTTCAGATACATACATAGTCACCAAATTTGGAATACACTGTATATATACAACAGTAGATCAATATTAATCCCACAACTATTATCGCAAATATCACAAATATTTTTCTTTATCCAGCTCAGGCCTAACCATGAAAATAACCAACTGAACCATCCCTGATCCACATCTTGTTTTATACTAATGGATATTTCTTTTAAAGTGTTAATCTTCTGATGTATTGATTCTGAATGGTCAGAGAGGCTGAAACAACACATCCCCTCGAACTCTTCACAACCATGATTTAGTGTCAACAATAGGTAATCTATAGTGGCTCTATTTTTGTAGGGCGGTCTTTCTTACTCCTTGTACATCCAATAGGAGGAGGTCTAAAGCTTGAGAGGTAGTATTTAAACCTTTTTCTAAATCACAAGCTATACCACTTACAACTTTCCCATTATATACAGCTAGCCCCCAGACTCCTACTATAGAGAATCCGAACGCCTTTTACTTCTATGTCACTGAGAAGGGTTGGTGGACCCTCACAACTTTCATCTATCCCTTTTATTTCTCTTTTTACTTTGTTACGTTCTTCTAGTTTCTGGTACATAAAAACACTCAATCGGGACAGTGTACATGGTTCTCCTGTAACATTTGTTGGAATATATGTATAAGTGAGATTTCCACATGATAAAACCCAACCAGTTGGTAATTTAACATGTCGAAAATGATTGGAGCTTCTAACAATCACTTTACAACGCATTTTATTTGTTACCTTCTTACATTGATTTACCGTATGATTACAGAGTATTTGAGAATCATCAGTAGCCTGTTCGGGGTGTGCTTCAATTTGCCGACATTTCTCAATTTCTTCAGGGTTACAAGTGAAATTATAACACACCTCGGCTTCAGCTACATTCTTAACCTGAAACTTAGTCATATTAGTCCATTCAGTATTTTCTGCTTCCCTACAGTCTGAACAATATTCATATACATTTAAGAAAGTATTCATGCTAGTTACATCGGATACTTCTACTAAACTATCATTATGTTTTGCAGTAAATCTATTTCTGAGTACTTTTACAGGTGCACGATCTGATAACAAACATGTAAAATATCAATTCCACGTCTCAAATTAGGCATACACATTCTTGAAATATTTAATACATCTCTTGCCAAATATTCCCACATATTGGGACGCCCTTCTGTCCATACGGACCATCTCCTTTTTACCTTTGTCATTTAATTTGGTTTCCAATACCATAGTATACCTGTAAGACTAATTGCAATACACGCCAAGAAACTAAGATACGCATACTTCCCCTGGTATCTGGACCTTTTTACAGTGTGAAGCGTGCATCCAATTTGGTTTTCCTTCTAGTTTTACTGAGGTAGAGGTGGTCAGGAGAACTTGGAAGGGACCATCAAATCGTGGTTCCAATGCTTTTGCTCGTGTTTTTTATCACTACCCAATCACCAGGCTGCAATTCATGTGTACCTTCAAGAGAGTCTGGATCTGGAATGGAAGTGAACACTGGGTCGTGTATTACTTTAAGTTTCTTACTTAGCGTGATAACATAATTTCTTAGGGTGCCATACTGCAGTTGTTGTGAAAAACTTCCAAACAAAATTTCATAAGGAGACAAGCCTGTTTTCTTGTTAGGGACATATCTTACAGAGAAAAGGGCCAAAGGCAAACACTCAGTCCAGGGTTTGCCAGTCTCCCTCATGGCCTTCTGCATTTTTAATTTCAGGGTGCCATTCAGCCTTTCCACCTTACCACTACTCTGTGGGTGGTATGGAGTGTGAAAGACCTGAGTGATGCCCAAAGCTGACATTATGTGTTTCATTATCTCTCCTGTGAAGTGGGTACCTCTATCTGATTCAATCACCTCAGGTACCCCATATCTGCAGATTATCTCGTTCATCAGTTTCTTTGCGGTCACTCAGTTGCCGAATTGACCGGATAGCCTCACACCACCCCAACATGTCCACACATACTAACACAAATTCATACTTGCCTTTGCGGGGCAGTTCAATGCAGTCAATTTGCAGTCTCTGAAACAGGTAGAGTGGTCCAGGCGCGTGTTTCTGGGGTACTTTGACTTTTTGCCCAGGATTGCTTTACGGCACAAATCATATAAAATTGGACAAATAATGCGGCAGCTACAGAAAAGGGGCCAGGGGCCAACCAGAATTTCTCTAACGTTGCGACCATTGCTGTTCTTGATAGATGCGTTGTTCCATGAATCAGCTGGGCCATCATAGGGAACAAGGCATGTGGGAGGCAAGTTCTGGTAACAGTTTTCCATATGCCCTCATCTTCCTTGGCCCCAGCTTTCGTCCACTTGTCTTTTTCTTCTTTGCTGGTTTGTATTGAGAAAGTCTTAATAATGTCCATACCAGATGAAACAGGTTTCCCTGTGTCTGCTTTAGAACAAAATGTCTCTGTATCTGTATCAGAACAAAATGTCTTTCTTGTGACTGGGTCGGGGTCTGTATGCTGCGTAGCAAAAACCCCCTTTTCTTCTTTCTTTTTCCATGGTTGCATTGCAGCATTCTTTCCTGTTGTGCTTTGATCTTTAGTACTGCTATCTTATCTGGCCATAACCGTGCCTCAATTAATTCTTTCACTGCAGCACCATTCTTAATAGGTTGTCCAGCAGAGGTTAAAAATTGTCTGGCCTTCCATATGGGCCATAATCATGAGTAATGCCAAAAGCATACCTGGAGTCAGTGTACACATTTGCTGTTTTACCTGTGGCCACTCTACACGCCTCTGTAAGTGCTTTTAATTCCGCTTCTTGTGCTGAGACATGTGGAGGCAGAGACTCTGCTTTTACCGTGTCATGTTGTGTTACGACTGCATAACCGGAGTGGAATCAGCCATCTTCACCCTGATAATGAGAACCGTCTACAAAAAGTTCAAAATCAGGATTATCTAATGGTTTTTCAACAAAATTTTCAAAATCTGCTGTTTCTTGTTGCATCAATTCTATGCAATCATGCTCGTGTGTATCATCAAATGTGTCATCATCAATTTCTGAATTTTCCCCTCCTCCCTCACCCCTTTTGGAATCTGGATAATCCACTGGCAATAGAGTAGCCAGATTCAAGGTAGTAGATCTTTGAAAGGTAATGTTAGGGAGCATGAGGAGTGCACATTGTAAGCGGATCTGTCTGGCTAAGGACAGATGTTTCGGCTGTACCTGTGTGAGTATCCCTTGAATGTCGTGTGGTGTTAATACGGCGACTGTGTAATCTAGTACAACTTCTGAGGCTTTGTCAATCATAGCCTGGACAGCAGCAACTGCCCTAACACAAGATGGAGCTCCTCGTGCTACTGCATCAAGTCTGGCTGAGTAGTACGCTACAGGCCGTGGCCTGCCACCATGTTGTTGGCAGAGTACTGCTGTAGCATGTCCAGACAGTTCTGTACAGTAAAGTCGGAAAGGAAGTTGATAGTTGGGTAGACCCAGCGCAGGAGAAGAAGTGATAGCCTGTTTTAGCAAATGAAAGTTTGTGACAGCCTCTTCAGAAAACGTGAAGGGAGTGGTTTTGAGACAGTCATAGAGTGGTTGCATAAGTAGCGAAGCCGAACGCAACCAAGGCCTGCAGAATGATACAAGACCTAAAAAGGTTCGAAGTTTTTCAGCAGAATTTGGGAGAGGCAGATTTTGAATAGCCTTTTTTCCTTTCTTCCGTCAAATGCCTGGTTCCTTGTAACAGGCAGTGACCAAGAAAGATTACCTTCTACTTACAGAACTAAAGCTTGTGTTTTAAAGCTTTACATCTATTATCTGCTAGCAAATGGAGCAGTGACATTGATGCCTGCTGGTAAATCTAGAGATTGTCAGTACATAGTAACAAATCATCCACATATTGTAGCAAGACCACCCCTTGTGGCCAGGGCCAGGCCTGCAGAACGGTTTGTAAAGCCTGTGTGTACATAATTGGAGAATTCTGCGCTCCTTGTGGCAGAACTGTCCAACTGTACTATTTTCCCCTGAAAGTGAATGCAAAGAGATATTGTGAATCAGGGTGCAATACAACTGACATAAAGGCTGACATAAATTGCTAAGGTCAATCACTGTAAAATAGGTGGCGCTAGCGGTTACTAGTGCCTTCAGGCTTTTCCCTTAAACCCCTGTCTCTGCATTATCATGACAGCTCTAGGGTTTGTAACCCTTCAGATCTTTCATTTAATTCTATTCCTTTTTCTGTCTGCAACAGATTCTTAATTCAGTCTGCTGCCATTTAGGCTTGCATTCCTGTAATTTCTTGCGAATGGAGAGTTTAAGAACTTCCACAAATGATAATGCTAACACAGAAGTCCCAATGTTACCACCAGTTATGCCGCTATACCCAAGGCCCGCCCACCTTTTATATAGTTTTTCCGCATAGGTCTACACACTCTCACCCTTTTCCTGTATCACAGTGGACAGGAAAAGGGAAGATTCCTGTAGCCTTTCACTAGCCCACTTTTGGAGATCCTCACAGTATTCTTTTCCTGGACTGTATACTTTTTCTATCTCTATAGACTGTACCATTTAAATCCACTGCTTCATTAATGATTTTTCCCATAGCAGCTTCCCTTAGATTTAATTCTGCTATATTTTTCTAGTAATCACAGGGTAAAGTCCTTTAGGCATAGGGGCCAAAGGTTCTTCACCTGCTGCTTCCTGCTTACAGACGCGCTGAGAAAAAAAAAGTTATTGCTGTGCTTTTGAGAGAGCCGTCTGCCAGTCCAGTAAGGACCTTTTTCTTCCGTGAGTAACTTTTTATTAGAATCATAGGGTGGTGGATTTTGTATTTTAAGAGCGTAATACATTATACCTTTGTACTCTTTTTATTGATAACTTATATCTTCGCTTGTTTTACTTATTTTTATCCTGCTCTTTATTATCCCATACATGTTTTTACCTGCAATCCACCCCCCCCCCCCCCCCCCGGCAATTCCTGAATTATTCCCAAAAGGAAGATTTAAAAATTCCAGCTTCTCCTAAACCTGCTTCTTTTTAGTAACTTAATAAATCTACATTTTCCTACTGCCCTTTGTCCTTTTTACTATTTCTTCTACTATTTCTCTAGGGCTTTTCCATTGATTACCGCCATTTGGGTGTGTGTTTCCCGTTTTATTTTTGCCTGTACTTCCTCCCGCTTTTTTTTCCTCTGGCCTTAATTACTACCCTTTCCTAAGAAGCGTTTTTCACCGACTAAGATATATATATATATATCTATAGTCTATATAAAATAGCTGTTTTGCTATTTTATTTCCCAAGGCGCAGTTAAAGGGGATCTTTGTAACAAAGGGCTATAAAACTTTTCCTGTCTATAGGATTCCGTAATCATACACACCCAAATTAAGAGGACAAAGTACAGTAGTAAGCTTAGCAGCGCTCTAGCTGAAGGGAATCATTATAAAACATGGGACGCAACATTCTCACCCGCCAAAATGACATACCAGATCCCTTTTACAGGTTCTTTGAAAATTAAGCTGTTAAAGGAGATAAAATCACTTACCAGGCTGGACTAGATGGACAATGTCTTCATTCGGCCTTACATACTATGTTACTATGTTACCCACTTAGCTCCGGACAGAAAGAGGAGAATTTCAAAAAAGCACAGATTGTATGGTAAGATAAAAAATCTCTTACCTTGTACAGTGCTGTTTTTAAATCTGTGGTTTCCTGGTATCCTCGCTCCTCCACTGCTAGGTCCGGGGTCCAAGGGGAAAGATCTCCTGCCTTGATACGGGTTTTCGGCACCAAGTGTGTTAGGGAAAAACTCCCGTTAGTATGTCATCCGGCGTCCAAATTGAAATGAGTACTCATCATTGTTTAAGTAATACCGATCAGCAGGAAGAAAGACCCGTACATATGCATTGCTCATGTACAAATTCATCTACTTCGAGTTTATTGGCGTTACAAGAGGTCTTTTTATAAGCATATCATATAATTAACCCCTTAATGACATGGCCTATTTTGGCGTTGAGGACCAAGCGATTTTTTGGTATTTTTCCATCTCCATTTTTCAAAAGCCATAACTTTTTTATTTTTCCGTCGACGCGGCCTTATAAGGGCTTGTTTTTTGTGTGGCGATCTGTAGTTTTTATCGGTGCCACTTTTGGGTACATAGACAATATTGTTAATTTTTTTTTTATTTTTTTTTTATGATAACCGGGAGAGAAAACGCATCAATTTTGCCATAGATTTCTTTTTCTTTTTTTTACAGCATTAATCAAGCAGCATAAATGACACACTTAATGTTTTCTGCGCGTCGGTACGGTAACAACGATACCAAAATTGTTTTATTTTTTTTTAGGTTTTTACACTTTTTTGCAATAAAACCCCCTTTTTTTTGCAAATCTTTTTTTTTTCTCTATAGCTGCATTCAAAGTCCTGTAACTTTTTTAGTTTCTGATGTACGGAGCTCTATAAGGGCTTATTTTTTGCGAGACGAGCTGTAGTTTTTATTGGTACCATTTTGGGGAATGTACGGCTTTTTTGATCACTTTTATTGCATTTTTTGTGCGGCAAAATGCTAAAAATTAGCATTTTGCCTCTGTTTTTTAGCGTTTTTTTTAACGCTTTTTGTCGTACAAAATAAAAAGTGTGTTCAACTTTTTCTACACATCGTTACGGACGCGTCAATACCCAATATGTGGGGTTTTCATTTTTTTTCCCTTTTTTTATTCTATTAGAAAAAGCATAAAAAAGGGGGTTTTTTACATTTTTTTTACACTTTTCTTTTTTTTTTTTACACTATTGCAGCACTGTGCCTATGATCGCTGTCATAAGGCATGGCAGAGCTACTGCTCTGCCATGCCTTATCGCTTGTACAGCGATTGTAGGCATAGGCAATACAGGACGCCAGTGTCTGGCGTCCTGTTACCATGGTGACAGGCCAGGCTCTCGCGATGACATCTACTTAGATCGCGTCAGGGAAGGGGTTAACAGTGGGGGCGCATCTCCGATGTCCCCCCGCTGTTGCAGCGGGACGCCGGCTGTGACTGACCTCATATGTGATCTCGCGCTATCCCCAGGACGTACCGGTACGTCCTGTTGCGGGAAGTACCAGGCTCCCAGGACGTACCGGTACGTCCTGGAGCGGGAAGGGGTTAAAGTGACGTTGATTCTGAGCCAAACATTACATAGGTGTTTACATCATTCAATAGTCTGCCACATGTTTGATCAAAGTCCATTACATAATACCTAATATTTTTCATTCTTCAGCGCTTTTGCTATATTCTTATGAGAGACTAAACATTTAACATTTAGCATTTCATAATGATTCAGCAATCAGCATATTTGTTTATTCGTGTGTTAACTTTTTATGGCTTTATTTTGAGGCAAATGTATTGGTTATATCAGCTGCACCCTGGTACTATTTGCTTCTTATCAATTTATATCTGTACTTCACCCATCTCCTGACTAGTCACCAGTTATGGTTTATTGCTGGTTAAGTCAAGCTGACATTCTAGCAAAGCCTAGGGTTCATACATGGTGATTCTAATACAAGAAATGATTTCTCTGAAACAGTAGAATCTAAAATAATATCACAAAAGCTGGGGTCCTGGGGAATTTCCCCCACACGGCCGCATCTAACCTCCAAAGTTGATGGCGAGTGTGCATGCGTCGTCCTTACCGGCGGGCATGCGCACTCTCCGTCAACTCCCGCAGTTAGACGCGGCTGGCGTAGGAGTGACGTGTGGTGCGTCACATGCCGACCACTGACCTGGGCAGAAGTACTTGCCGCCCGGCAGCTGACAGAACCCCTTTAACGCAGCCCTTAAATGTTAGTGGGAAGCTTTACTCCAGGTTACTAATATATTTCTGGATGTTAACCCCTTAGTGACCACCCATAGTGTTTTCACGTCCCGCTTAAGTGGGCTTTAATCCCCAGGGCCGTAAAAACACGCTCTCTGTGGGGATTAAAGCCCTGCCGACTGTGGGCGTGGAGCTGTCATGTTATCCAGTGAATAACGGTGATCATATAAAGTAAAAAAAAAGTGTAAGAAGGAAAAAAAAGATTGTTTCATCTCTCCTCACAGATCATATCCATGAGGGGAGATAAAATTACATACCTAAGGACCCTGGATTTATCCGCGTACCTAACCCTGGTTTCTGTGTATGTGCCTATCGCTAAAATGGCAGACGCATATGCAAAAGCCGCAACCCCCTGCTCCTGGCTACCAAAAGTAGCTGAGAGCCTGGAGATTTACCGGCGGGGGTGGGGGGGGGGCATAGTTAAAGTTAAAGGTGAAATTACTTGCCTAAGACCTCCGGCGATGTCCCTCTAGGGGATTTTTATTTGCGGACCTTTCCCCAGCTTCGGCGCATGCACCCGTTGCCAAAATGGCGGACTCAAGCGCAGAAGCTGGGGAGGGCCCAGGAAATTTTAAATCTCCTTGCTCCAGGCTACTAAATGTAGCCAAGAACCTGGAGCAGGGAACGAGGGCTGCAGTGAGTGGTCCCCGGACATATGAGCGCCATTATCCAATGGATAATGGTGATCACGTAAAAGTTAAAAACAGTTAAAGTTTAATGCTTCTTTTGGTTGTGCATACGGACATAATATTAGGGCCACAATGAGCATGTGACTGAACACAGGATACACAGGGGTATCCATTTTGGGCTGAAGGTGAGCTGTACTAAAATGACACAATTGCCCAAAAAATTTACATCATAATTTTTTTTCTTGTGCTTTGCTTAGGTTAATTAAAAAACTGTGGGATCACAATACGCAGTACACCTCTAAATCAATTTGTTAAGAGGTCTAATTTTCAAAATGGGGTCATTTGTGGAGGTTCTATTATCGTTTTGCTCAAACAAGGGTTTTACAAGTTAGCAATGGGGGCTAAAACACCTTCAAGCAAAATGTCTGTTCTGTAAACCACTGGCTGCTCCTTTTGGTTTGGGCCCTGTTGTGCATAGGGACATAAGATTAGGTCCACAATAGGTTGGTTTTTTTGAACACAGGATAAAAAAGGGTATCCATTTTAGGTTGCAAATCCTCATTTTTTTATAGAAAAAAAAAACTCTTTAAAATGACATATTTGCAAAAATATGAAATTTTATTTTTCTCCTCTAAATTGCATTAACTCCTGAAAAGAAACTGTGGGGTCAAAATATTCATAACATCCCTCAGTGAATACATTAAGATGTGTATTTTTTTTAAATAGGGACATTTGTGGGGGTATCTATCATTCTTATACCTATGAGCCTTTGCAATCTTGGCTTGGTGTAGGAAAACAAAGTGTTCCTCAAAATGTTTATAATTCATGTTAAATTTGTACGTCTCCTGAGTGGTTTAAAAAAAACTAAAGTATTTTTCAAATGTTGCAGTTGAAAATGTGGAAAAATATATTTTTTCAAAAAGTTCCCAATTTTTGCACTTTTAATAAATATATACAAATTCTATTGTCTATTTATACCACCTAAATTAAGTACAATATGTGGCTAAAAAAGCCATGTCAGAATTACATGGACATGCAAAACCTTTACAGAGTTATTCTATGTTAAAGTGACACATGTCAGATTTCCAAAATGTGTTTTGGTCATTAAAGCGCAAACAGTCTTTGTTAACAGAATATAAGGCTGTTGAGTAGTTTCTACCCCAAGTTTGGAATTGTTTCAGATTATACGGATGTCGTCCACATAGGACAGATTGAGGCCTTGGACAAATGAGGTTTAACACTAATAAATGTAATGTTCTGCACATGGACAGAGGAAATGCATAACACCATTACACACTAAATGGGAAACCACTGGGGAACACTGACATGGAAAAGGACTTGGAGATTTTGGTTAACTGTAAGCTTAACTGGCACAACCAGTGTCAGGCAGCTGCTGTCAAGGCAAATAGGATCATGAGGTGCATCAATAGAGGTCTAGGGGCACATGATGAGAACATTGTTCTTCCTCTTTACTTGGTCAGACCACACATGAAATATTGTGGACAGTTTTGGGCACTCAAGAAGGACATATCAGAGCTTGAACGGGTAAAAGGACGGGCAACTAAAGTAATAAACGGAATGGGTAGACTGCAACACTCAGAGGGATTATCAAAATTGGGATTATTTAGTTTAGAAATAATATGGCTGAGAGGGATGACCTAATAACTATGTAAGAGATCTCTTCCATCATCTGTTCATACCCAGCACTGTAACAAGGGGGTGCTCTAATAACTATGTATAGTTGGATATATCAGGAGTTAGTACAGAGATCTCTCCTATCATCTGTTGATATCCAACACTGAAACAAGGCGGCGCTCTAATAACTATGTATAGAATAATCAGGGGTCTGTAAAAAGAGCTCTCCCATGATCTATTTATACCCAGGACTGTGACTGTAGCAAGGGAGTGCTCTCTACATCTAGAGAAGGGGTGTCAAATTCATTTTCACCAAGGGCCACATGAGGCTTATGGTGACCTTCAAAGGGACGATTGTAAGACAGTATAGTAAGGGCTCGTTCACACAAGCGTTTTTGCGTGCATAATATGCAGTGAATAGAAGCCATGAATTTCAATGAGTTCATTCACATGATGTATATTTTCATACAGCATGATCTATTTTGTTGCGTGCGACGCACCCCCGATAGGCCATTGAAGTAAATGGGCCACGCAAATACGTGGTGAATGCGCAGGAAACCTATATATTCACTGCATATGTGCGCACCATTTCAGTGGGCCCATCTGCGTTCTTTTTTGCGTGCCCAAGTATGCAGGCATAAGCAATTTTCGATTGCGCAAATACACAGTGTATTTGTGCGACCGAAATACGATTACGCCCATGTGAACGAGCCCTAATAATGACCCCTATAGTGGCCCCAGTAAAAAATATTGACCCCCACAGTAGGCCAACTAGTAATAGCGAGCCCCACAGTGGCCCCAGTAGTAACAGGGTACCCCACAGTGGCCCTAGTAGTAACAGGGTACCCCACAGTGGCCCCAATAGTAACAGCGACCCCCGCAGTGGCCCCAGTAGTAATAGTGACCCCCATAGTAATATATAACCCCTCAGCAATATTATCCCCGTTGTAATATTAACCCCCTCCCAGCAACAATATTAAACCCACCACCACCCCCCAGCAGCAATATTAACCCCCTAACCCACATACTTACTTTCTCCTTGCAGTCGGCGCCGCTCTCTCTCTGCTCACGCTGAGCCCAGGTGTACACTGACGTAGGTGTGTAACCCGTAACGCTTCCTCTCTGAGTAATCTCCTGTGGAACTGAAGAGCAGTGGAGTCGGGGAAGGAGGGACGTCAATGTGCGTGGGGATCAGCGGTAATCGCTTCAGTGGTGAGCGGTTGTCGGCATGCTGCGGGCCACATAAAATGAGGCAGCGGGCCGAATTCGGCCCGCTGGCTTTGTGTTTGACACGTGATCTAGAGGAATTAAGCTTTCTACACCAACATAGGAGGCTCTTTACTGTAAGAGCCTTAAGACTTTGGAACTCTGTCTGAGGACGTTGTGATGGCAAATTTGATTAGAGTTCTAGAGGGGTCTGGACATCTATCTTGAGAGTTACAGTATTAGATGTTATATCACAGATTACTTTAGAAGGGTTGGTGATCCACGGATTATTCCGATTGCCAGATTCGTGATGGCTAGCAAAATGTCATCTGCGAAGGCCACAACTTGAATGAGTATTATTTACTTGCATCCCTGTGTATATGTTGCAGCTTTCTATGTGTCAGAGGAGGGGTTCAATAGAAATGTTAAAAAAGCAAAGCAGAAAGAGGGTAACCCTGATGGGCCCCTCTGACAAAAACTTTATCAAAACGGTGTTCCTGCCATTAATGGTCAATTTCATAGCAGCTTGGCCATTAATGTGTCTCAGGAAAGAGATAAAAGTGTTTCCGAAGTTACGTTTTTGTAACATGGCATAGAGGAATGGCCGGGAAACTTAATCACAAGCCTTTCTGCGTTGAGGCTTAGGAGCATTGAAATCAGTTGTGATTTATCAAGAATTTAGACTGTTACAGCAATAGCCTTCCTCACGGTTTTGACTGAGTGCCTATTTGTAAGGAAATCCTGTTGAATATCTAACAGTATATATACTTGGTAGAAGTGTCTGGAGGTGTATGGCTAGGATTTTAGTTAGGTTTATAATCCTGGTTTAGAAGAGCTATGGGACTATAGGACTGGTGTAGATTTGAGGTTTTTTTTAGGTTTGGGGATGAAGAATCTAGATGGTTCTAGCCTAAGTGAAGTCCTCCACCATTACATTTTTTATATACCATGTTAAATACACGTGTAAAGTAAAGCACCAACTTCATAGATGGCTTCTCAAGGGAATGTTAAAAGTTGCTATCACGAGGGGGCGTGGCTTGGCCGAGTGAGAAGATGGCGGTGTGAACCCGGACCTCTGTGCTGGTACTCACCTATAGCGACTCCGCAGCAACTCACCAGGACCTTCTCACTTTAAAAGAGTTATTCTACCAGCTCTTCTAGCGGTAATGTCTCGTCGCAGAGCCTCCCGCTCACAGCCATGGCACCTGGATGAGTTCTTCACGGCATCGGAGGTCCTGCACCCGTGCAGTGGACTCTTCGGCTAATAATACCCCTGAAGTGTCTCCTCCCACTTTCTGGAATGCCCATAAGGCATTTATTAGAGGGGTTCTTATTAAAATTAGTGCTCAACATAAGAGAAAAAAAAAACAACAAATCAATAAACAAATTTCCAAGATTGAAGATCCACTTTCTAAGACTCCCTCCGAGTCCCTACATAATTATTTAGTTTGAGACAAGCGCTCAGAACTAATATGATGGACAATTATGACAAAGAAATGAGATCTATGTGGGTATCTTTCTATGTGTCTAATAATAAACCTTCACGTATGATGGCCAACCTTGTTAAAAAAAAAAAGACACAAACATCTATAATCCCATATATTTTCGATCCCCAAAATCCATCAGTAAAATGTTACCCCCTTCACATATCACAGAAACCTTTCGCCAATATTATGAGAAGCTCTACAACTTAAAGGATGATAAAGACACTCCCCAACCGTCTAGTAATACTATTGAAGTATTTTTGAGAGATATCAAACTTGCAGCACTTTCGGAACCCCAACTAAATTTTCTCAACACTCCATTGTTGCCTTCAGAAATTATAGATACCATTAAAACTTTAAATGCTCAAAAAGCCCCAGGCCCCGAAGGGTTTTCTAATGATAACCATAAGCTATTTTCCACCCCACTTGTTTTACATATGTCCCATGCCTTTAGTCAAGGACTAGAAGAATCTTAAATCTTCTCTCTAAACTCGAATATACACATCACCCAGCAGTCCTGGTTACTCTTGATGCTGAAAAAGCATTTGATAGACTACACTGGGAATATGCATTTCCTACCCTGAATAAATTTGGATTCCCGGGCAATATACTTAAAGGGGTTGTCCCGCGGCAGCAAGTGGGGTTATACACTTCTGTATGGCCATATTAATGCACTTTGTAATATACATCGTGCATTAAATATGAGCCATATAGAAGTTATACACTTACCTCCTCCGGTGCTGGCATCCCCGTCTCCATGGCGCCGACTAAAGCTGCCTTCCCCTTCCGTTAGACGCGCTTGCGCTGTCCGGTCTTCTGCTCTGTTAAATGGGGCTGCTCCGGCGTGCTCGCGCCGCACATGTCTTCTGCGCATGCGCAGACCAGCTCTCCGGCGCGAGCACGCCGGAGCGGCCCCATTCAACAGAGCAGAAGACCGGACAGCGCAAGCGCGTCTAATGGAAGGAGAAGGCAGCTTTAGTCTGCGCCATGGAGACAGGGACGCCAGCACTGGAGGAGGTAAGTGTATAACTTCTGTATGGCTCATATTTAATGCACGATGTATATTACAAAGTGCATTAATATGGCCATACAGAAGTGTATAACCCCACTTACTGCCGCGGGACAACCCCTTTAAAGCTATTCGGGCCTTATACACCACCCCTTCAGCAAAAGTCCTAGTTAACGGTTTGCTTTCCAACTCCTTTTCTATATCAAATGGTACTTGCCAAGGATGCCCTCTATCACCTCTATTATTTGCCTTGATAATGGAACCCTTGGCTAAAACCATAAGAACCAACCCAGATATACAGGGAATTGTTGCTGGATCTAGACAACATAAAATCAGTTTATTTGCTGATGATATCTTACTTACTCTAACAAACCCCTTCTCGTCCCTGAGGATCACCCAAACAACTCTGACTAAATTTGCTGAAATATCCTATTATAAATTGAATATTATCAATTCACAGATTTTGGGAATATATCTCAGAGAAGAATTAACAAGAGATATACAAACAGAATTCCCATTTCAGTGGCAGACCATAAGCATCCCCTATTTAGGTGTAAACTTATGCTTCCCCACATCTGATCTGATGGCTGCCAATTTCCCCCAGCTTTTTACAGATGTCCAGATGGAACTAGACAAAGACAGCTCTCTAACTATCTATGGTAAAATAAGACACCCAGAATAGCATTATCAAACCTATCTCTAAATAGATATCAAGGAGGTTTGGGTCTTCCCAATTTAGAGTCCTATTATAAATCTACTGTGTTAAATCATCTAGTGCATTGGGTGCCATATAACTAAAAATTAAGCTGGCCCTCAATAGAACTAGCCGCAATCCACACGGGTTTAACTCGCAGCACACCTCAGGGTTCTTCAAACCAAACCGAAAAGGGGACTAATAAGTCCAACGGGTGCACGCCAGCAATGTGGGGGTCAGAGCCTCAGAAGACCCCCCAAAGTATATCACAGTATCTCACAAAAAGGTTTGTGGCGGCATCCAGGGCGTAATGCAAAAATAAATAATTTATTCCTCCAAGAACATGCTACGTTTCGACCCTCATGGGGTCTTTCTCAAGCATAGGGATATCATTCACAAAACAGCACTATATAACAAAACAATCCATATACCACCACCAATCACCCTTACAGATTCCCATGTGTGTGCAATAATCATTACCTTCAGGCTCAACCTCCCACTCCAGTAGTTTTCCATTACCAATAGCATGGGGCATGGTCTCCACGGCTGTCTCCATGTGCAGTATCCACCACTAATGACCGGCGTTTGTATCGACCTACTGCGCATGTGCGGGAAATATCCGTTCCCGCGAGCGCTCCTTATGCCCTCTGAGCGACGGGATTCATCCAGTGTAGCGCTTCTGCGCGATTCTTTACCTTAAGATATCGCGAGAGCTCCCTGTGTCAGACAAATAGACTCACGGGGCTCTGCACTCCTAAGCCTCTAGTTACAGGGCAGTCCCGTGCAAATGGGCGGAGCTAAGGATCTCTGCTCCAGGTCTTTGGGTCATAGTTATCTAAACTTTATGGAGTACATCTCACACTCCCAGGGATGTCCCTCCCATGACACAGATTGTGAATTTAACATGTCTCAGTTATGTAGGAATATCAAACTTACCCCATAGTAAAACACACTTATTTGAATTTAACCCTTTTGTTCTCATCATGCAGAAAAAAATTCTCAATGCTGTTTTCATTATATGCTTCAATTTATTCAAGGATATCTTTTATGTTGTATATCATATATCATTTATCATAGGGTCAAAAACATATTGCACTATGCAAAAAGGGCAAAGACAAAAAGGCATCAGGGGAAAATGGACCTTAAAGGGGACCTGTGAATTTACTCAGAAACGATTCCATATGCAAGGGGGTATATTTCACATCCTCACTAGGAGTTATACTTGGTCCTATATCGGGCCGAGGGTTCAATTCCTTCGTTGAGTCATAAAACACATGGAGAGAGTCAAGGAGATGTCCCAGTCTGTATCCAAGACCTATGGATACATAAGTCTTGGATGCAGACTGGGACATCTCCTCGACTCTCTCCATGTGTTTTATGACTCAACGAAGGAATTGAACCCTCGGCCCGATATAGGACCAAGTATAACTCCTAGTGAGGATGTGAAATATACCCCCTTGCATATGGAATCATTTCTGAGTAAATTCATAGGTCCCCTTTAAGGTCCATTTTCCCCTGATGCCTTTTTGTCTTTGCCCTTTTTGCATAGTGCAATATGTTTTTGACCCTATGATAAATGATATATGATATACAACATAAAAGATATCCTTGAATAAATTGAAGCATATAATGAAAACAGCACTGAGAATTTTTTTCTGCATGATGAGAACAAAAGGGTTAAATTCAAATAAGTGTGTTTTACTATGGGGTAAGTTTGATATTCCTACATAACTGAGACATGTTAAATTCACAATCTGTGTCATGGGAGGGACATTCCTGGGAGTGTGAGATGTACTCCATTAAGTTTAGATAACTATGACCCAAAGACCTGGAGCAGAGATCCTTAGCTCCGCCCATTTGCACGGGACTGCCCTGTAACTAGAGGCTTAGGAGTGCAGAGCCCCGTGAGTCTATTTGTCTGACACAGGGAGCTCTCGCGATATCTTAAGGTAAAGAATCGCGCAGAAGCGCTACACTGGATGAATCCCGTCGCTCAGAGGGCATAAGGAGCGCTCGCGGGAACGGATATTTCCCGCACATGCGCAGTAGGTCGATACAAACGCCGGTCATTAGTGGTGGATACTGCACATGGAGACAGCCGTGGAGACCATGCCCCATGCTATTGGTAATGGAAAACTACTGGAGTGGGAGGTTGAGCCTGAAGGTAATGATTATTGCACACACATGGGAATCTGTAAGGGTGATTGGTGGTGGTATATGGATTGTTTTGTTATATAGTGCTGTTTTGTGAATGATATCCCTATGCTTGAGAAAGACCCCATGAGGGTCGAAACGTAGCATGTTCTTGGAGGAATAAATTATTTATTTTTGCATTACGCCCTGGATGCCGCCACGAACCTTTTTGTGAGATACCTCAATAGAACTAGAACATAACAAGCAAAAAATGCTAAAACTCCCATTGTTTGCAGTGACCATTGGTGCCTCTTTTCCTGCTCTTGAGGGATGCCTCAATGTCCTAAATATGTCTCCCTCGATTGACGCCTCCCTGGAGGCCTGGATTGACCTCATCCAACATGCCGATAAAAATATATTTAGGCCCCTCTCAAATATACCCTTTGAAACTCTGAAATATTTTATTCCCAATATACAGCTTAAAAAATGAACCAAAACTGGCCTACGATATATATCAGATCTTTTCTCTACGAGCGTCCCTCTTCCCTTTAGGACGTTGATGTCTAAATACCAGTTGACAAATGCAGATGCTTACAAATATATTAAGGTGACTTCTTTCTTACATATCTACCATCCTCAAGACCTTCCAGTTATAATTTACTCTTTTTGTTTTGTAAACTCCCCCACATAAAGCTACCTACTTGACTATGATAGTTTCTCAGGGAAATTGAGATCAACAGGGAAATGTCATCTTATCAACTGGGAAAAGGATATAGGTCAAAAAATCCCTACTGTCTATTGGCTTAAAAGTTGCTATCACGACCTGGAGTTTTGTTTCTGGGCGCTGTGTCTATTGCCTGTTTATCTTCCTCCTCAGATCTGTCCGACTCCAACAAGGCCAGATCCATTATTGAGCTTGTGGGCAGTGAAACAAAGTACAGAAAGTTAGGTGTGGTATCGGTTAGAGGAGTCCTGTATAAGTCCTCATAATAGGTGTAAAAGAAGTCAACTATTTGTGCTTCATGTTGTGTCAGGGAGTCTGTATTGGGCTCTTGAAGTTGAAGTATTGAGTCTTTAGAGTAGAAGGGATAATTGAGTTTGGCTACAAGGGATCCCGTCTTGTTGCTCCATATATATAATATTGATTTTATATTGCAGTGGTATGCCACTGAGCCTGAATTTGAAGGAATGCATTTAGAAGAGATTTTGTTTAGTCTGTCACATTTGTTGTCACTGGTAGAGTTTATCTTCTGTGTCTAATTGGCTTGCTGGAGAAAGGACTGAAAATGGATCAGTTGCCTCTTTTTAAGGGGGTGCATGTAGTTGATGAGATGGTCTTTGATGTGGACCATAATAACGGAGTGTCCCTAGTGAATTCTAAAGTAGTTTTGGAAATCTGGGGAGGACGCCAGGTGGGCTGGGGATTTTCATATTTGGGATCTTAATGATGAAGGTGACAAGTCTTAGGACAATGAGATCACAGCATGGTCCAAGATGACTGTTGGGTATGGAAAGGCTTTGCTTGTTCTTGGGAATAGTAAGGTGTACAAAAGGATATAATCAATGTTTGAGTATGTGTCATAGATGTTTAAATAGAAAGTGTATTCACGGTCTTCTGGATGAAAAAAAATGCCAAGGGTCTCAAAGCTTTAATTGCCCGATTAGAACATTCAACATAGTAGGAGTATGAATGGAAAGCCAGATTTATCTAGGGTAGGCTGCAAGGGAGCATTGAGATCACTTGCCAAGATAAGGAGGTGTAATAATCTGGAAAGGAGGTAGAGCAGCAATTGTCAGTAAAAGTTGTGGTTCGGACTTGTAAGTGCATATATTTTGAGACACATGCATGGGATATTTCCTAAGGTGACATCTACACAAAGGAAATGATCTGTGTGGTAGTTGTCCTGGATATTTTATAGTGTGTTGTCCTTGGTTGAGGCCCTGGTGATTTGCGCCAGATCTGTGTTTATAGAGTGCTTGTCCAACAGAGGAACAATCATTCCGGTGACTTCCTGTGCCAGGAATGTTGTTGGAAAGGTTGAATCTTTTAAGGCTGGACTAGAGCTGCTAGAAGGGAGATCATGAGGCAGTTGTTAATGAGTTCCATGTCGTTAACAAAATGAAATTAAGAAGTTGGTTAGGTCAGCAGTTCATATCCCCTGCTAACTTTATTTGTGTGCAGTTTGGTTGTTGAGTGTTTTGATTGTTTAGGGCCTTTTAACTTCCTGGGCATTCCTGTAGGAATGGAAGTTAGGGATTTGTCGATGTCAAACAGCTATTGCAAGGTTGCACAATGGGACCCAAAGTGTCTTATAGGTTCTGTTAGACCCCAGGTGAATGGTAAGGGTGTTATCATGTTTTAGAAGTTTCAATTAATGTTCTGTTCTCATAGTAGCTTGATTTTCGCAACTGCTAATCAGAAGGTAATGAAAATGGTGTTCACCCTGTAACTAAAGGCCCATTTACACTGAACGAATTTCGGGCAAACGATGCCAGAGACTCGTCCCCGCACATACTCGTTTCCACACTGTCACATAGGAGCAAGTATCGCTGGATCACTCACATATCGGCCAGCTGGGGGTCAGGGCTGCTGGATGAGATTTCACTCCTCGCTCTTCCCCGGCCCTCTCCATTCACTTAACACAGCGGCCGTTCAGTATTGAATAGCTGCTGTTTACACTAAACAATCATCGTTCACAATTTTAAGTTGCATAAAATCCTGAACAACGATCGTTCAGTGTAAACAGCAGCCGTTCAGTACTAAACGGCCTCTGTGTTTAAATGAATGGACAGGGGTGAGGGAGAGTGAGGAGTGAAAGATTACTTGTTAAACTAAAAAGAAGAAACTGCAAGGTATCTTAACCAGATATTATTGAGGTAATGGAGACCTCTAGTGGAAAAGCTGAGCAAGTGCATGTAAAGTTGTATTGTTCCCTCCCTTAAAGGCCTTTTAAGTGAAATAACGTACACCTGGAGAATGACACCTGCTCCTCATATCAGTGATATTCGATTGCTAGGTGCAGGAAACCAGTAGTGGCTGCTGGTAATGAGTATAATGATGTCAGATAGAATTAAGATTTGACATGCAGTTTGCTTGCCCAGGTCAAGGCACAGCAAGCAATAAGGTGTAGAGATTGTAGTCCAGGACCTGTGGCTGGGTAGGATGTCTCTCAGGTATAGATCAGTTCAGGTCAGGAGCATAATATGGAGGTGTCCCCTTAAGAGTAATAGGATACGTCTCCTGTGGGAATTACCTTCTCACATAGCTAGCACTCTGTCTCTGCTGCATTGCTCAGCCAAGGGCAGTCCCCCGCTGCATCCTGTGTCCCCTACTATCAGATAAATGAGGTGTAAACACTAAGCGACTGTAACAGCGCCAACAGTTTCCCAGGGAGGAGGGAAGTTCTACAGAGCTCCTGTCGCTATGTCTATCCACCAGATGCTTAGTGCCAGGATCTGGGGTTACTGATCAGTGGGTAAATTGCAGAGCCTTCCAACAGTGGTCTGTGCAGTGACCCTGCTTCACAAGGGTGGTGGAGGCAAAAGGATGGGCCAGCGTCAAGTCATGACGTGCCACTACAAAATTGTGTCCGGGGCCTCTCCAATCTCTCTTCACTGCAGTTCAGGCTATGGCACATTGAGGCCTTTAGGCTGAAATTATGTTTTTTACCTACGACAACAGCGAGGCTCAGGTGATTGCTGTGGCGCCACAGATGACTCTTATTTCACAAGTTTATCAAGCCACGAGTATGGAGGTAGCTCTCTAAAATGCATCCATGTCGGATGCCCCGCCACCAGAAGTCACAATAGGTGAAATTAATTGCAAATTTTCAATGACAGATAGTACATGCTGTGGATTGTTGCAGATTTCACAATTGAAAGCATCTGACAAATACACCACATCTGCTACAGTGTATTATATAGCATGTACTGTGGCCAAACAATCAGATGGTATTTTATTGAACTTGTCTGCAACATGTTGATGCATTTAATTGTCGAATCTCCTCTATTATCAGAGGTTTACACAAAGCATACAAGTGCAGGCGGAAAAGGAGCGTTTGACATTGGAGCATGACACAATGATGGGTCCCCCCACGCAAAGTCAGAAGACAGAAGAGACTATAAAAAAGAAGCTAACCTCCAAGGTAAACGGTAAATATATGCAGCCCCAGAAGAAGGCTCAAGTACATTTATTTGATTTATTTTCCCCTTTTTTAGTTTCTTGCAGAGCATGCTGATGCATTTCAGTCTTCAGCTGGTTTTGAATCCACCATCAATAACTTTGATAGCAATTTCTCGACTCATCTCATGGACCTTCTTGATAAGTTGAGTATGTACAGCACTAATGACTGCGAGCACAGCATGATTAACATCATATATAGGTAAGAAATATTATCTACCTCTTTTAGAAGTGGCTAATTCTCTCGTATTAAAGGGATTATTCCAATTGGAAAATCACTTTTACAAACAAGCCACCCTTTCGTGGCTATTGGAACTCTATGATCAGTTGATCTTACCAGAAGAAACTTCAGACGGTCATACGTTTTTTGCCAGAGATGTGTCGAATTACACAGTGCTTATACAAAGAGATGTGAAACCATATTCATGGGCAGATCTCTATAATGCAAATTTCTTTGCAAATGGAAATGGTTCCTTTGCATTGAGAGAAAGTTCTCGATGTTTTATGTTCTAATAAGTCATGTGAACAGGCATTGACCAGTTGGAAAAACTCCATATAAAAGTAAGATAAAATTTGTACCCACAATGATCTAAAATAATTAAACTACAAATGTCTGTATTCTCATTATATTTCACAGGTTGGATTTTAATGGTTTTTACACAGAACATTTGAAGAAACTCTCTGCAGAAAGGAGCCAAAAAATAAACCCTCAGGCAGTTCCTATGCAACAAACCTTGACCGCCTAGTCACAGAGCACTGACAAAAATGTCATAGAAATCACTTGAAAACCATCAAAATTCTGTATTCCTGAACTGTACATTCTGTTGTGGCGTACATAAATGAGCAGCACTTCAAAACAGCTGCTCTAAAAGTCAGCGGTAAAAGTTAAGAAAGAGAAGTGAATACACATGGAAAAGTAATAACCGTCAACATTTATTTAAGGAGTCACTTGTGTCAATATGTCTTTTTTTTTGCACATGAACAAAATAATGTAATAAAAAAAATATTCACATTTTTTAACAATTAAATTTACAGTTATTACTTACAGTAATGTATGTCCAAAACATTAACCGTAAGTTTTTGCGTATTAATAAATAAATGCTAGATTGCGCTTAGTGGGGGTGGGGGAAGGTAGTAGGAAGGATTCAAGGGTGAAAACAGAAAGGATTAGATTTTTTTGGAAGGAATACCAATGTGTATAATTTACACAGGACTACATCTTGAAAACCAATCACTCATTTCCTCCAGTCATTCAGTGTTATATATTCTGTCCAGTGTATTTGAAGGTGGTTGTGTTTTTTCTGCTTTCTTTTTTTTTAATGCGGAGCATGCAAAAAAGACTATGCTTCTCATCCTTGCAGCTTGCAGCTCTAGGACTGCCTCTCGGTTCACCCTAGTCAGTGGTTGAGGTCTGTGACATCTCGCAAACAGGCTGACTGAGTTCCAAATGATAAACAGAGGTGGTGGTGGAGCTGTGGGGAGCAAACATGGGTGAGTGCGGTCTGTTTTATAATTTTTCTGTATGACCAGTCTCTAAAAGGAAAACCCGTTTTTAACCTCCTCTCTGTGTTCACTAATGATTATGGCAGAGAAGATCACTTGACACTTTGGCTGCCCAGCATTGCGGCTCCAGGGAGGAGTGTGGGGTCTGAGCATTAGAGGATCACTACCTACTGCTGCTTACATTATAGCAAACACTGATTGGGCATGGGGTGCACTTAGATTTGTGAAATGGAAGAAGAAGCTTTCTGATCACCATAAGAATGCCGAAGCTGCCCAGGTACACTGTATATACTGCTCTGCTAGTAGTGGGGCTAGCCATTAACAGTGCTATCGCCTCTGCTGTGTGATTGGGTTGTAGAAGGCCATCAGCAGAGAGAGGGAGGTGTGGAAAATAGCCCAAAAGGCTTATGTGTGTATGTGTGTGCTGGCCCTTGTTACATACTGATATGTCTATATTGGAATTACAGTACATATGTATATCCTAGGAGTCTATGCTGTCACTATACCATGGCTTTACATTAGAGGGAGGCTGGACATGATGCCAGAGAAGAAGAAGGTGACCGAGTATTAGAAAGGCCTTTCACCTTGTGCCCAGCATTGTTTCTACCACCGCCTTCACCTGCAATCTGTGATAATGTATCAGTTAGCATTTCTACAATGTGAAGGTCAGTATATTCAATCTTTGCAGCACAATTAATTTTTTTTGCTACAATTAGAAAAAAATTGCAAAATGTTGGCATTTTGCCATAGTAAAATGCTGTGGTTTTGCAATAATTTTTGCAAAATGTAATAGTTATGACAAAAGTATTTGACTGCATCAGATATTCTAAAAGGATATCTTTTATCCTACCATGTCCGTTCTATTTTTCAACTACTGCAAAGGTAAATTCACACTTTTGGTGAAAACGCCATCACAAAAGCTACATGCATTTTTATAGTGATTTGCACACTGGAAGCACATAAGATACTCGTTTAACTTGCTAAACTGTAGCAAACCATGGTAAAAGCACATGCAGTTTTTGTAGTGTAGTTTTCGACGCATTGTTTGCATACACCCCACATAGACATGGATAGACAATCAGGTGAGGGATACAGTAAAGGAAAAAGGGGCCTTGCTGAACTGCTTCTTTAATTCAAACTGAGTAGATGTGGCACAGCAAAAATTCGCCTGCAGGTAGGCCTCCTTCCCACGAACGGATTTCCGCCGCGTAATTCGCGGCGAAAATCCTCTGCGTTGCCCGCTGCTATTAGGTTCTATTGAACCTAATAGCACAATGCTCACGGTGCGGAATTCCGCAACGTGAAATTTCCCATCCTCACCCGCGGCATGCTCTATTTGCCGCGCGTAAACGCGCGGCCGGCTCCCATTGCAGTCAATGGAAGCCGTCCGTTCGCGCTATCTTCCGCTGTAGCACAGCGGAAGATAGCGTGAAAACGCTTCCCCGCCTACCGCGTCATCTGACGCGGTGGGCGTGTCACATGGCGCGGCGGCGGTGGGCGGGGAAGCGTCATGCGGGAGCGAGAACGCCGGATCCGCTGGTAAGTATGGGGTCTCTGGAGGGCACCGTGACGGGCTTCGCCGCGGAATATTCCACGGCGGAGCCCGTCACGGCTGTGTGCAGCCGGCAGTAGGAAGACATTTTTGAAAAAGATAAACGTAATAAATGTTGATAACACAAGGATTTTGTAGTAGAAGCACAAGTGCACTAAAGTTTTATGCATAAATACCAGTCCAATGAAAAAACACAATCTGAGTGACGCTACCCAAAATAATGGAATATACATATAGCACTGGGAGAGGCTGAGGCTGAGGCTTAATGCCTATGCAGACACAACGTTTATCGCTCAAAATTCACTCAAAAGCCATCTTTTGAACAATAATCGTTGTGTGTAACTGCACTGACATCATGCAGTTTTTGTTATTCTGTCGCTCATCGTCTTTCAGCGTGCTGAAAGGCAACAATGAGTCTTATCAGGGATTCACAGCGGGATACAGCTGATACTATACTTTCAGCTGTATCCCACTCCCTGATGACAGCTTGGTATGAAGAACAGAGCAGTCCAGCTCTGTTTGCCATACCTGACACTGCTGTCCGTGCAGAAAACAGCTGGATGCAGAAGGCAAGCAAGTGTCATCTTGAGCTGCAAATGACACAACGATTATCGCTAAAAAGTCCTTGTGTCTAAATGGGCCTTTAGTCCATCATAGAATAATGGGATAATCTGCCATGCTCAATATACTCATATGGAAAGTGGTACTCGCCATAACCACCGCTCAGCAAATTAGATGGGCACATGACAGAATAATATCGAACCGTATCCTCTGACTGAATTTGAAGTTAATTGTATCGGTGCTTTTAAGACGCGAAGAGAATTTAGACTGCAGCTCTGGAAGTCACTGAAAATAGGTGGAAGAAACATCAACAATCTCCATTATGCAGATGACACAATCTGCTTGCAGAAGCAGGCCTGAAGCAGCTGATATGGAAGATTAAATTGAAAGTGAAAAAATGGTCCTCTACCTGAATTTAAAGAAGAGTAAAATTATGACAGCTACAAAAAATGGCCAAATTCAAATCAAAATGTACAATTAGGCAGTAGAATGTATGCGAGACTTCATCTTCCTTGACTCAAAAATTGACCAGGTTGGAGAATCTATGCCTGAGATAAAAGGTAGGATAGCATTGGGGCGAACTCAATGCTAGGCATGGACAAAATCTGGAAAAGTAGGGATATCTATATAGCAACTAAATGCAGGAGAGTGCAAACCACTGTTTTCCCCAAAGCTATGTATGGATGTGAATGGTGGATTGCGAAAAAAGCTGATTAGAAGGAGGATTAATGCGTTTGAGCTGTGATGCTGGCAAAAGCTGCTGCGTATGCCCTAGAAGGCGAGAGTAACGAGCAGAGAAGTCCGGAATCATATAAGACCCAATATATTACTGGAGGGCATGATGACCAGACTCAGACTCACGTATTTTGGCCATGTAATGCGAGCAGAGTCGCTAAAAAATCTATAATGCTTGGACAGATCAGTGGCAAAGGAAGACCTGGCTGCCAAAAAAGACAACCACTGAAAGAAGCTGTGCAAAACTGAAAAACTTGGATGGAGGTCGCCGAAGGTCATGAACAATTAAGCTGCTAACAACCACAAGAAGTATTAATTATTACAATAATATTTACTTTGAGTATTGTAATTGTTTTATTGGATTATTACTTAAGGAATAATTTTATCACCAAGGAAAGCAACATGTTAAAAATTTACCTCTCAACCTTGAAAAGCTCCTCCTCCTGATTTTGACACTGGCCACTATCAGATTTTCTGTGCAGACTGCTGAGATCTGAGTAGAAAAATATGTAGAATTCCTCATTTACTATATTTACCCAAAAAGTAACATCCAGTGATACTTTCAGCTGAAAAAGTAAAGCAAAGTTTGTCATAGCATGCATTGCATACCATTATTTAGTTGTAAGAGGGAGTGATATTGTAAATGGGCTGGTGAGGTTTATGTGCCAGGGCTATTTGTAAAATCCTCATCTGGCCCCAAACTTCATTCAGTAGACCGCTAAACATCAAGCAGCATGTTCATCCTCCTGAAGTAAATAGTGTCATGCCACACTGTATAGTTAGAAAATAGGATGCAACGCTTTCCCCAGGCATTGTTCTGGGTGCAGAGTGCCACCTTCTGTTCTTGCTACTTATTGCGTGTTTGTGTATAACATAGTATACAAGGCCGAAAAAAGACATATGTCCATTCAGTTCAGCCTACACCCACCCTCGCACCCCAATGTTGATCTAGAGGAAAGCAAAAAAAGAAAAAAAAAAACAATCGAGTAGACCTTTTTCCCCATCAAAAAAAAAAATCTTTCTGACTCCAATCTAACAATAGGAATAATCCCTGGATCAACAAACCTTAGTAATTAGTGAAGTAACTTGTGATATTGTAAGGCTCAAGAAAAGCATCTAGGCCCATCTTGAACAATTTTAGTGAGTTTGTCATCACCCCGTCCTTAGGCAGAAAGTTGCATAATCTCACTACTCTTATAGTAAAGAACCGCCTTCTATGTCGGTGTAGAAACCTTCTTTCTTGTACATATTGACAATGCCCCTCTTTTCACAGTCCTGAGTATAATAGATGATGGGAGAGATCTCTGTACTCACCCCTGATATATCTATACATAGTTATTAGAGCACCCTCTTGTTACAGTTCTGGTTATAAGTAGCTGATGGGAGAGATCTTTGTATTGTCCACTGATATATTCATACATAGTTGTTAGGTTGCTCCTCAGCCATCTTTTTTTTTTCTAAAGTGAATGTCCCCAATTGTGATAACCTCTCTGGGTATTGTAGTCCACCCATTCCATTTATTACTTTAGTTGCCCACCTTTGAACCCGCTCAAACTATGCTTCTTGAGTACCAGTGCCCAAAACTGTACACCGTATTCTATGTGTGGTCTGACCGATGACTTGTAAAGCATAAGAACAATGTTCTCGTCATGTGCCCCTATACGTCTTTTGATCCATCCCATGATCTTATTTCCCTTGACAGCAGCTGCCTGACATTGGTTGCTGCAGTTAAGATTACAATTAACTAAAATCCCCCAGTCCTTTTCCATGTCAAGTTTGCCCATGTATTTCCTCTGCCCATGTGCATAACTTTACAGTTAACAGTTTTAAACCACATTTTCCACTCTTCTGCCCAAACCCCCAACCAATCCAGATCCTTTTGCAACCGCATTCTGTCCTCTCCTCTGTTAATTTCTATATATAGTTTTGTTTTATGTGAAAAAATGTAAATTTTGTCTTGCAATCGTTTTACCAGTGCAATCCAACACTGCCCCCCTACTACAACACTCCACTAGTAACAATGACTGAATTAGAGTAGAATCACAGACTGGTAGAGTTGGAAGAGACCTCAAGAGTCATCGGATCAAACCCCATGCTCAATGCAGGATTCGCTAAATAATCCCAGACAGATGTCTGTTCAGACTCTGTTTGAATACTTCCATTGAAGAAGAACTAACCACCTCCCATAACAACCTGTTTCACTGATTGATCACCATTACTGTCAAAAAGTTTTTTTCTAATATCTAATTTGTGTCTTCTCCCTTTCATTTTCATCACATTTCTTATAGTCTTTCCTTGTGCAAATGAGAATACGGCTGATCCCTCTGCACTGTGACAGGCCTTCAGATATTTGTAGACAGCCTATTAAGTCTCCTCTTAGCCTTCTTTTTTGCAAGCTAAACATTCGCTAACCCTTTAACAGTTCCTCATTAGACATAATTTGCAGACCACTCCCCATCCTATTAGCTCTGAACTTGCTCCAATTTGTTTATCTTTTTTAAATCTGGGTTCCCGGAACTAGACACAGTATTTCAGATGAGATCTGACTAAGCGTAGAGTGGGATAATTACCTCACATGATCTAGACTCTATGCTTCTCTAGGCTCACATAACATTATTGTGTTTGCCTTTTTTGCTCCTCCATCACATTGTTGACTCATGTTCAGTCTGTGATCCATTAGTATACCAAGTCTTTTTCACATGTCCTGCTGCTTATCCAAATGCCTCTCGTTTTGTATGTGCTTTTTTTCATTTTTTTTTTTGCCAAGATGTAAGACATGTTTATTCCCCAAATAGCACAGGGAAGATCAGTTGATGTTATATCTCCTTTCTGAGAGAAAACAGATACAAAATAGGAACTGAAAAGTTTGACCTTCTCAACATCATTCTTAACCAATTCACCATTTTCATACTGGAAACATTCTATAGCATCCTTGAATTTTTTGACATACTCCCACCCCCCCAATAGTTTTTTATTGCTTTTGGCCTCTGTTGCAATCCTCGACTCATTTTTAGCTCTTCTGACATTTGCCCTATAGTTTCTACAGACCACATTATATTCTTCTTTAGATATCCCCCCTTTTTCCATTTGATAAACTCATTTTCTTCATTTTTAACGTGTGTAAATTCTGCATTCATCCATCCTAGTCTCTTTAGATGCTTCCCATTCTTCCTTCTTTTAGGTATTGTTAACAATTGTGCTTTGAGAATCTCATTTTGCAATATTTCCCAACTACCTTGGCTATTTCTGTCCTTAAGAACATCCAGCCATTGGATCCTTCCTACCCTCATTCTGAGTCCATTGAAATCCAACCTTGGGGTCTGAGTCCTCTCAGGTCTTCCTCCCCTTGTTATCCAAAGTTCAAGGATAGCATAGTCACTGCCTCCTAAGGTCTCAGACTCCTGCATGTCCTCAATTGTTTCCTCCCTGTTGGTAATAATTAGGTCTTTTACCTATTGGAAGATAAAGTTGTCAGCAAGAGCGGATAAGAATTTGTTGGACTCATTAATTCCTTTGCCTGAGAGAGATTCCCAGCAAATGTGTGGATAGTTAAAATCTGCTATAATCACCATGTCATGCTTTTTTGAGAACTTGGCCATCTGATGTAGAAAGAATTCATCTGCTTGTCCAGGCAGCCTATAGTAAATGCTTATAATGGCGTCCTTTCTTTTGTTCTCTCCTTGTATTTGTACCCAAACAGTTTCTAAAGAACTCCCATTATCTAAAGTTTGATTCTCTGCGGAGATGATGCTTTCCTAACATACAATGTAACACCACCTCTTTTTTAGGTCTGTTTCTTATAAGTTGTATCCTTTAAGCTTTGTATTCTAATCTTGTGTATCATCCCACTAAGTTTCCGTGATGCCTATGAGGGTGATCAATGATTGGAACGGGTTACCACAGGAGGTGGTGATTTCTCCTTCAATGTAAGTGTTCAAACAAAGGCTGGCCAAATATCTGTCTGGGATGATTTAGTGAATCCTGCACTGAGCAAGGGGTTAGACCAGATGACTCTTCCAACTCTATAGTCCCTTCCAACTCTACCATTCTATGACATCACTAGTAATTATTAGGAAATTGTAGTACCAGTGTTTCTGGTGGTGCAGTGCGGCACCAACTGATATAGTGAAGGGGATTGGAGTTGTAAGCACACAGCTGCTGGTTTAGGACCTGTGATGACGTCACAGTTATTGCTGTTTGATAGATAATAGATAGCTCTGCTACATGCATGTCACATACCCACAGTTCTGCTACGTGCACGTCACATACACAAAGCTCTGCTATGTGCATGTCACATAAACACAGCTTTATGTGCGTGTCACACAGACAGCTTTTGTACATGCACACACAACTTTTCTACGTGCACGTCACATAAACACAGCTCTATGTGCATGTCACACACACAGCTCTGCTACACGAATGTCACACAGCTCTGCTACATGCATGTCACACACACAACTCTGCGACATGCACATCACACACACAGCTCTACTACATGCACGTCATGCACACAGCTCTACTACATGCACGTCACACGCACAGCTCTGCTACATGCACGTCACACGCACAGCTCTGCTACATGTGCGTGTCACACACAGCTCTGCTACATACATTCTTCATCCCATACATCCGGGATCACAACCAGCACATGGATCACCCCCTTGTCACATGACCCCAGACTCCTCGCACTCAGGTGACTGATCACATGCTCCTCCATCTGTCATACAAGAATTCTGCTTCTCTGTCTCACACACATGCACACTGCTCTGCACTGCTATATCGTACTAGCTCATGGCATGCAATGCGTTTCTGCTCTCAAAGGTGCCTTTCTCAAGCATAATTAATGTTGTACACAATTTAAAATAAATAGTGAAATGATAATGATTACCTGAAGAATACTTGTGAATAATCCAGGTTTGTCCCTATATGTATTAGTTGGAATGGGTATTGTTCTGTAGGACTGAAGAGTCTTAATAGCCCATCAGACACATCTTTGATTTGTGCAACTAGAAGACCGCACACCTCTTGTGAGGTTATGTCAGGCTGCAGACAGCGGCCTCTGTTCCTTAAAATGGTTTATCCCCCACAACCACCACTCTCCTTTTCTTCTACACCGCACTTCTTTTTTTTTTTCCATCCAAAAGGATTCTGAGTGCTTACTACACAGTTCTTTGTGGGCAAAGTAATTTCTTGCTGTACCTCTTCATTATTCTCCTGCATGAGAACCTGGTACTGGTACCTGAGCAGTTTAGGTGCTGACTGACTCCTGGTTCTCCTGCTTCTTTGGGACACATGCTTCCATTCTCCAGCCTCTGTAGGTATACTGTCATAAAAAGGAAAGTAGGAGCAGCAATAAGTGCACAAAATCACTTCACATCCTCAGATGTCCAGGGATGTCTTTATTCCAAACCAATTAGATATCACATGACATAAGCGAGTGACGTTTCGGCTGAGCATCCAGCCTTTTTCAAGCTAACACTGTGCATACACCTACATATATACAAACTGTTCACCAATCACAATGAACGTTTAATCAACATTAAAAGCTCGCCTGCGTAATAGATGAGCTGCAAGGATCTACCGACCAATGCTAATCCCGTAGTATACACATGGGGTATCCCCTCCAGGAAGCAGCCCGCCCAGTGAAGACCAAACACAGCCCAGGGGGCCGCCATCTTGGCAGGGACAGTACAGTTCTGCACATGTGCACTGTCCCAATACACTTGTCAGTGTGCGCAAAAGGCATTAAACAGTCCATGCATATGCATTAGCTGCAACCTGGCCACACCCCGGTATAGTCAAGCCTTCCATTAACCCCTTACCAGTGCAAGCCTAAGAACAATACACAGTAAACGTCACTACCATGCAGTACATTTATTAATCATGATAAATAATCCAAACCAATGAGAAAAGCACCAGATAGGAGGTAATCCAATATGCAAATGAACAAATTTATTCTTATTATAGGCACCTGGATACCCCATGCTGTACCACCAGATCAGAGACATCGTCCGGATTCCTGCAAAACACAATAAAAATCACCATTACAAATAAATAGATGACAGTATTAAAAGCAAACAGAAGAGAAATGAAATCATACCAAAGATAGAGGATTATAATCTAAATTTAAACTTTGGTGTTGGAGCGTGTCTAGTGTTTGTATCCACCTAAGTTCTTTGATCCTCAAACATTTTTCTCTGTCACCACCTCTTATATTTGGCGGTACATGGTCAATAACCCGATAACAGAGCTGGCTCACAGTATGTCCTCTCTCAATAAAATGTTTAGCGACCGGTAGATCTATTTTTTTTAGTTCTCTTTTAGTGCTCTTATGACTATTAATTCTATTACGGACCTCCATAGTCGTCTGTCGTGTCGCCTACATACAGGAGGCCACAAGGACAGATTATGGTATAAATTACAAAGGACGAGGCACATGTAAATCTGTCCTTGATGGAATATGTTGCACCAGTCGACGGATGGGAGAATTGATCGCCCTTGATTAGTTTCCCGCAACAAGAGCAGGACAAACACAGAAAATTACCTTTTTTAGTGGGTAAAAATACTCATTGTCTTGATTGTGTTCTACTGACAGGCCGTGCGGTGTGTACTAACATGTCCTTTAAATTGGGGCCCCTGCGGTATGACACGATAGGGGGTTTCTGAAATTCTCTGACCTCCGGACAGCAATCACCCAGGACATGCAGTGTTTATTCAAAATATGTGAAATCCGTCCACTCAGTGGGTCAAACGTGGAAACAAACGGGACACTGGTTTGGCCACTATCCTTCTTCTTTACCTGCAAAAGTGATTCCTGTTCCACCATACATGTCTTTGTGCACAGACCTCGGACCAACTCTACAGGGTATCCCTTCCTGACAAATTTGTCACACATTTCCTGTAAGCGTAGATCCACAGAGTCCCCACTAGTGATTCTACGAAATCGAAGGAGCTGACTCCACGGCAGTGAATCAATCATTCTCTGTGGATGGAAACTGCTGTACAGAAGAAGATTATTCCTGTCTGTGGGTTTGGTATAGATATCAGTCTCGAATTTCCCATCCTTTATGTACACTCTGACATCCAAGAACTGAATCTCCTCCCTAGATAGTTAGGGTGAACTTTAGTTCCGAAAAAAAATCTAATTCAAGTTTTCATGGAAAGACCCCAGATCCTCCATTGTACCATCCCAGAGGAAGAAAATATCGTCTATATAGTGCCGCCAGACCCGGACCTGAGGCCAGCCTGGTGACGTATAGATGAACTCCTCAACATAGGCCATATAAATACTGGCGTACGTCGGCGCGACATTTGAACCCATCGCGGTCCCCTGGCATTGACTGTACAATTTGCCATCATACATGAATACGTTACAGGTTAATACCATCTCCAATAGGGTCAACAGCAATTGGATACATCTATTAGGTATAACTGATTCACCAGTTCCCGTACCGCTTCTATGCCTCTATCATGTCTTATGTTAGTATAGAGGGAAACTATGTCCAGTGTACCCATGATCAAATTTTCCGTGTAGGGGGTGTCTCGGATCTTAACCAAAAAAAATGGTAGTATCCGGAATGTAAGACTTCGAGCTTATGGCAAACTGAGTATTTTATCAAGGAAACAAGAGACGTTATTAAACAAAGCCCTCCTGTCCGAAATGAGGCCGGCCGGGCAGAGAATTCAAATTTTTATGGATTTTTGGTAAAGTTTAAAGAATAGCCATAATTGGAAACTCAATATACAAAAAAATCCCTCAGTTGGCGGTCAATAACCTTGCTATCCAATGCGTCATCCAGCACCATTCTCAATGATGTCTGGTAAAGAGCTGTAGGGTTGTGCTGCAGGGGCTCATAGACTTGCATGACTGCTGCATGATTTCTGTGTGGTAATATTGTGTATCAAGAACCACCACAGCACCCCCCTAATCAGCAGCTCTGATAGTCAGATCAGGGCCAGTGTACAAAGATTTAAGAGCCTGCCTCTCCATAGGACTAAAATTACTGCGAGTCCTCATCAACCGTTTTTCATGTCTTAGCCTGTTAATATCATTCATCATTAATTTTAGAGTAAGTGGTCACCTCTGGCTCCATTTGCGGCGGTTGGAAAGTGCTTTTTTTATGTAAACCAATCGCGACCGGAAGGCCCTACTTATCACCCCAGCAGACTCATCTGACTCTGGGGTATCCACCTGTTTAGAGAAAAAGGTTTTAAGCTGTAGACTACTAAAGAACACTCTACAATCAGTGTCCACCTGAAACCAGTCTATCTTGGGGATAGGGCAATAGGATAATCCCTTTGCCAATACTCCCACCTGGATCTCCGTCAGGGGCTTGGAGGGGATATTTACCACCAATGTAGGGTCCATAGCTACTTCCTTTGTCGATTTGTTGCTCTGGTCGAAATGCCTGGAGGGTCCTTTCCTGTTCCTATGGTGTTTGCGGCCCCCTCTCCGTGGTTTCCCTTGTTCAGATGTCTGATCCTTGTTCTCAGGGGTGGGTGCTGGACTAAAAAAGACTGTCCACTAGTCTCACCCCTCTGTAGAGAATTGTCTGTGGAATCATAGCCAGCGGATGTGAAGCCAAATCTCGGGGACTTCCTTTGTCGCTGTTGCTGCTTCCTCATACCACCTCTAGGTCGGCCCATTCCACTTTCCATCCTCCTGGTCCTATGGCCACCACGGGCCTGCCAATTGTATACATATCCGGAACTATAATCGTCAGTGTCCCTGCTCCATTTAGAGCGTTTAGTGATTAAATGTTCATTGTGATTGGTGAAGGGTTTGTATATATGTAGGTGTATGCGCAGTGTTAGCTTGAAAAAGGCTGGATGCTTAGCTGAAATGTCACTTGCTAATTCATGTGATATCTAATATGTTTAGAATAAAGACATCCCTGGACATCTGAGGATGTGAAGTGATTTTGTGCACCTGTTGCTGCTCCTACCTTCCTTTTTATGACTGTTTGCATGTGGATCTATGGTCTAGATCCTCTTTAGGAGCGTGCAACTCACCTTGCGTCCCACTTATTTTTGTGATAAGATTGTGTGCTGCTGTGCATGAAGTTTTTTGCATTTGGACTGTAGGTATACTGAACGTTTCTTTACCTCTTCTGAATACTTTGTACCTTCTACTTCAATAGAGACCCCCAGCTTACATTTCTGGCAGGTAAAGTTTGGCTTTTCCTCTGGTTTGTCTGTGAGCATATAGCATATGTTGCAGTACACCATTGGCTCCTCCCATGTTCCATGTTGTCAGTTGATGTTCACTTGATGCTACTATGTGTACAACAAATGGTGCGTGGTCTGACGATGTCCTCCGAGCAGTTAGTCCTGGCTAATCCCAGCAATCTTCCTGCTCACAGTAACTCTTAACTCTTCCCAGAATGCACAGGGAATATGTAAATTACCTTCCTGGAACTCTGATCTCTGGTCTGTATGTAATAAAAATAATCTTTATTTATATAGCGCCAACATATTCCACAGCACTTAAAAATCGGGGATACAGAAAGAAAAAAGTACAAAAACCACGGTTACATGTAGTAATCAGTTGATGGAAACGGTAGGAGTGAGGATCCTGCTCCAACTAGCTTACATACTACAGATAATGGGGTGATACAGAAGGTAAAGGGGTTGGATATGTGGGAGGTGGAGAGTGAGGGATGCTATACAAATAAAAAATGGTCAGACATTAAGCCCTGTGGTGGTTGAAATTGGGTGAATGCAGGCGGCGGGTGATTGCACCTAGCAATGATTGCAGTCACTAGGACAGGGAGCATGTTATCAGGTGGAATACAGAGGGGTTTGGTTTAGGAGATGTCTATGCTTCCCTGAAGAGGTACGTTTTTAGGGCATGCCTGAATTTTTGTGAGTCATGGATTGCCCGGATATTTTGGGGTGGCGCGTTCGAGAGGACTGGTGCTGCTCTGGAGAACTCTTGGAGGCGGCAATGAGAGATTCAAATTAAAGGGCCACTCAGTCTGATATTGTTTGTAAAAGGCCCGGGCTTGGGTGGTGAATTGAGATGAGGGAGGCAATGTAGGGTGGTGCTGTACTATGGAGAGCTTTATGGATGAAGGTAGTGAGTTTACATTAAATTCTGTATTTAATGGGCAGCCAATGCAGTGACTGTCACAGGGCAGAGGCGTCCCTGTAGCAGCTAAAAGTTTTCAGGATGGATTGGAGAGGGTAGAGTCTGGCGCAGGGGATGCTATTCAACAGCAAGTTGCAATAGTCGAGTTGAGAGTGTATAAGGGCAAATGTAAGCGTTTTCAGCATCTTCACAGTGAGAAAAGGGCAGATTCTTGCAATGCTCTTGAGGTGCAGCTGACACGTTTTGGCCAGAGATTGGATGTAGGGGGTAAAGGATAGATTGGAGGTCCCTTCCAACTCTATTATTCTATGATTGTATTTGACTCCATAGTCATCTGTACCCCCCCCCCCCCCCCCACCCCATTTGTTTCAAAATCACATTACATGTGATGGTATGTCACATGTAATTGTTGTATTTTTTTGTGGTGTTCTGTGCTTAAAAGCGCTGCAGAATAAGTTAGCACTATACAAATGAAGAATACTATCTGGTCCAGCCCACTGCCCGGTGCAGTATTCACAAAATCGTCACAGACAGATATTTGCCCAGCCTTTGTTTGAACACTTGCATTGAAGGAGAACTCACCACCTCTTGTGATAAATTGTTCCACTCATTGATCACCCTCACAGTTTAGTTTTTTTTCTAATGTCTAATTTGTGTCTCCTCCCTTTTAGTTTCATCCCATTGCTTCTAGTGTTTCCTTGTGCAAATGAGAGTAGGGCTGATCCCTCTGCACTGTGACAGCCCTTCAGATATTTGTAGACCACTATTAAGTCTCCTCTCAGCCTTCTTTTTTGCAAGCTAAACATTCCCAGATCCTTAAACAGTTCCTCATAGGACATGATTTGCACACTGAGATGGAGACGTCAGGATGAGGTCGGTAAGTAGAGGGCGGAAACACCAGTAGGTCAGTTTTTGAGATGTTCAGTTTTAGATAGAGAGAGGACATTCTGTTAAACACAGCGCACAGACATTCGGTGGTGATATCATAGAATGGTAGAGTTGGAAGGGACCTCCAGGGTCATCTAGTCCAACCCCATGCTCAGTGCAGGATTCACAAAATCATCTCAGACAGATATTTGTCCAGCCTTTGTTTGAAGACTTCCATTGAAGGAGAACTCGCCACCTCACATGGTAACCTGTTCCACTAATTGATCACCCTCACTGTCAGAAAGTTTTTCTAATATCTAATCTGTGTCTCCTCCCTTTCAGCTTCAACCAATTGTTTCTGGACTTTCCCTGTGCAAATGCTCTCGCTCTCTCTCTCCCTCACCCTATCCTTCTCCCCCTAGCATTAGCGATCCCTCCTAGCTTTGTGGTGTTGGCAAATTTGATCAGTTTCCCATCAATTCCCTCCTGCAAATCATTTATAAAAATGTTGAACAACACTGGACCTTGGACAGAGCCTTGTGGTACCCCACTTGATACATTCTTCCACTTGGATGTGCAGCCAATTATAACCACTCTTTGAGTACAATAACTTAGCCTGTTATGAATCCACCTAACACTTGCCTGGTCAATCCCATATTTGGTCATTGTTTAAAAATAAGTATGGTATGAGATAAATGCTTTACTAAAGTCAAGATATACTATATCCACTGCATTTCCCTGATCAACCCAGTTGGCGATTCTGTTATAGAAGAAAATTAGATTCAAATGGCATGACTTCTTTGTTACAAACTCATGCTGGATCTGGTTAATTGCTTGATTTTTATCCAAGTACTTGCATACATGCTGTTTAATAATTTGTTCAACGATCTTTCCCTGTATAGACGTCAGGCTCACAGACCTGTAGTTTCCTGGAACCACCTGGATAGCCTTTTTTCAATCTTCTGAAACTTTTCCTGTTCTCCAGGAATTTTCAAAGATTATGGCGAGTGGCTCAGCAATTACCTCTGCTGCATCCTTTAGTATCCTAGGATGTAATTCATCTGGACCTTGAGACTACAATTCCTTTGTTAGCTAAGTGTTCCCTCACCATCTCTCGGCTAATAGATAGCCTGCATTCTTGTATTCCCTCATCTAGTTTCTGAGAGAAAACATACAAAATAGGAATTTAAAAGTTTGGCCTTCTTAATATCATTCTTAACCAATTCACCATTTTAATCTTGTGAGCATCCAATAGCATCTTTTCTTTTGCTTCTGACATACCCCAAAAATCCTTTTTTATTGCTTTTGGCCTCTGTTGCAAGCCTCAATTCATTATCTGCTTTAGCTTTTCTGACACTTACATAGTAACATAGTATGTTAGGCTAAATGAAGACAGTGTCCATCTAGTTCAGCCTGTTTCCTCCCCTTTAAGGCTTCCTGTCCACGGACGCTGCGGTATCACGCAGCGCAGAAGCCGGCAGATGGATCTCCGCTGTCAGCCTATCAATGATCCTCCGCTCGTGGATAGGGGGGAAGCTCTCTACATAGTAACACTATGGAGACCTTTCACTGTGTTTCCCGCGGCCAGATTATCGCTGTGGGGAACACAATTCAAACTCGCCTGAGGATAGGCAGCGTAACTTGCCCCACAGTTTCTGCAGACCGCATTATATTCTTTTTTTTTAAAGATATTCCCTCCTCTTTCCCTTTTGTAAACCTATTTTTATTTGTTTTTGACATGTGTGGAAGTTCTGTGTACATCCTTCCTGGTCTCTTTAAATGCTTCCCATTCTTCCTTCTTTTAGGGATTGTTAACAATTGTGTTTTAAGAATCTCATTTCGTAATATTTCCAAACCTTCTTGGACATTTCTGTCCTTAAGAACATCCAGCAATTGGATTCTTCCTACCCTCTTTTTGAATTCATTGAAATCTGTCTTTCTGAAATCTAACCTTGAGGTCTGAGTTTTCTCAGGTCTTCCTTTTTTATCCGCAATTCATGATCACTGCCTCCTAAGGTCCCAGCCACCCTTACTTCCTCAAACATTTCCTCCCTGTTTGTAAGAATTAGGTCCAAGATAGCAGATTTCCTTGTTTTCTCTTCAACCTTATGGAAGATAGAGTTGTCAGCAAGAGCGGATAAGAATTTGTTGGATCCATTACTTTTACCTGAGATTCCCAACAAATGTCTCGTTAGTTAAAATCTCCTATAATGTTTGTTATGCTTTTTGGATAGCTTGTCCATCTGATGTATCATGAATATCTTCTGCTTGTCCAGGTGGCCTATAGTAAATGCCTACAATGGTGTCCTTTCTGTAGTCCTCTCCTTGTATTTTTACCCAAACAGTTTCTACAGAACTGCCATGTTCTGAAGCCTGAATCTGTGGAGATTAATGTTTTCCTAACATACAACACAGTACCACCTTCCCATTTTTTGGTCTGTTTATTATAAATAAGTTGTATACTTCAAACCTTGTTTCCTGTGTATCATTCCACCATGTTTCCATGATGCCTATGATATTATATTTCTCTTCCTGTGTTAGGAGCTCCAACTCTCCTTGTTTTTTTCCCATCCTCTGTGCATTTGTGTAAAAACATTTTAGTTTGTGATCGGTGTCTCTTGTTCCCCTACTTTCCTTCTGAATTTTCTGTCTTTGTTCTTTCTTTCTATTTCTAATAGCGAGGTTCTCAAATGTATTAATTAGGCCTCATTCACACAGGTGAAAAGTCGCGCGATTTTTTACTGTTGCTGCAATACTACAAATCGCATGTATGAGAAGCCCATGCTTTCCTAAGGATTCCTTCACACATGCGATGTTTTGTAGCATGCTGCAAAATGACACAAAAACCTCACGGGTTCCGCTATATGCACGCGACTCGTGAGGTTTTGTAGCCCATGTTTTTCTATGGAGCCTTCCTCCCTGTTGCATCGCTTCGCACAAAAACGCGATGCAACTTTGCCAGTAGGGAATCTTACTGTCAAAGCTAAGATTTAAGCCCTGGCTACAGAATAAAACAAAACACACATACATCACCTGTCCCACGCTGTCAGCCCAGCCGCATCTTCTCCCTGGGTCCCCGACAGTGATCTTCTCTTCTGGCCGGGGATTCAAAAATCCCCGCCTTCTGGAGGCGCTGGCTGTGATTGGGTAAGCATCAGCCAATCACAGCCAGTGTTTGATGAATGGCAGTGATTGAACCAATCACAGCCATTCATCGAATGCTGGCTGTGATTGGCTGACACTTAGCCAATCACAGCCAGCACTCAATGAATGGCTGTGATTGGTTCAATCACTGCCATTCATCGAGCACTGGCTTCGATTGGCTAAGTGTCAGCCAATCACAGCCAGCGCTTCCAGGAGGCAGCGATATTAGAATCCCAGGCCAGAAGAGAGGAAGATTATCTGTGCCAGGGACCCGGGGAGAAGATGCGGCCAGGCTGACAGCGCGGGACAGGTGATGTATGTGTGTGTTTTGTTTTTTTTTCTTCTTCAGCTACGGCGTATTTTCGGGGAAGGGCTTACATTTCAAGCCTCCCCCGAAAATCCTCGAATGTGGTGCTATAAAGTCGCATGACTTTGTAGCACCACATGCGACTTTGTAGTGCTACAGTGCCACGGACAAGCAATGCGATATTGCTGCGATTTTCCTCACAGCTATGCAGTGTCGCCCATGTGAACGAGGCCTTAGCTGTATATTTTTACCTGGCCTTTCACTTCCCTTTCCCGTATTGTTCTAGTTTAAAGCTCTTCTAATGAGTGAAGCAAGGCAACCACCAAATATATGCTTACCATTTTTGTAAGGCGCAACCTGTCTCTAGCAAGCATTCCATCATATTGGTAATTCACTCCATGGTCTAGAAATCCAAATCTTTGCTGACGGCACCATCGACGTAGCCAGTTGTTCACCTCTAGAATCCTGTTCCATCTTATTCCATGGCCATCCACTGGGATGATGGATGAGAAGACCACCTGGGCTCCTAGTTCCTTCACCTTTTTTCCTATTTCCTAAGGTCTCAATGTTCCTATTTCCACAATGGCCTAGAAGGTTTTTGATTTATTTCACAACTAGCAAACTTCTTGATAACATTTTGAACTATTGAAGCCAGGATGCCGAGGTCTTTGGAAACCATCTTTACCCTTGACTGCTTGTGCGCTTAGTAATAATATCATTTTTAGCCTGCTCAGACATCTCTTTTATACCATTGTGAACAAGGAATGATACTGGCCTATTTAAATATGAAAGCTACCATTCATAGGGTAATTAAGTTCATGTGAGCCTTGACAAGTTGAAGACATGTGAGCCTAATTTCTATTTAATCACAGGTTAGTCTGATTTTGTCCTTTGTTTCAAACTGAATAAAGGGTGTCATCAATCATGTTCTGGTATTATTTTCAATTTTGTATCCTTTGTACATGCAAAGTTTTAATTTTATATTTGTCTTGTACTTCCCATTGTTGTTGGCTGCAATGTGTCATCTCCCATCTACTATTCGCGGCCATTGGTCCCTCCTGTCTGTCCGAGCCCTCTGGACATTCAGGAGTATGAGGCTTTGGAGGGGGACTTCACCCATGAAGAGATCTTAGAGATCATAAACGATCTAAAGACAGGCAAGAGCCTGTGACCCGATGGGTTTTTGGCAAGATTTTATAAGCTTTTTGGGGAAGAATTGTCCTTGCTCCTAGTGCAATTCTTTAACGAGGTCTCCCGGGGGAGTCCCCTCCCACCCCAGGCTCTCCAGTCGCGCATCGTAGTGATCCCGAAAGAAAGGAAGGACCTCTCCTCATGTGCGAATTATAGGCCTATTTCCTCAATAAATATTGACGTAAAAATTTTCGACAAACTTATCGCTAATAGGATCAGTAAGCAAGTCCCAGATCTGATACACAGGGAACAGGTGGGATTTGTTCCCATTAGAGAGGCCAGGGACAATACTATTAAGTCCTTCTCCCTGATTTCTCATGCTAGAACAGGGAATAGACCTCTTTGTCTACTCGCAGTGGATGCAGGGAAGGCGTTTGACAAGGTCAGGTGGAGGTTTCAGGAGGGGACTCTCCATTGGGTGGGGCTAGGTCAGAGGATAAAAAAATGGATTATGGCTTTGTACAATGGCCCTCCGGCCAGGATCATGGTAAATGTCGCCCTTTTGGACACTATATCAATCCACAACAGCACCTGTCAAGGTTGCCCTCTCTTGCCCTCTGCTCTACATCCTATCTATGGAATCACTGGCCAACACTATTAGAAAAAATGGGTACTTTTGAGGGGCCTAACGGAGGACCCTCTGAGCACCACATGGCTCTGTTTGCGGATGACCTCCTGTTCCTGTCGAACCCTAGGGTGGGACTTCTGGTTGTGATGAAAGAATTTGAGAGATACAGGCGGTTGAGCAATTTTAAGGTCAACCTCCAGAAATCAGTGTGACTCTTCCACAGAGTGAGGTTAGAGAACTTTCAGACTCATTTCCCTTCAAGTGAAGAACCATGTCCATTAAATATCTGGGGCTTCAACTACCTGCGGACGTTGCCCGGGTCTTTGATTAAAATTTTCTGCCCTTTTTGAGTAAGCTCAGGTTGGATCTGAGCAGATGGAGCCCGCTATATGTGTCTTGGACAGGAAGAATCGACACTGTTAAGACGGCCACCCTCCCGAAGTTTCTGCATTTATGCCAGACTCTTCCGGTACACCTTGGTGGACACTATTTCCTCAGTATTTGGTCCCTGATTATTAATTTTATCTGGATGGGACATAGACCTCGTCTCAGCTTTAAGCTGCTCACATGGGCCAAGGAGGAGGGAAGATTGGGCCTGACAGATTTCTCACTATATTACATGGCATGCCTTGCAAACTTTATCCTTACTTTAATGCAGGGCAGATCTTCTAAATTGTGTGTGGAAATGGAGTTTGCATCGGATTCTAGGCTAGTTCAGGGGGTTCCTTGGGTTCCGAGACAGTTTTTGGGTGATCTTTAGTCCTTCTTGCCTTTTCTGGTAGGAGTCCTTGGGATATGGGTAGTCTATGCGCCAAGACTGGGTTTGGTGTCTCTCCTGTGTCCTCTCACCCCGTTGGTCGCTAACCTGCAGTTCCCGGCTGCAAGGAGTAATTTTTCTATTTTATCCCTCAAAGATGTGGTAACTCAAGCTGGGGTGAAACCCTTGGAAGAGTTTTCCAGTAACTCGAGACCCTGCCCCCCTACCCCTGGAGCATGGCTGAAATATTTCTAGTTGAGAGGTTTTGTGGAGTTCCCTGATTGCTGGGGGGTATGGAGGCCTACAGTGGATGCCATTTGAGTCCCTGTATCATCATCTTCCGCTGGGATCTCGGTGATATACAAAATGATGCTTGCTGGTGAGGCAGGGGACAAACTTCCTAATTATACGGGTCAGTAGGAGTTGGAACTGGGTGGGAGTCGCTCTAGGATGGAATGGCAGAGGGCTTTCGTCCTCTGTCTCAAGAGTACAAAATTTGGTGAATTACAGGTGCAGAATTTTAAAATTATTTCTCGCTGGCATAGGACGCCATCGAGGCTGCATCAAATGGACTCCCGAATCCCCTGGGTATGCTGGAGATGCTAGAACGGGCCAGGCACAATGTTGCATATTTGGTGGGAGTGCCCCGCTGTCAGAAATCTCTGAAACATCGTGGAACTACTTTATAACGCTATGACCATGCCGGTGGTGTCCATAACAGATGAGACCTGTCGCCAAGATTAAGGGGAACCTACACTGTTTGGTTATTTTTGCGCTTAGTTATCTGTCCCTGGCTCTTGGCGGTCCACTTCACCACCATCAAGGATTTGGACAGAGAAACTAGATATGCTCATGAGATTTGTTCAATAAGATTTTATTAGGACAAACAACGTAAAGGCATCATAACAATGCGCCTCTGGGGCATCTCTTGTATTCAGATACATATTGGAGTGTGGGCTTCCAACCCCTTATCACTCCTTCACACAGATGGCGACATGTTAAAAACTGTCCTAAGTTTTTTAATTGCGATTACTTAACTAACTAAACAAACTTTTAAGAGGTTTAAAAGAAAACACAGAAGAAATAAAACTACCAGAAGAAAGGATGAGGGCTCTTAGATCCTCCAGGAGGACAGAGAGGGGAAAGTTAAGAAAGGAACGAGTAGGAAGAAGAAAGAAATAAAGGAGGAGGGGGGGAGGAGACGGGAAAGGAGGGGTGGGGTGAAGGCGATGGGGGGGGGGGGCAAGGGATGACGTCCACCTTGTATTCAGCCCACGTCCCGGAAATTGACAGCGGAGGGCGAACCCCAGGGACGCGGTGTCTGAGTCGTATCGGACATACCTCTCGGTGTCTGGTCTTTCCCAAGTGCTCCCCTGGCTTCCCCGCCTCGAGCAGGGGGGGAGGGTGGGGGCGGGCAAGAAGCCTATGGAGGGACTGAGCCCCTCGCAACCCACTCTGAGGCCCCGGGGGTGGCTCTAAACTCTAGCCATGGATGCCAAAGCGTGTAAAAGCTCTTTGTCTTCATGTCTTCATCCGCCCTAATCTCCTCGTATCTTGCCAGCTCGTTAATGGCCACAGCCCAGTGGCCTCTAGAGGGGAAAGCGTCCGACCTCCAGAACCTTGGGAGGATTTGTCTAACCGCTTGTATAAAGAAGAGCAGCAGGCCTTTCTTTGTCTCAGACACAGAGCCCGGGAACATGAATAGTACAGACACCTCAAGGGTGAGTTGTATATCTCCGCCACATAAGTAGTTATAGAGTTTTGATATATCTCTCCACAAAGATGCTATCGGCGGGCATTCCCACCAGATATGGGACATGCTTCCCGGGGCGTCCGGACATCTCCAGCATGCAGAGGAGAGCTGGGGGAGCATGTTTTGTAGCCTGACCGAGGCTCTGTACCATCGAGACATTATCTTGAAATTTAGTTCCTGGAGTCTAGAGTACACCGACCCCTTGTGTGTCAAAATTAGTGCCTTTTCCCATACAGCCGGAGGTTGACTCCTGTCTAGTTCCTCTTCCCATGCTTTCACGTAGCTCGAAAGGGCGTCCCCCATTTCCCACTCCAGCAGCACCTTGTATAGCAGCGATATTGGGTGGCTAATAGGCTCTGTGGACATGCAGAGTTTCTCAAAAGGGGTGAGGTCCCTCATCACATGAGACCGGGGGCCAGGGCTTCCACCGAACCCCTTAACTGAAAGTATTCCAGCCAAGCTCCTAGTGGGACTGCTCGTCCCGCGAACAGCTCCTTCAGGGGCTTCAGCTGCGCCCCATTAAATACATCTCTCAGTCGTGGTATAGGGTTCGCAGGGACAGTCTCCGGAGTCTTACGCTGCGTGAAAGCCTTAAATTGGGGTTTGGCTAATAGAGGCGTGAGGGGGCCCGGGACCGAGATCAGCTCATATCTTTTTGCATACCTCGACCAGGCTTCTAACAGTTGGCTCAGCAGTGGAGATAGATCGGGGAAGCCCCTGAGCAGGGCGCCTGGGACCCAGAAAATACCCTGCGTCAGTCTAGGCTCTAGATCATGTTCTAATTCTACCCATAATTTGGAATCTCTATGTCTGAGTAGGTTCAGCACGCAGTTTGTTATATTGGCTTTATAGTATAAGGAAAAGTTCGGAAGGCCCAGGCCTCCAATCGACTTACATCTGGCCAGTGTACTGTATGTTAGTCTGGGGCTGCGGCCACGCCGGACAAATTTTGTGATCAAGGAGCGAATGTATTTGAGAAAAGATCTGTGTAGCTTTATGGGGAATGCCTGACATATATATAGAAACTTCGGCAGGACATCCATCTTGACCGCATTAATTCTACCCCCCCAAGATAGAAAGAGAGGGTTCCATTTCTTTAGATCCCTTCCCTTTCTAGGTTTGCTAGGAAAGGTTTGAAGTTCAGATCAAATACTTCTGTGGGGTCATCCGGGAGCTGCACGCCTAAGTATTTGAAGGCGTGAGCCCGCCATTTAAATGGGAATAACTTCTGCAGGGACTGGGCCTCTGTCCGCGGTAAGGAGACATTCATGATTTCAGCTTTTGAAGGTTAATTTTAAAGTTGCTCTTCACACTAAATTTATCAAATTCTTGTAGTAGTACTGGGATTCCCACCCTCGGGCATGCCAAATATAGCAAAAGGTCGTCTGCAAATAAGGAGAGCTTGAACTCCGTTTGCCCCAACCTTATGCCTCTAATAACGTTGTTTCTCCTTATGGCGTTAGCTAGGGATTCCACTGTCAGAATGTAAAGGAAGGGGGACAGTGGGCAGCCCTGTCGCGTCCCGTTCCGAATGCAAATATTGTCCTACAGGGCGCCGTTAACTCTAACCCTAGCCGAGGGGTCTCTGTACAGCGCCATTATCCAGTCTCTCATGCGAGGCCCCCAGCCCCACTCTCCTCAGTGTGGCCTCCAGGAAACCCCATCTGACCCGGTCGAAGGCCTTTTCAGCATCGACTGCCATGAGGCAGAGCGGGGACCCCGCACTGCGGGTATGCGAGATCAGTGACATAGACTTTATTATGTTGTCTTTTCCCTCTCTTCCTGGGACAAATCCCACCTGATCTCTGTGTATCAGCTTCAGGATATAAGGCTGAAGGCGGGTCGCAATTAATTTTGCGAAAAGCTTGACGTCTACGTTTAAGAGCGAGATAGGCCTGTAGTTTCCGCATTCCGTGACGTCCTTTTCCGGTTTAGGAATTACAACCACAATCACAGAAAATGGCTGTCACTTACTGAGCGAGAAGCGCATATAGATGCATCCTCTCACCATGCAGTACCAATGTGGCAACCCGCTGAATTATCATGGCGTCATTAATAGGTTGGTGGTCTGCATGGTGAACTACATATATCAGAATGGTCTGGCACCCTGTATCCACTATGTGTGGGAGTGTACGCCAAGCAGCCACCCCTTTCATTATCAAGAGGCAGTGTGAGTGGTTGTCTTATCGGTGTCCTGCACAGGTGTTATTTGCTCCTCCATTTGGTAGTCAGCTACCTGCATGGTGAGAGGATGCATCTATATGCGCTTCTCGCTCAGTAAGTGACGGCCATTTTCTGTGATTGTTTTTAATTTTTTATTTCCCCTTCTGTGATGCAGGAATGACAACCAGGTGCGCCTCTAGGGCCTAGGACAGGAAGGGGCATCCCCTGTTTATCGTGTTGAAGGGGTTGAGTAGCAATGGCGCGATGTCGTCTTTGAAGAGTTTTTAAAATTTTTGGGACAGGCCGCCCGGTTCTGGACTCATGCCCACTTTAAGTTCCTTGATTAGGGCCTAAATCTCCGGAAGAGAGAAATCCTCCTCCATAACTGCAATGTGCAATGCTACCGAGACCCCTCCTGCTTTTTTCGTTGGGTGCGGGCTGTGGACCCAAGTGGTATAGAATTAAGATGAAAAACGCGGGATACTGTCAGCCCTGAAGTGGGTCTCTTGTAGCATGGCCACCATAATATCCTTCTTATGTAAATTATAGAGGACCTGGTTCCTCTTCACTGGGGTGTTCAACCCTTTAACATTATATGTGCATACAGTTATCCTGGCCAATACTGCAAAAGTGGAAAAAGCGTATATGGCAATCTCCTGTTCAAACTCCCACAGCACCTTAGGACAAGGGGAGGTAGGTAAGAAGTGCCGGAGGGGAAAGAAAAGGGAAAGAGAGAGCAAAAAGAAAAAACACAGCAAATATGAGGCGACGCCCCAGTAAACATTTCTAAGTATTCTCTAAGGAAAACCCTTAAATAACAGCACACTGGCTGCAAACCCTACTAGCGAATGGACGACACCTGACGTCGAAGCATCGTCCCCTGGCGGCTACGGCTGAAACATATGTAGCGCAAGTAGACTCTCGAGGCTATGACATCATGCTATCTAACCGGTTTTGTAAACCACAACTCGGCGGGAGAAAAGCAATTAGAGACAAACAAATGACTGTATGCAGATATGTCAACAGTTAATGGACATTGCAGGAGAACGCGAAGGGACTCAGCGTTTAGTTCTGTCCCCAACTCTCTGCCACGAGGAGCCAAAGGCAGGGGCAAGTGCGCCTTCTCATTGGGGCCAATCCGGGAGGTTGATCATCGGGAGTTCGAATGCACCCAAAAAGCCGGTTAGGTCCCCCAGAGACTTAAAGGTGGCCCTCTTGTTTCCTTTGCGGGCTTGCAGCTGGAAGGGGTAGCCTCACTGGTACTGGATGTCATTTTCCGTCAGGGCCGCTAATAGCGGTTTTAGGGCTCTACTTAGTTGTAACGTGTGGCGCGAAAGGTCCTGTAGAATAAGGATAGGGGAGCCCCGATGTGACAAATCTCCAACCTCTCTGGCGCGCCGCATGATCAGTTCTTTCACTTGAAAAAAGTGCACCCTGCACACGACGTCTCGTGGCCTTGCGGGGTCGGCGGATCTCGGGCCCAACGTGCGATGGATTCTATCAATTTCAATTATTTCATCCAGCGGATGCTTAAGCAGGCCATTGAAGAATTTCTGAGCCCATGTAGCGAGCTGGTTTTGCTCGACACTTTCCTCCAGGCCCCTCATGCGTAGATTGTTCCGCCTATGGCGGTTCTCAAGGTCATCGAGATGTAGGTAGAGCTCTAAGATTTGCGCAGACTGGGATTGAATTGCTTTTCTATGGGATTCTACTGCGTCTATCAGCTTTTCTTGCACTTCCTCCACTTCCACTAGACGCTGGCCCACATGCAGGATATCTTTTTGTAGGGCTGTGATGTCCCTTTTATGCGACAGTTCAAGCTTATGCAGAGAGCCATCTAGGTCACTCTTTGTGGGTAATGCACGTAAATGTGCCCGCCAGTCCCACTGTTCGTCATCACTGACCCAGTTATCAGGGGGTTGCTGGGATGGGCCCTGTGACCCTGTTACAGGGGTCTGAAGAGGGGGGTGCTTGGGAGGGCTCAGGGGCTCCTGCGGGGTCCCCATCTGCTTTGGGCTGGATGTAGCCTGACCCTCCCCCACTGCTGTGTCTGGGGAAGGTGGAGAGGAGTGTAATGCTGGTTGGAGTCTTACTGTCCTGGAGCGGTGCCTGGTTTACCCAGCTGGTGCTTCCCCTGCGGTCTGTGTGTGGTCCGATTCTCTGGGCATCTGGCTGCGGCCCTCCGCGCTGCCTGCTTCATGGGATTTCTCGGTCTGCTTGCCGCCGCTGTGCCACGCCGGACCTCCAGCCGGCGCCATCTTGGATCTGTGCCGGCCGCCGGCCACCTCAGTTTGCGGCCATAAGAAGTGCTCTAAAGTGCCCCTCTCGGGGTCTGACAGGCATCCCGAGGTGCTCTGGGTTCTCCTGCGTCCCATATCAGATGTTTCTCCCGCCGAGGATGCCTATGGAGCCTCAGGATCACCGCTGCCGTCGGAGCTCTTCATGGAGGCGCCTTACTCCCTCATCAGGTAGCTCCACCCTCATGCTCATGAGATTTGAAGAGGAAGAGGTCGTAGATAAGCAGGAGCAGATCCGCGCCCATGAGCTTTGGAGTCCATGGATCTCTATGCGAGCGTCTGATCCTTTCAAATCTTGGCTGGAGTCTGATTGATTAGACCCTTAAGGGGCTAGCTGATTCACTTGAGCAAGGCCGCTTATATCCCCTTCTTTCCACTGTCCCTCTTCCCACCCCCTCATTCAGTTGTGTTTAGATTTATGTTAACATGTTATCTCTCAATCAGTCATACCAAGTTCGCTTAAATGTCATATTTTGTTTAATGTATATCTGAAGGTATTTCCTGTCTAATTTATTGTACAGTGACTGGCTTTGTCAAAAATGATTAATAAAAATTGATTGAATGCAAACCTACCTGGACTCTGATTCTGCCAGGAATTTCCTGCATCATACGGTAGTGGTGGCATAGTACCACCTACCCACCTTTCTTCTGGAGAAGCCACTGACTATTGTTTCTGTGAATGTGAAACCCCTTCCTAACCTTGTCCAGTACACCACTACTCCTCTTATTCTCTAGGTCAAAGTACTGCATACTGAGATCTACCGTGACCAGGGATTGGAGCTCCAGAAAAGTAATTTGCTTACTACTGGTGCAGTCAGGGAAGAGTTAAGAGTAGCTGTGAATGGGATGATTTCTGGGTTTAGCTCAGTCAAACTGCTTTGAGGACATTGCCAGACCACTTGGGGGTTGAAACAGCTGAACTAGATGGACATGGTCTTCATTCAGCCAAACATACTATGTTACACTTCATCAGGCACGCGATGCTTTACACTTAGTAACATCTTACAGGTTAACTATCATTCCGAGAATTCTTGACTTTTAAAAGTTTAGAAATCAACATCAACTGACTATGTTCAACATGTAATGAAAGAGTAGCTATATGATGAGCTGCAATGTACACTGTATATTTACAGATCTACCAGAGGAAATGCTAAATTTCACCTGTCAGAAATGCATTCTTGTGTCTCTATTGGAGGAAAAGGTGCAAAGCCTTCAGGAGAGACTAGCTACATTGAAACTCATTCTTGAAAGTAGCAAGGGTGGTCATAAACGTACTCCCAAATTCTTCTGTGATGTAAAGATTTGAAATTGCCTTTTAGTATAATAACTTTCATATGTTCTATGTTGTGTCCGTCATTAGAAAAATGCTCGGCCACAGGTAATTATGTTTTTCTTTCTTTAATTATGTGGCAATGAGATCTTATCCTTACTCTAAGTTTTCATCCTGTTTCTCCAACATAATGGCCCCCTACACGACATTCACTGCACAGGATTAGGTACACAACATTGGATGTGGAACAGTTGAATGTCCCAGGGATCTTGTAGTCCTGCTGTGTGTTGGGGATTTGTATACTGTCTGTTGTCAGTACATTGAGCAGGTCTTGCAGTTCCTTACATTACAGGGAAAAGTTCATTTTGTGTGTCAGATGGCAATGCACTACTGGTTATAAAGTTCCTCAAATTTGGATGTTGCCTGTAACACAGAAGGGGAAAATCCAGGAACATGTTGCCATCCTTGTGTAGGGTATGATGGAGTTTCTTTTATTCCCCCAATAGCACAGGGAACATCAGCTAATGTTTCATCTACTTTCTGAGAGAAAACCAATACAAAATAGGAATTTAAAAGCTTGGCCTTCTCAACACCATTTTCATCTAAGCATCCAATAGCACCTTTGACTTTTCTCTTGCTTTTGTTATATCCCAAAATACTTTATTAGTGCTTTTAGCCTCTGTTGCAAGCCTCAATTTAGTATTAGCTTTAGTTTTTCTAACACTTGACCTACAGTTTCTGCAGACTGCATTATATTCTTCTTTTGATATTCCCTCATCTTTCCATTTGATCAGATTTTTCTAGTATGGTATGAGATACATTGTCAAATGCTATACTAAAGTCAAGATATACTATATCCACCGCATTTTCATGAACAACCCAGTCGATAATTCTGTCATAGAAGGAAATTAGATTTGGCAGGCATGACTTGTTTGTTACAAACCCACTTGCCCTACAGTTTTTGCAGACCACATTATATTCTTTTTTTCTAGATATTCCCCCCTCTTTCCGTTTGATAAACATACCATATATTCCGGCGTATAAGGCCTTCAGCCAATCACAGTCATTCAATGATGTCATTGAATGGCTGTGATTGGCTGACAGCGTGTGTTAGCCAATCACAGTATTAGCTTTCTGGAGGTGGGGATTTCAAGCCCTGCGTCCAGAAAGCAATGCTCTGCCGGGGACCAGGAGGGAGCGACAGCCTGCAGCAGCGCCGCAGAACGCCAGGGGAGGTGAGTAATGATTTTTTTTTTTTTTGACACTTTCCTTTTTTTTGTATTACCGGCGTATAAGACAACCCCCAACTTCAGAGCAGATTTTTCGGGGTTCAAAAGTCGTCTTATACGCCGGTATATACGGTATTTTTATTTGTTTTTAACATGTGGAAGTTCTGTGTCTGTTTAAATGCTTCCCATTCTTTCTTCTTTTAGGAATTATTAACGATTATCCTTTGAGAATCTCATTTCACAATATTCCTCAACCACCTTGGACATTTCTATCCTTTAGAACATCCAGCCATTGGGTTTTTCCTACCTTCTTTCTGAGTTCATTAATATCTGCCTTTCTGAAATCCAACCTTGAGGTCTGAGTTTTCTCAGGTCTTCCTCCCCTTTTTATCTAAACTTCAAGGATAAAATGATCACTGCCTCCTATGGTACCAGCCACCCTTACTTCCTCAACTATTTCCTCCTTGATGGTAAGAATTAGATCCAAGGTAGCAGATCCCCTTATTTCCTCATCTACCTTTTGGAAGATAAAGTTATCAGCAAGAGCAGATACGAATTTGTTGGATCAATTACTTGTACCTGAGAGAGATTCCCAAAAAATGTCTGGAAAAATCTCCCATAATCATTGTCATTCTCTTTTGAGAGCTTGACCAGCTGATGTAGAAAAAGTTCATCAATATCTTCTGCTTGTCCAGGTGGCCTATAGTAAATGCCTACAGCAGTGTCCTTTCTGTTGTTCTCTCCTCATATTCGTACCCAATCAGTTACTACAGAACTACCTGGTTCTGAAGCTTGACTCTCTGTGGAGATGAATATTTTCCTAACATGCAACACAATACGTCCTCCACTTTTTTTAGGTCTGTTTCTTATAAATAAGTTGTATCCTTCAAGCCTTGTATTCCAATCATGTGTATCCAGGACTCGCAGATACAGGTTCTCTAAAAACGCACCTCTTCAGGGAGGCATACCACATTCCCTAGACAAACCCCTCTGTACTCCGCCTGATAACATGCTCTTTGTCCTAGTGACTGCAATCCCTGCTAGCCATCATAAACCGCTCTTGCAGTCATAGCGTTTCTGCCATCACACGGCTAAATGTCTGACCTTTGTCTATGTGTATAACATCGCTCACTCTCCACCTCGCTATACCGTGCACATCTCCAGCCCCTTTACCTTCTGTATCACCCCACTATTCGTAGTATGTAAGCTCGTTGGAGCAGGACCCTCACTCCTATTGTATCTATCAACTGATTACTATATGTAACCATGGTTCTGTATTTTTTGTATTTTATCTTTCTGTATTCCCCCTGTCTATGTAAGCGCTGCGGAATATGTTGGCGCTATACAAATAAAGTTGATTATTATTATATGTATCATTCCACCAAGTTTCTGTGATGCCTATAATATCATATTTCTCTTCCTGTGTTAGGAGCTCCAATTCTCCTTGTTTGTCTCCCGATTTGTGTAAAAACATTTTAGTTTGTGATCGGTGTCGCTGGTTCCCCTACTTTCCTTCAGAATTTTTTGTTTGTCCTTTCTTTCCACTTCTAATAGCAAGGTTCTCAAATGTATTACCTGTATATTTTTACCTGGCCTTTCACTTCCCTTCCCATATTGTTCTAGTTTAAAGCTTCCCTAATGAGGGAAGCAAGGCGTCCACCATATGCTTACCTGTTTTTGTAAGGTGCAGCCCATCTCTAGTAAGCAGTCCATCATATAGTTAAAGGGGTGGTCTCGCGAAACCACGTGGGGTTATACACTTCCGTATGGCCATATTAATGCACTTTGTAATGTACATCGTGCATTAAATATGAGCCATACAGAAGTTATTCCACTTACCTGCTCCGTTGCTAGCGTCCTCGTCTCCATGGTTCCGTCTAAATTCGCTGGCAGCTTGCTTTTTTAGACGCGCTTGCGCAGTCCGGTCTTCTGCTCAGCGCGAGCCGCTTCAGTGTGTTAGACGCTACAGCTCTTCTGCGCATGCGCAGACGAGCTGTAACCTCTCGGGAGCGCGCTGGAGCAGAAAGGTGCAGAAAGTTCAGCAGCCCAGCCGAGCGGAGACGAGAAGCCCAGCCCAGCCGAGCGGAGACGAGAAGCCCAGCCGAGAAGCCGCCCATGTAAGTCGCCTGTCCCCGGAGCCCACCGCCTGCCCCCGGAGCCCACCGCCTGCCCCCGGAGCCCACCGCCTGCCCCCAGAGCTCACCGCCTGCCTGCCCCCGGAGCTCACCGCCTGCCTGCCCCCGGAGCTCACCGCCTGCCTGCCCCCGGAGCTCACCGCCTGCCTGCCCCCGGAGCTCACCGCCTGCCTGCCCCCGGAGCTCACCGCCTGCCCCCGGAGCCCACCGCCTGCCCCCGGAGCTCACCGCCTGCCCCCGGAGCTCACCGCCTGCCCCCGGAGCTCACCGCCTGCCCCCGGAGCCCACCGCCTGCCCCCGGAGCCCACCGCCTGCCCCCGGAGCCCACCGCCTGCCCCTGGAGCCCACCGCCTGCCCCCGGAGCTCACCGCCTGCCCCCGGAGCCCACCGCCTGCCCCCGGAGCTCACCGCCTGCCCCCGGAGCCCACCGCCTGCCCCCGGAGCTCACCGCCGTGCCCCCGAGCCCGCCGCCGTGCTGCCCGAGCCCGCCGCCGTGCTGCCCGAGCCTGCCGCCGTGCCCCCGAGCCTCCCGCCGCCGTGCCCCCGATGCTGCCCGAGCCTCCCGCCGCCGTGCCCCCGAGCCTCCCGATGCTGCCCCCGATGCTGCCCGAGCCTCCCGCCGCCGTGCCCCCGATGCTGCCCGAGCCTCTCGCCGCCGTGCCCCCGATGCTGCCCGAGCCTCCCGCCGCCGTGCCCCCGATGCTGCCCGAGCCTCCCGCCGCCGGGACACACACACAGACAGACACACACACACAGACAGACATATATATAGACAGACAGACATATATATAGACAGACAGACATATATATAGACAGACAGACAGACAGACACACAGACAGACAGACAGATATAGATATATATATATATATATATATATATATATATATATATATACAGACAGATAGAGATATATATATATATATATATATATATATATATACACAGACAGACACACACATATATATATATATATACACAGACAGACACACACATATATATATATATATATATATACATATACACACACATATACAAACACGTGTGGGTATATATATATGTGTGTATATATATATATATAATATGTGTGTGTATATATACACTCACGAATACGCGTATGCGTATACTCGTACACACGTATACTATATATATATCTCTCTATATATCTATATCTATATATAGATATATAGAGATATATATATAAAAGATGTGTACACGCATATATACACACACACATTATATATATATATATATATATATATATATATATATATATATATACATACACATATATACACACGCATATAAAAAAACACGTGTGGGTATGTGTGTGTATATATATATATATGTGTGTGTGTATATACACTCACGAATACGCGTATGCGTATACTCATACACATGTATACTATATATATCTATCTATATATATAGATATATATATATAAAATGTGTACACGCATATATACACACACATATATATTTAGGTGAAAAAACTATTTCATCTAAAACAGTGGAAAGTGAATTGCAGGGAGGCATTACAGTACCTTCTGCTGAGAATTCAGCACTGGACAGCTCCCTGCTATTACGAAGCCTGGGTTACTTGTGCAGGGGGAAAGGATCAGCACTAGACAGCTCCCTGCTAATACGAAGCAAGACCGGCGTCTCGGGAGCGAGCACGTCGGGCTGAAGCAAGCGCAGGGAGAAGAAGCGGCGGCCATCTTTGGGAAACTTTTTATAAGTTCATGAAACGCCAGAACTGTAAGTAGGAACCGGCTTTAAAAGCCATTTACATTGGTACTTAGTAATGTATGCTGAAGAAGGGGGACTGGGCAAAAAAAATATTTCACTGCTGCCTCGAGACATCTCCTATAATTCACTCCATGGTCTAGAAATCTAAATCTTTGCTGACTGCACCATCGATGTAGCCAGTTGTTCACCTCTAGAATTCTGTTCCATCTTTTTATTCCATGGCCATCCACTGGAAGGATGGATGAGAAGACCACCTGTGCTGCTAGTTCCTTCACCTTCTTTCTGAGGTCTTCAAAGTCTCTGCAGATAGTTGCAAAGTCCTTTTTTTTGCAGTGTCATTTGTCCCCTACATGTGTTAGTAGCAAGGGGTGGTGTTCTGTAGGACTGAAGAATCTTAACAGCCTATCAGACACGTCTTTGATTTGTGTACCTGGAAGACAGCACACCTCTTGTGAGGTGTCAGGTCTGCAGACAGTGGCCTCTATTCCTCTCAGTAGGATCTGTTTTTTATTACATGCACCCTTGTCTTATAGATATTTCGAAACAGGATACATGATGCTTTCAACATGCGCATTAATCATCTCCGGCATGTATAAAAATGTACATTTGTGTGGTCTTAAGAGCTATCGGGTACAGATAATATTATTCATTGTCTTGGCAACTTGGCTTAAAGGTGATTTTCTCATGGCTCTTTATGGGCCCTAGAGTGGAAAAGGGTCCTACCACTTCTAGATTCCTGGAAACTTTTGCATGTTAGTTCCCCTCTGTAGCTTTCACATTCTTTAACCTCAGCTACAATGAACCACAACATGTAAATTAGCAAGGCAAAGCCTATAATCTTTGACCTATATTTCAGCAATGCTATATAATCTACTTGAAAGCAATAGTAATTGACTGATTGATAACACTGTTTCACAGCATTTTTGCATCTGGTTTGCGATATATCAATTCTTATGGATTTTCGGGTGTAGAATCCAAATTTACCTTTAGAAATGATTTATCCCATAAGGTTTTTATGTAATTTTATTTATTTATTTTTTTCCAATTAAAAAAAAAAGGTTTTTGTGTTTGTGCTTATTTTCTGGTGAACTTTTTATATAAAATTAAATCAGTGACTAAGCTAAACTCTTGATTTGAATGTAACACACAGTGGATGAAGTTCTAAAAATGGTCACTAGATGGCAGGGCAATGTAGTTGAGCAGGAAGGTTACTGACATGAGCCTATCTGTACTTCAACTTCATGTTTGTTGTAATCTGCCTGAAGCACTTCTCTCTATGCTTACCTCAGCATATCAGTATTTTTTGAGTTTCATCCACAAATATATTACCATAAAAATATTATTGAGTTCTGAGTGTTATTTTTTTCTGTATTTAAAACCAGACAATATTTGTCAATACTGTGTTATTGTCTATGTATCTCAGAAATATGACATGATAGATAGAATCTGATTCTTCCACCGAATCTGGCACCCCAAAATTAGTTAAATCAACCTGTTTCTAAACCAGATACAGAAATATTTTTTTTTATCTGTTGACTAGTGTAATTGGATAAGAAAGTGATAGATAGATAGATATGAGGCAGAAATATAACGCAATTTAACTGTTTGGATATCGCTTGCTCTATCACTGGATTTATCCTTGTCTAGCTGCTCGGAGCACATCACCAGACTAGACATTGAAGCTCCTGAAAGATAATTTGCATTTCACAATGCAATCTGGGAATAGCAAAGGAGCAATGTGAGAAGGAAAATTACTGGGTCTAGCTGCTTGAAGTATTTCTCCAGACCAGATAAGGAAGATTGCCGAAAGCAATTTACATATTCCTGGTACATTCTGGGGTTAGTAAAAAGTCATTATGAGTGAGACGATTGCTGGGTTTAGCCAAGTCTAGCTGCTCAGAAGAGATTGCTAGACCAGAGATTGGAGCTTCCAAAAGGTAATGTGCATATTCCCGGTGAATTCTAAGAAGAGCAAAGACGCACTGTGTGTTGGAAAATTGCTAGGTTAAGCTGGGTCTAGGTGCTTGGAGCACATTGCCAGAGATTGGAGCTCCAAGAAGATAAATTGAATATTCCTGATAGATTCTGGGAGGAGTGAAGAAGCATTATGAGTGGGACGATTGCTGGGTCTAGCTGCTCAAGATACATTGCCAGAGCAGAGAATAGAGCGTCTAGAAATCAATTTGCATATTCCTAGTGCTTATTAGGAGGTGCAAAGAGGCACTGTGAGTGGGACGATTGCTGGCTTTAGCCAAGTCTAGCTGCATCAAGCACATTGCCAGACAAGAGATTGAAGCTCCCAGAAGTTAATGTGCATTGTGAGTGGGACAATTGCTGGCTTTAGCCGGGACCAACTACTCAGAGAATTGCACCAAAGATTTGAGCTCATGGAAAGCAATTTGCATATTCCTTGTGCGTTGGAGCTCCCGAAAGGTAACTTGCATTATGAGTAGATTGATTACTGGGCTTAGAAGTCTAGCTGCTCGGAGAATATTGCCAGACCAGAGATTAGAGATCCCAAAAGGTAATTTGCATATCACTTCTTTCTGGGAGCAACAAAGAAGCACCATGAGTAGGCTGATTACTAGGTAAAAAATGCAGGCTATCTATAAGCAGAGAGATGTGAGGGAACACTTAGCTAACTTAACGACCAGCCCATAGTGTTTTTACGTCCTCCCGAAGTGGACTTTATTCTCTGAGGACGTAAAAACATGCGTCCTACAGAGAATAAAGCCCCTCGGGCTCTGGACGTGACAGCTCCATGCTGTCAGTGCCCGCAGGTAGCCGACAGCATTGAGCTGTCATCCTGGGCTGCGGGGACCACCGATCGCATAGAAGTTACAAAAAGTTTTTAAAAAGTTAAAGATTCAGCTGCCCTGATGGATCGGATCCATCAGGGCAGCTGAAATTACTCACCCGGGTCCGACGCACTGCTCCCCGCTGTCCTGGTCCTCCGGGTCCCGAAGCCGTCCTTCTGCGCATGCGCGCCAGGCGGAATTACGTCAGCCGCATGCACAGAAGGCCCGTCGGCGCGGGAAATTTAAAATTTCCTGGCTCCCGACTCCTGAAGGAGATGTCAGCAGTGAATAAAAGTTTAAAAAAAAGAAAAGTTTCACCTCCCCTCATGGATCCGATCCATGAGGGAGGTGAAAATACTCACCTCAGTCGTCCCCGATGTCCCGGGACCTGAAATCCCCTTCTGCGCATGCGCGCCCGATGCTTGACGTCGGGCGTGTGCACAGAGGGGCTCGAGCCCCAGGAAATTCAAAATCCCTCTGCTCCTGGCTGCCATGTGTAGCCAGGAGCAGAGAGATTATACCAGGGACATGTTCACTGTTACCCAATGAATAACAGTGATCATGTAAAGTTAAAAAAAGTGTAAAAAAAGTTAAAAAAAAGTTTTAAAAAGTATAAAAAGCATACGTTTCATCTCCCCTCACGGATCATATCTGTGAGGGAGGATGAAAGGCCCCGAATTAATCCGCGGACCTTACCCCAGCTTCTGTGCACGCGTCCATCGCCAAAATGGCGGACGCATGCGCAAAAGCTGTGGATTGCCAGGATAATTTAAATTCTCCCTGCTCCTGGCTACAAAACGTAGCCAAGAGCCTGGAGATTTCACGGGGGACCGCGGTGGGGGCCTTTCATTTTGAGCCCTGTTGTGCATGCGGACATAATATTAGGGCCACAATGGGTATGTTTCTGAAAACAGTACAAACAGGGGTATCCATTTTGGGGTGCAAGTCTGACTTCATATGTGTGCTGTACAAAAAAAAGCTGTTTTTAAAATGACAGAATTGCCAAAAAAAACAAAAATCCTAATTTTTTCCTTTTGCTTTGCTTGAATTTATTCAAAAACTGTGGGGTCAAAATACGCAGTACACCCCTAGATAAATTCGTTAAGGCGTCTAGTTTTCAAAATGGGGTCATTTGTGGGGGTTCTATATGGTTTTGGCCGCTCAAGAACTCTACAAGTGGGCAATGGGGCCTAAAAAGGACTTCAAGCAAAATCTATGTTCTGAAAGCCACCGATTACTCCTTTCATTTTGGGCCCCGTTGTGCATGCGGACATAAGATTAGGGCCACAATGGGTATATTTCTGAAAACAGCACAAACAGGGGTATCCATTTTGGGGTGGAAGTCTGACTTCATATGTGTGCTCTACAAAAAAAGCTGGTTTTAAAATGACAGAATTGCCAAAAAAAACGAAAATCCTAATTTTTTCCTTTTGCTTTGCTTGAATTTATTCAAAAACTGTGGGTTCAAAATACACAGTACACCCCTAGATAAATTCGTTAAGGAGTCTAGTTTTCAAAATGGGGTCATTTATGGGGGTTCTATATAGTTTTGGGCGCTCATGAACTCTACAAGTGGGCAATGGGGCCTAAAAGGACCTTAAGCAAAATCTATGTTCTGCAAGCCACTGACTACTCCTTTCATTTTGGGCCCTGTTGTGCATCCAGACATAAGATTAGGGCCACAATGGATATGTCTCTGAACACGGGACAAACGGGTATCCATTTTCGGGTGCAAGTCTTCATTCATATGTGTGCTGTACAAAAAAAGCAGTTTTTAAAATGACAGAATTGCCAAAAAAACTAAAATCACTATTTTTTCCTTTTGCTTGGCTTGAATTCATTCAAAAACCTTGGGGTCAAAATATGCAGTACACCCCTAGATAAATTCCTTAAGGTATCTAGTTTTCAAAATGGGGTCATTTATCGGGGGGTTTCTATGGTTTTGGGCACTCAAGAACTCTACATGTGTGCTATGGGGCCTAAAAGGACTTCAAGCAAAATTTCTGTTTTGAAAGACACTGACTACTCCTTTCATTTTGGGTCCCGTTGTGGACTCAGATATAAAATTAGGGCCACAATGGGTTTATTTCTGAACATGGGAGAAACAGGGGTATCCATTTTGGGGTGTAAATCCTCATTTTCATGTAAACTATAGGAAAAAAATGTCTTTAAAATGACAGATTTGCAAAAATATGAAATTTTACTTTTTCTCCTCTAAATTGAATTAATTCCTGAAAAAAACTGGGGGGTCAAAATACACATGACACTCAATGAATACATTAAGGGGTGTAGTTTTTAAAATGGGGTCATTTGTGGGGGTAGCTATTATTCTGACACTTATGAGCCTTTCCAATCTTGGCTTGGTGTAGGAAAACAGTGTTCCTCAAAATGCTAAAAAGTTATGTTAAATTTGTACGTCTCCTAAATGGTTAAAAAAACCGAAAGTTTTTCCAATGTGCGCCCAAAATAAAGTAAACGGGTGGAAATCTAAATCTTAGCAAAAATTTCTGTATTATGTTTGCACATATTTGAGATATTGCAGTTGGAAATGTGAAAAAATGACGATTTTTTAAAAATTTTCCCAATTTTGGCGCTTTTAATAAATAAACACAAATTCTAGTGGTCTATTTTTTCCGCCTAAATGAAGTACAACATGTGGCGAAAAACCAATGTCAGAATCGCTAGGATATGCAAAACCTTTCTGGTGTTTTTCCATGTTAAAGTGACACATGTCAGATTTGCAACATTTGGCCTGGTCATTATGGCGCAAACAGGCTTGGTCAATAAGGGGTTAAATGAATTCAAGTCTCAAGGTCCAGATGAATTACATCCTAGGTTACTAAAGGAAGCAGCGGAGGTAATTGCTGAACCACTCGCCATAATCTTTGAAAATTCCTGGAGAACAGGATTCCTAGAAGATTGGAAAAAGGCAAATGTTGTCCCTATCTTCAAAAAAGAGAAGGTGGATCCAGGAAACTATAGGCCTGTGGCCTGACTTCTATATTGGGAAAGATCTTTGAACAAATTATTAAACAGCATCTATGCAAATACTTGGATAAAAATGGAGTAAATAACCAGAGCCAGCATGGGTTTATAACAAACAAGTCATGCCAAATGAATCTAATTTCCTTCTGACAGAATCACTGACTGGGTTGATCAGGGAAATGCAGTAGATATAGTGTATCTTGACTTTAGTAAAGCATTTGACAATATATCTCATACCATTCTTATTTTTAAAAATGACCAAATATGGTATTGACAAGGTAACTGTTAGGTGGATCCACAACTGGATGAGTGATTGTCCTCAAAGAGTGGTCATAAATGGCTGCAAATCCAAGTGGAAGAATGTATCAAGTGGGGTACCACAAGGCTCTGTACTAGGCCCATTGCTGTTCAACATTTTTATAAACTATCTGGAGGAGGGAATTGATCGGAAACTGATCAGTTTTGCTGACAACACAAAGCTAGGAGGGATAGCTAACACTAAGGAAGAGAGAGTGTATTCAAAAAGATCTAGAAAAGCTTGAACAGTGAGCAGCGACTAACAGAATGGAATTTAACAAGGAGAAATGCAAAGTCCTGCATATGGGCTAGTAAAAAGCACATAAAGAATGGGAGGAATAAGGCTAAGCAGCAGCACATGTGAAAAAGACTTGGGTATACTAATAGATCATAGACTGAACATGAGTCAACAATGTGATGCAGCAGCCAAAAAGGCAAACACAATTCTGGGATGTATTAAAAAAACCATAGAGTCGGCCTGGGATGATTTAGTAAATTTTGCACTGAGCAGGAGGTTGGATCACATGATCCTGGAAGTCCCTTCAAAATCTACCATTCTATGTTTCAAAGATTGGAGTTCTTGGAAAGCAATTTCCATATTTCCAATGTATTCTGAGATGAGCGAAAATGAAAAGTGAGTGGGGAAATTTATGGCTTTAGTGGGGTCTAAATGCTCCAAAAAAAATTGACACCAGAGATTGGAGCTCCCAGAAAATAACTTGCATATTCCCAATGCATTCTGAGATGAGCTAAGAGGAAATGTGATTGGGAAGATTTCTGGGTTTAGATGGGTTCAGCTGTTTAGGCACATTGCCAAACCAGGGATTGCAGTTTGCAGGAGGTAATTTGCACTGAGTGATAGATTGCATGGTTTAGCCAATTATAGCTGCTTGAAGAGCATTGCCAAACTAAACAAGGGAGCTCCCGGAACATAATTTGCATATTTCTGGTGCAGTCTAGCAAGAGTAAAGAGGCACTGTGAGTAGGTCTATTGCTGGATTTATACTGGTCTAGGTGCTGTAAGAACATCGCCAGACCAGAGATTGGAGCTCCTGGAAAGCAATTGGCATTGTCCCAGTGCTTTCTAGGAGAAACGAAGAAGCATTGTGAGTGGGTCTAGCTGCTTAGAACACGTCATCAGACCAGAGATTTGAGCACCCAAAAGTTAATTTGCACTGTGAGTGGGATGATTGCTGGGTTTAGTCAAGTTTAGCTGCTGAGAATACATTACCAGACTTAAAAGTGGAGTTCCAGGAAGGTCATTTTAATTTTTCCGGTGAGTTTTGGAAGGAGCGAAGAGAGGCTGTGCATGGCATATTGCTGCGTTTAGCCAGGTACAACTACTCCTAGTACATCACCACAACAGAGATTGCTACTCGGTCTAGCTACTCGGAGTACATTGCTAGACCTGAGATTGGAGCTCCCAGAAGGTAACTTGAATATTCTCAATGCATTCTGTGAGAAGCGAAGAAGCTTTGTGAGTGGGACAATTGATGGGTTTAGCTGGGTTTAGCTGCTCAGACCAGAGACTGGGTCTCCTGGAAGTTAATTTGGATTGTAAGTGGGATGCTTGCTGGGTTTAGCCAGGTCTAGCTGCTTACAGAACATTGCCAGACCAGAAATTGGAGCTCCCGGAAGTGAATTGTATATTTGAAGTGCATTCTGGGAGGAGCAAAGAGAGATTATGATTGGGATGATAGCTGGTTTTAGCGGGGTATAGCTGCTCGGAACACATCGTAAGACCAGAGATTGGAGCTCCCGAAAGGTAATTTGCACTGTGAGCAGGACAATTGCTGGTTTGGGCAAGGTCTAGCTGCCTGGGAAGACCGAAGAATTACTGTGATGGGGATAATTGCTGGGTTTAACCGAGTCGAGCTGCTCAGACCGCATTGCCAAACCATGGATTGGAGTTCCTGCAAATTGAATTGCAGTGTGAGTGTGATGATTGCTAGGTTGCTAGGTTTAGCCAGGTCCAGCTTCTCGAAGAACATTGCCAAATCAAAGATTGGAGCTCCCAAAAGGTAATTTGTATTTCCCTGATGCGTTCTGGTAGAAGCGAAGAGGCACTGTGATTTGGCCGATTTATAGCTGCTCCTAGCACATCGCCAGACCAGAGATTACAGCTCTTGAAAGGTAACTTGTAGTATGTATAGAATGCTTGTTGGGTTTAGCCAGGTCTAGCTACTCTGGAAGTTGATTTGCATATTCTCAATGCATTGCTGTGTGAAGACAGGTGTAGCTGCTTGGAGCACATTGCCAGACCAGAGATTAGAGCCCCCAGAAAGTATTTTGCACTGCAAGTAGGAAGATTGCTGGGTTTATTTGGGTCTAGCTGTTTGGAGAATGTCACCAGAATAGAGATTGAAATTCCCTCAAAATAATTTGCATAATCCCAATGCATTCTGAGAGGAGACACTATTTGTGGGATGATTGCTGGGTTCAGCGGGGTCTAGTTGCTCAGAGCATATAGCCAGACCAGAGATTGGAGCTCTGAGTAGCTTATTTGCATATTCACAGTATATTTTGGGAGGAGCGAAGAAGTACTGTGAATGGGATGATTTCTGAGTTTAGCTGTGACTAGCTGCTTGGGGAATGTCACCAGAGGTTAAAGCTCCTTGAAAGCAATTTGCATTGTGGGAGGAGCGAAGAGGCGATGTTAGTGTGAGGTTTACTGGGTTTAGCCAGGACTAATTTCTTGGAGAACATTGCCAGGCATATAATTTGCATATTCCTGTGCATTCTGGAAGAATTGAAGAGATCCTGTGATCGGGACAAGTGCTGCTTTTAGCTAGGTGTAGCTGCTCAAAAAACGTCAGTAGAGGTGGAGTTCCTGGAAAGCAATTTGCATATTCCCAGTGCTTTTCAGGAGGAGTGAAGAGGCACTGTGGGTGGGACGATAACTAGGTGTCTGGCTGCATCTAGCACATTTCCAGGCCAGAGATTGGAGCTCCCAGAAGATAATTTGCATTGTGAGTTGGACGATCCAATGGCTGGATGTTCTTAAGAACAGAAATGTCCAAGAAGGATGGGAAAAATGAGATTTTCAAAGCACAATCGTTAACAATCCCTCAAAGAATGAAGAATGGGAAGCCTTTAAGGAACCCAGGATGGATGAACACAGAACCTACAAACATGCTAGAAAAGGAAGAAAAATATAGAAAGTGTAGGGCAAGTGTCAGAAAAGCTAACACTTAGGGAAAATTTTGAGCAAACGTTTTGTTGACTTCGTTTTTTTTTTAGGTGAAATAGCCTAAAATGGATCAGGAGGGGTAAATAAAATCTCTTCTTAGGGAGAGCACCAAGAAGGTGAGTGAGGAAACATCTAATGCCATCCATGCTTGTCTGGGTAATATGCAAATAAGGAAGATAGAACAATTCCTCTGCAGCAGCACCTCTTTGATGACAGCATTCCTTCAAATCAATGCTTGACACTTTATACAGGTCTGCAGAGGTCTTCAGAGGCTGGACAGACATCTGTCTGTGATGTATTAAGAGAAGCAAAGAGTCTAGATCACATGAGATAATTATCCCCTCTACTCTTCCTTAGTCAGACCTTATCTGGAATAATGTGTACAGCTCTGAGCACCCCAATTTAAAAAAGACATGGACTATCTAGAGGAAGTTCAGATCTACCGGGGTGGTGCGCAGTCTGCCATCCATGTCCTATGAGGAACAGTTAAAGAATCTATGAATCTTTAGCCTGCATAAAAAGACTGAGGAGGGGCGTGGCCTAACCAGAGATCAGGACAGAAGTGGGTCCAGAGAGCTCCCTGGGAAAACAACCATTCCCTGCTGTTAACGGGACCTGAGGGGCCTAAGGACACCTAAAAACTGCACCATTATCACCCTGGAGTGAGCTGGATCAGAATGAGGGGCTGAGCGACCTGACAGGACAACCTGAAGGATCGCGGCCTAGCAGAACCCATTGCAGCCGGGGACTCAATTAACAGGAGGTCCCACAGACAAGCGCCACTGAGAGCTGGAGGAAAGGACCATACTGCACCCACGACTGGAGCAGCAACCCTGATAAGGAGACCAGGTGGGGGTGAGGAGACAACAGGAGGAGTGCCCGGAGGGCTGCTGGCGGGACCCGCGAGCGCGGACTGCGGCAGGCAGACAGACCCTCTGCAGTAACAGGACAGCACCTAGACACCTCTCAAGCAGCCAGCCGCCGGGGAACAGAGATAGGAGAGATACCCAACCTCCACATACACAGCAGACAGGCATCGGAGGGGAGACAAGTCCCTCCATTAACACTGCAAAGCCTGGGCTCAGAACGGCAGCCTCCACCCCACATAAGCATCTTCCCCCCTCCTACTCCCCCCTCTGCAGCCACACTCAGCAGGAAATCTGTGGACTCTCACTCCCCCCACCCCATCACAGACACAGATAGTCAGGAATACATATCTGCAATGCGGAATCTGCAGAGCGTTGCACCCTTCCTACCAGCTCTTCACATCCAGGACTGAAATCAGCCATTAGCTCCTACTTAACAACGGAGCTCTGTCTGCTGCCACCTAGTGGTGAAATCTTGAATAACACACAAAAGCGAGGGAGCCTTTAGAAAATTAATAGTCAGACACCCTTTTCTTTAATTAAGAGAACTACATCTATACGAGTTCCGCCATTGAAGGCTGAATCTCGTGACGACCAGCCCGCCAGTGACCAAAAATATCCAGCTTGCCTGCAAATCTCTTTGGCAGTCCACCCAGAGGTGGGACATCTCGTATGCCCACATTTTTTTTTTTTTTTTGTGCCCACATTTTATAGATTTTCTCTGCATTAATATCTAGAAAAAACTAAATCTAAACTGCTCTTTGTGTATTCTAATACTCTGGGGGACCCTAGGTGTAAATAACCTGCCATTCAGCAAGCTATAACAGTATACTACCAACTATGACGGAGACACAAGTAGGAAATTTTTCTCCTTACCAAGCCATCTAATAGGTTTTCATATGAAATAAATTCTAACATATCTAACTATGTTAATTGGTCGATATGTACCTTGCAGACCATTTATCAGCAACAACAAAAGAACACACTTCAAACTATGCTCATGACTGCCAATGAGCAGGTGTGGAGGACCGTGTTCAATCAGACTATAACTGAGACTGATTGGATACAGTTGGAGGCGCAGAAAATGGTTTGCAATGATATATTATGTAAAGGGACCATATTCATATACAACGTTACTAAAAAGAGTGTGATGTGTAAGTTTGTAGTTCTCCCCTTACTTATAGGTGTTCCGGAAGATATGCATTTCTGGGTACCTAGATTTAACGGGATTTACATTGATGACCAAAATAGAACTCATGATTTATCATTGTGTGATGATACATTAGAAGGGACCATATGCAAGGTCCAATCGGCTGTTTATGAACCATGCTTATTACAAAATACAATCAATGTATGTGAATGGACTGTGCTGCCACTCACTTTTAAGATGATGGTTGAAATAGCCCCACAGGAGGTATGTTTGGCAAGTAATTATCCTGTTGTACCTGGGATGGTTGTCCCATTTTCAGGATGCTTGCGAAACGTATCGGCACTTGTTTGGGAAAATGAGACCTTTGTGTTATTACCTGAACGAGACAAGACAGTGGCTGTCAATTGGCAACCACTGCCTTTAAATGTGTCGAATTGGGATCTAAATTTGACTAAATTCAAAAAGTTGTTAGAAGACACAGAAGAAGTACAGCAACAAATTAAATTGCTTAATAGATCTTTGGCAACACATATTGTAAGTACAACTGTAATAGCTGGCAAAATTGTTAAGATGGGATCGGCTATTGCTGATGCCACGTCACACCATTGGTATGACATCTTTATGGGTTATTCATCATCTGCACAAACCACTCTTAATTGGCTAATACATCCTGTTTTGGTATTGGCCATAGTTGTAATACTTTTATCGCTATGGAATTGTTTCATGGCATATAAGGTATTCTGTAGAAAACCAAAAGTTTTAATGGTATCATACGGCAAATAGTGAATGATTAAGGACCGATTGTGATACGTATGGGATACGATTGATTGAATGATTGTGTCAAAGGCAGGGAAATTAAGGTAATCAATAAACTAATTGTCGTATGAGTTTACCAGAACTTCAATGAACTAATGACCCGTCTGAATGTTCTGCTAACATTTGCTCAAAAGTGGAATATTTTGGACATATATGGTATGGTACAGCAAGAATGACTCATAGTCATCCGATATTGTAAGCAATAGAATGCAGATGTCGATAACTTCATGGAGAAAATATTTAGTATATTATATTGCCAAGCATCTATCAAGCATGCGTAGAACCTGATTAGCCATATTAGAATGACGTATATACCCATAACTGCGCAGAATATCATAAACTGCTGCAGCTGGATGTAGAGACGGTCCTAACCAGGCTATATAATGAAATTTATGCTCAGAACATACAAGTAGACACACTACTAGATTCGCATACTAAAGCCAAATAAAAATCTAACTCAATCATACCGTCCAATCTACCTATTAAACAGCGACTATAAGTTCTTGACAAAACTAATAGGTAACCGACTACAAACCCTATGTCCACAACTTCTCCACCCCTCCCCGAGAGGATTTACGTACAAAAGACATTTTACCAGAAATGTCCGAGCAGCGATAGCCACAACGGTTGAGACCAAACACCCACAAACCCCGCAAACACTATTGCTGAGCCTGGATGCAGAAAAGGCATTTGACAGTGTCCTGGCCCTTCCTACAACTATCCCTACAAAAAAGACACTTTGGCTCAAACTTCTGTAATTTTATTGATTATATCCACAATAATGCCTCGACCACCCTGACGATAAATGGACACAACGTACAACCGATAGATATGTTCAGGGGCACTAGACAGGGCTGCCCTCTCTCGCCCCTTCTCTTTAACCTTTCTCTGGATCCCTTACTGTACCATTTTCAACCAGTCCCCCCTGATATATCGTCCGGCCACACCATCCTAATATATCTATAACTGCTTTCACGGACTGTGCTCCTATGCATCAAGGACCCAGCCCATGCGCTCCCGGAAATTCTTAGAGACCTCCAAAATTTAGGCCCACTCTCAGGATATATTCTTAACTTAGGAAAAACTGAGGCTTTATTAACAAAAGGGTCGCGAAGGCCATGCTGGACCCATCAATACCCCTTTCAATGGCGAACACACTTTTTCACCTATTTGGGTATTCGTATACCTAAAAACCCACATGAAATATACAATGCGAATATCAAACCATATATAACAGCCGTAGAGCAGACTCTATTGAAGTGGAGAAGACTCCCACTCTCATATGTAGGCAGATGCCATCTGTTTAAGATGCTCAAATTTCCTCATCTTCTATACATATTCCACACCCTCCCAGTGTACCTTACCCCTATAGACGAAAAAAGGATAAACTACCTCTGGAGAACATTCATCTGGGAGGGAGGCAGGTGTAGGATCCCCTTTAATATCCTTAGACAACCGCGGTCTAATGGAGGGCTGAATCTTCCTAACATAAGAACATACAACATAGCGGCACTAACCAGAATAATAATAGATTGTGTGCAACAGACATCGTTTTTCGTGGACATTCAGGCAGAACAGAAACTTGTGCCCCAGATAGCCCTCTCCAACTTTCTACATTTAACATTCCAAATGATCCCAGATGAGCACAGAGGAAACCCCCTTGTAATGTCAACGTGGAA